>NC_091196.1:3097256-3179756 GCF_040958095.1 Procambarus clarkii
TTGCCTAATAAGCGAAGTTTTCCTGAATTAATATATTTTCTCTATTTTTTTTCTTATGAAATGATAAAGCTACCCATTTCATTATGTATGAGGTCAATTATTTTTCATTAGAGTTAAAATTAACGTAGATATATGACCGAACCTAACCAACCCTACCTAACCTAACCTAACCTATATTTATAGGTTAGGTTGAGTTAGGTAGCGGAAAAAGTTAGGTTAGGTTAGGTTAGGTAGGTTAGGTAGTCGAAAAAACATTAATTCATGAAAACTTGGCTTATTAGCCAAATCGGGCCTTGCATAGTAGGCCAAGAAGTGAGTTCTGGCTATTAGGTACGACATATATATATTTATATATATATATATATATATATATATATATATATATATATATATATATATATATATATATATATATATATATATATATATATATATATAATATAACATTTCTTGCAACATTCAAATAAGTAGGGAACTGTGTTGGAAGGACGAGATCTCGCGAATTATTTCATGAATTCAGATGGATAATTTTACAGCTGAATGAATAATCAGTTTAAATAATCGCTTCAATTCTTGTTGCACACAGAACCGAGTTTGGAAACAAGCGAAAGCATTTGTCTAACGGAGAAAATCTATATTAAAACTATATTTGTGCAATATTCTTCGTCTCGTGAGTGTCTATAAAGATGTTATTGACATATCAAATACACTGGATGAGGGCGTAAGTTCAAGTACTTATATTGAGACAATAAGAAACATCTCAAAATGATAGAGTAGCCTGGGCTTTGTCTTTTAACCCTCCTTGAATGAGGCTATTTGTTCCATGTTTGGCTTAAGTCCTCTCGACCTTTCTACCCTGGGAAATGTATCAAGCTTCTACTGAGACCACAGCAAAGCTTACTGACCAACCTGCAGGTATACTCGAGTCCTGAACATTAGATATAAGTAAACTGTGTACATACACTGTGAAGTAGGTTACACTAGGTTTATATACACCTCGGGCGACGTGAGCATTGAGAAGTAGTGTGGTGTAGAGACAGCCTCTCCGACTGCCTTTGTATACATAACAACATTGCTAAAGTGGTGGGGATAGAAATCTGTGAAACTAGTGTTAATTTACAAATAAAATTCAAAGTTCTTCCATTAAAGGCTTTTTATATAAATACACGCAACGTACAAAGTATGTTTCCGGACTTTGTGGTCCTCTTTGTTGAGGAAAATGATATTATTCATATAGAAGAATCTTGATTAAAGTTACAAAAGACCACATATCTGCTTTTGATATTCTAGGATAAACTGCAGAGCCAGAGTGCATTGGGTGATTGTATGAAAATCTTGTTCCGGCTTCAGTAGAGGCCTCAGAAAATCCTTGTGTGTTCAGTAGAAATCCAGGATCGTGATTTAGTTGCTTTAGAGCGTGTGTGTGGTAACACCCACCGCATAGGTTCGAACCCTCAACACGGCTCCGACATATTTTCTCATTGATACAGTCGCGTTAGTGTGATTACTCTCTGTGATTCTATGCTATTATCGGTCATACATACAGCCTATGCTAGAAAATACTATATACTAAAAATATTTGACAAATATAATCGAACAAATAAATTGGCATAACGTATAAGTTATAGGCTTCCTGCTCAGTCTATTGGCATTAAAATAGAATATACAAACGATAAAAATGTGCAGTAAATCTGTGATATTATTTACAAAACAAAAATCTTTTTACAAAAAACAAAATTTTGTCTCTGCAAACTCTGGAAAAGTTTACACAATAACGCAGGAAAATGGCGTTGGTTTACATCGTTGACACAACTACGTCACATGCAAATATCCTTCAATTAATAGCTTCTAAAAATTTTAATTAGTAATTTAAATGCGATAGTTGGTGAAAATTTTAGTTAAAGCGGCCTATTGTATTCATTACAATACTGATAATAAAACAGGCACAGTTATGCAACAGTACTGAATTAAGAGTATTTAATATACAAAAAATTTGTAGCATGTGACAGACAGTGGTAGAATAATGAAATAAAATGCTCCCCAAACATCAACAAATCTTGCTCATTGGAACCAATGAACCAGTAATCAAGAGAAAAGAGCAGAATAGGCCGCAACAACAAAAAAAGAAGCCCATACGTCTTGGCAAACTTAATTATGAATCATATTTTCCCGAAAATAGGAAAGCAACCGCCATAGAAATTTTACCATTGCATAAAAATGAAAATTTTCCGTCTCAGTCTATTGATTCTTTAGCAGCAGAAAATGAAGACATAGGCTGCCACAACACACACACCAAGGATTTGAAATCAGATTATATTTTTTATGCTGTGGAATTTTCTTTTGTTTATTATTCCATTACTAACATTATTAGGTAATGAGCCTATTTTGTCATCCATTGATTTGAGCAGATTAAAGGGAGTCTATGCTAATAGAGGAGTAGACTAAATAGAAGTTAGGCTAAGGGGAGGGGATATTTAATTGAGTCTATGCATAGACTCAATTAAATACAAGAGAAACAGGGGAGAAACAGCTTGGGCAGCGACCAGTGAGACTACCATTTCCTGTAAATTGTGCAAGTACCAGTTATTTTGTACCTTTAATGAGATTTGGATTTGTCATGCTAAAACATGTTAACAAGTTTAACTAATCTCTTGAAAGTGAACTGAAACTCAATCATTGTTTGAATTACACTTAATTCCTTACCTTATGATGTTAACGAGCATATCGTTAGTTACTACTCAGTCCCTCTCCCTACTTTGTCATGTTAATGAACATATCGTTAGTTACTACTCAGTCCCTCTCCCTACTTTGTCATGTTAATGAACATATCGTTAGTTACTACTCAGTCCCTCTCCCTACTTTGTGATGTTAAAGAACATAACGAACCTTAACAAGGTAAGGGAACAACTGCATCAGCCTTAGTGATTGGTCAAGTATTTCGTTATATGAGAGACTGGTGGAAGCCTTGTTCTTTTACACACAGACATCACAATAGCGTGATATATCAAATGAATACATCGACTAAGCTCGACTAAGGCGCGTCTAGGATCATCCCGGATGTAGGTTCGAACCCTCATCACGGCCCTTGTGGATTTGTTCCCTTTTTCTCACCTCTGGTTGTTTTCTTATTTATCTCTCTCTCTCTCTCTCTCTGTTTTCATTCCCCTTCCTTCTCCCTCTCTATAGCCTTGTTTAACTTCCTTCTCTCCCCCTCTGTCTTCCTTCTGCTTCTTGTCTTTATTTTTCTCCATCTCACTCCTCATCTCTAGCACAGTCAGGTCACAACGAAAGGTCCCGAGTTCGATCCCCGAGCTGGACACATTTCCTTTCACCTGGTGTGTCTAGCAGGTGAACAGGTGGTCTAGCAGGCCACCTGTTGTGGGTTGCATCCTGCGAAAGGTCAGTAGCGGGCCTGAGGACACCGTAGTACACCTGTGAGGCTGCCTCTCCCTGGCCCTGGGAAGAGGGAGAGGCAGGGTGAATGCTCCGTCATTCTTGTCTTGTAGTTATCAGTGGGTCACGAGGCAATAAAGGTCCTTAAAAAACGAGTGTCAAGGCTGAGAGACACTTGACATGAGTCACAAGAACATTCAACACTGGAACTTGTTTTGTCTTCACTTCACTGGAGTTGAGTACACTGTACTCACCTAGTTGTACTCACCTAGTTGTGTTTGCGGGGGTTGAGCTCTGGCTCTTTGGTCCCGCCTCTCAACCGTCAATCAACTGGTGTACAGATTCCTGAGCCTATTGGGCTCTATCATATCTACACTTGAAACTGTGTATGGAGTCAGCCTCCACCACATCACACCCTAATGCATTCCATTTGTCAACCACTCTGACACTAAAAAAGTTCTTTCTAATATCTCTGTGGCTCATTTGGGCGCTCAGTTTCCACCTGTGTCCCCTTGTGCGTGTTCCCCTTGTGTTAAATAGACTGTCTTTATCTACCCTATCAATTCCCTTCAGAATCTTGAATGTGGTGATCATGTCCCCCCTAACTCTTCTGTCTTCCAGCAAAGTGAAGTTTAATTCCCGTAGTCTCTCCTCATAGCTCATACCTCTCAGCTCGGGTACTAGTCTGGTGGCAAACCTTTGAACCTTTTCCAGTTTAGTCTTATCCTTGACTAGATATGGACTCCATGCTGGGGCTGCATACTCCAGGATTGGCCTGACATATGTGGTATGCAAAGTTCTGAATGATTCTTTACACAAGTTTCTGAATGCTGTTCGTATGTTGGCCAGCCTGAAATATGCCGCTGATGTTATCCGCTTGATATGTGCTGCAGGAGACAGGTCTGGCGTGATATCAACCCCCAAGTCTTTTTCCTTCTCTGACTCCTGAAGAATTTCCTCTCCCAGATGATACCTTGTATCTGGCCTCCTGCTCCCTACACCTATCTTCATTACATTACATTTGGTTGGGTTAAACTCTAACAACCATTTGTTCGACCATTCCTTCAGGTTGTCTAGGTCTTCTTGAAGCCTCAAACAGTCCTCTTCTGTTTTAATCCTTCTCATAATTTTAGCATCGTCCGCAAACATTGAGAGAAATGAATCGATACGCTCCGGGAGATCATTTACATATATCAGAAACAAGATAGGACCGAGTACAGAACCCTGTGGGACTCCACTGGTGACTTCAAGCCAATCGGAGGTCTCACCCCTCACCCTTAACTCTCTGCTTCCTATTGCTTAGATACTCCCTTATCCACTGGAGCACCTTACCAGCTACACCTGCCTGTCTCTCCAGCTTATGTACCAGCCTCTTATGCGGTACTGTGTCAAAGGCTTTCCGACAATCCAAGAAAATGCAGTCCGCCCAGCCCTCTCTTTCTTGCTTAATCTTTGTCACCTGATCGTAAAATTCTATCAAACCTGTAAGACAAGATTTACCCTCCCTGAACCCATGTTGGCGATTTGTCACGAAGTCCCTTCTCTCCAGATGTGTTACCAGGTTTTTTCTCACGATCTTCTCCATCACCTTGCATGGTATACAAGTCAAGGACACTGGCCTGTAGTTCAGTGCCTCTTGCCTGTCGCCCTTTTTGTATATTAGGACCACATTCGCAGTCTTCCATATTTCTGGGAGGTCTCCCGTCTCCAGGGACTTACTATACACTATGGAGAGTGGCAAGCAAAGTGCCTCTGCACACTCTTTCAGTACCCATGGTGAGATCCCATCTGGACCAACAGCCTTTCTAACATCCAGATCCAGCAGGTGTCTCTTGACCTCCTCTCTCGTAATTTCGAACTCTTCCAAGGCCGCCTGGTTTACCTCCCTTTCTCCTAGCACAGTGACCTCACCTTGTTCTATTGTGAAGACCTCCTGGAACCTCTTGTTGAGTTCTTCACACACCTCTCTGTCATTCTCTGTATACCTGTCCTCGCCTGTTCGAAGTTTCAATACCTGTTCTTTCACTGTTGTTTTCCTTCTGATGTGACTGTGGAGTAGCTTTGGTTCGGTCTTGGCTTTGTTTGCTATATCATTTTCAAAACTTTTCTCTGCTTCTCTTCTCACCCTGACGTACTCATTCCTGGTTCTCTGGTATCTCTCTCTGCTTTCTGGTGTTCTGTTATTCCGGAAGTTCCTCCACGCCCTTTTGTTCAGTTTCTTCGCTTCCATACATGCCCTGTTATACCATGGATTCTTCTGTTGCTTCTCGGATTTTTTACCTTTGGGCCGGGATGAACCTGTTTACTGCCTCCTGACACTTTTGGGTAACATAGTCCATCATACCCTGTACAGACTTATCTCTGAGGTCTGTGTCCCTAGGTATTTCACTTAGGAAACTTCTCATCTGTTCATAATTCCCCTTTCGGTATGCCAGCATTTTGATTCCTAGTTCTTTTTGGGGGAGATAAGTCCTAGCTCTACCAGGTACTCAAAGTTCAATACACTGTGGTGACTCATTCCCAAGAGCGCTTCCATCTTAACTTCCCTTATATCCCACTCATTAAGGGTAAATATCAAATCAAGCATTGCTGGTTCATCTTCTTCTCTCATTCTTGTTGGTTCTTTGATGTGCTGGCTTAGAAAGTTTCTTGTTGCCACGTCCAGCAGCTTAGCTCTCCATGTTTCTGGTCCTCCATGCGGGTCTCTGTTCTTCCAATCTATCTTCCCATGGTTGAAGTCTCCCATAATTAGTAGTCCAGATCCATTCCTGCTAGCAACAGAAGCTGCTCTTTCTATTATGTTAATAGTGGCCATGTTGTTTCTATCATATTCCTGTCTAGGTCTTCTGTCATTTGGTGGTGGATTATATATGACTACGACTATAAGTTTTTTCCCTCCATTTGTTACAGTACCTGCTATGTAGTCACTGAAACCTTCACAACCCTGAATATCCATCTCCTCAAAATCCCAGCCTTTTCTTACCAGCAGAGCTACACCACCCCCACCTTTCCTTCCCTCTCTTTCCTCATAACATAATAGTCCTGTGTGAAC
The DNA here is from genome assembly GCF_040958095.1 of Procambarus clarkii. Taxonomy (NCBI): domain Eukaryota; kingdom Metazoa; phylum Arthropoda; class Malacostraca; order Decapoda; family Cambaridae; genus Procambarus; species Procambarus clarkii. The sequence continues at coordinate 3,103,702 of NC_091196.1, forward strand.
ACTGCGTTTGTTATCGTTTTCGTGATCTTTGTTTCTGTGAGGGCTATTATGTCTGGGTTTTCCTCTAGTACCCGTTCTCCAAGCTCATTTGCTTTATTTGTAATTCCATCTATGTTAGTGTACATCGCTTTGAGGCTCACTTTCTTCTGTCCCTTCTCAAATCGCCTCCTTGGTGAGTGTTCTGCTGGTGGGGGAGGCTGTTCCATGGGTATGAGGACCTGTGAGGTGGATAACAGGGTCTCAGAGGATACTGGGATGAGGGGCGGGGGATCCAGTGAAGGGGGAGGGACAAGGAGGGTATGGGGTGAAAGGGGAGGGAGGACGGGAAGGAAAGGGGGGGAGGGAGGACTCGGGAGGAGGGGAGGGAGGGGAGGGATAGAAGGGTGGGGATTGGGTGTGGGGGGAGGGAGATTTGGCTGAACATTTGAGTGGGGGCAGGGAGGGTTTGGGGTAGGGGGGTTTTCTATGCAGAGGAGGGAGGCGGGGTGTCAGCTGGGATGACACCTGTCGCCACACAGGTGTTCTTGGCTCCTTTTGAATACTATTGTGCGTTATTTGGCATGTGTTTACAGGGGTTTCAATTGTTATTGTGAAATAACACAAATAAAAAAAATTAAGTTTGACAGCATGATGCTGCTTCCGGGAACTTTCCTTATTAAGACTACTCAATAGCTCGGTCGGTAGAACTTCAGCCTCGCACACGTGGGGTTCACGGTTCGAGTCTCCTAGACCCCCAGGTGAATGGATTGTGAATATTCCCTACCTCCTCTCCCCCTGTGTTGCTCCTCATTTCTCTGCTTCTCTTTGTCTCCCTCAGAACACGCTACATACACCCGCCAAACACACAACCTAACCACTACCTTATTTTTACTAGTGTTACTCTGATGCAACGTTGTATGGCCTTTTTTATGGGGAACTACTGGAAAACTGGAAAACTTCAGAAGGCTTCTGAAGATGTATTAATATACGAAAGTACTTAAGGAAATTCCTATTTCAATTTTCTTCCGTGGTCTGACACTGTCACATTTTTAATCACGTGTTTATTTTCGTGATATACACACACACACACACACACACACACACACACACACACACACATACACACACACACACACACACACACACACACACACACACACACACACACACACATATGTATATATATATATATATATATATATATATATATATATATATATATATATATATATATATATATATATATATATATATATTTTTTTTTACCTTGGCATACCAGGTACATGGTACATACATGACCCCACCATTTGAGGTGATTCGATGAAATATCTATGCCCAAGTTGACCACCGAACGCTGTTGGATCTTGGATAAATAGTTTCACGACTACCAAGATTTTTGTACAGTCGTGTGGTCTAGTGGTTAAGGTACCAGGTATGCCAAGGGGCATAGTGCTCCTGGCTGTCTGGGTTCGAATCCTTCAGGGGTGTTGAGTTTTCGGTTGCATATTGACTTGGGGACCATTCAAGGATGAGCTCTACTTCTTTACGTTTTTGTTACTCACGTAGCTCCAACAGCGAGGTATTTCGATGAAATAACTGAACCCTAAAATTTACCACTGAGTGCTGTTGGAAGGTTGGGCTAGAAGTCTCACGACTTCCATCCTTTTTCTACAGTCGTTAAGGTCTAGTTGGTATGGTACTGGATACACTGAGGTTCAGAGAGCCCTGGCTGTCGGGGTTCGAATCCTTCAGGGGTGATTCCCAGATGCCTGCTTAAGCTGTCTTAATGAGTCTGGTCACGTTGGCAGTGAAACCCTTGTTGGGCTTCGGTGTGTATTCACCTAGTTGTGCTTGCGGGAGTTGAGCTCTACTTCTTTCGTCCCGCCTCTCAACTGTAAAGGGTTGTGTGTGTGGATGCTCCATCATTCTTGTCTTGTAGATATCAGTGGAGATTGTGGGAAAAACCTGCCGGGATTGATATGAGAGGAGACTACTAAGGACATGTACTGTACTAAATTAAAAATTACTGTCTGCAAATTAATGCAACTAAAGTCTCTAGCTAGGGTCGTAAATCCTAGCGCCTCTTTTCCCAATGACAGATTGTGGGCTGTAAGGGGCAGGTGGGGTGAATGAATTAGTTGATTGAAGTTCCAGTTCACCTGCAGACAAGTATCTCACATTAACTTGTATTTTTTTATACAAGGATAATATTTTAATAAATTCAGTTCTATGACTGAACACTGGTTCTGTTTAAAGCAGGAAGTTAAACATGTACATAGTCCAGCCTAGCATCATAAATATCAACAGCCAATATATTCTTATACTAATAACACAACTATTTAAATTGTAGTAGTATGATATTAAATGACCTTGAATGTGGTCCAAGTACTGTTAACTAAGTACTAAAGATTATACTCAATTGGATGAACTTATATGATAAATTAAAAATAACTGAGCAAGTAATTGTTAACTTAATTTATATGTTCAAGGATATATATAGATATATTCAATTTATATAGAGATTCAGTTACTGCAATATAAATGAATACTCACTGAAATATGAAGCGTTGCCTTACATTATAACCAACAGACAGACTTATTGGATATATATTAAAGTTATACAAGCATACAATTGGCCAATTAATACACTAATAACATTAAATATTCTTCTCTGAATGCCGGGTGCCTGTCTGACAAGTGTGCCAGACTGGATAATTCTCTTGTCGAGTTTAGGCACGATATTTTATATCACAGCTTTGCTGTAGATTGTTCTGGTAGCGTTGCTACATGATTATTTCCTTAATTGCGTTTGCAGAAGGATGATAGGTGATGATGGTGGTGGAGTCAGTGTCACTTAGTGTGCTCCACTCAACACTTATTCTACACTTATTAGATATGTTTTAGGAATTTTTCCTTGTAGATATATTGTCCAGATACTCCCCCAGTTCTAGAGAGTAATCACTGGTGATAAAGATAATTCGATAAGGTGTTCTGAGCTAATTAATGTTCGCTAAGCACAGTGACACATGTTGAATGTTTGTAAACACACACGTTCTGCCTCGGGCGCCCCTGTCGGTTGCCTCATTCCCGAGATGGCTCCTCCCTCTCCCTTGAGAGGGGTAGCTTTTAATTAATATTGATTGATTATTTTTACTGTCTAGACATATGATTGAGATAAGATTATAATATAATTAGATATAGGATATATAGATTATAAATAGTACTTGCTAGCACTATTGATTCTTAATAAGGATTTGATTTAATCCCTACCGGAAATCGATTCAATTGTTCCAATAGTTTTTTAATTAAGAAATCCTTCTAGAAGCTTCTGGATCCTTGAGAGATCATGCACAAAGTCACGTAGACAACCAAGGGCCCAATGGTCTATGTGATCATAGGCATTGTCATGTAGGATCAAGATGTATAATGAATCTATTGTGATTATTATATGATTTTGATATGATTTTGTTATGATTTAGATATGATATAGAAATAATACATTTCTTAGATAATAATATAGATATAGTGGGTCAAAATTTCCCACAGAAATGGCTTCCAAGACTTCTGCTTCAAGCGCATTACATTGGTAAGTAATCAACTAGATCTGCTCAATTAGTTGAAGTTTGAGGGTTTTGACCTTCAGCTCTTGGGTCCCTCCGCTCATCCATAAATATATCCATTTTATCACTGCTCCGATGACTTGTATTATAATTGGTGGGGTACCAGGTGGTGCCTTGTCTCATCCTTTAACATAACAGTTGCATGGCTGATGTCTAGGCCTTTTATTAATTATTAAAAGTTTAAATATCTTTTTTCAGATGCGCGTAAATGTTAAAATATTTGCTTATTTTATACAGCTTTATTGTGTGAGAAAATCTATTCAAGTCTGGAGACAGGTCGTTAACCATCACTGAAGATGTATGTTTGGGTGAGATTGTTTGCAACACAACACTACTTGTTTGCTGTGGGTGCCCACGTGGTTAGGAGTAATCCTAACGGTGTTCACTCTAACTTGCTTGCTGTGGGTACCCTCATGGTTAGGGGTAATCCCTAAGCAGTGTTCACTCTAACTTCAGACATGAAGGCAAGAGTTAGGTGTTGTAGCCGCTGGTGTTGTTGGTGTAACTTGTTGGTGAATACTGTTGTCTAAGATGCTCGCTCCTGTTGCTTGATCATGTTGCTCCTGTTGCTTGATTCTGTTGCTAGCTCCTATTTCTCGCTCCTGTTGCTGGATGGAAGGGTTAGACTCAGGGTCCCTTTGAGCTCTTCACAATATTTTTCTCAGTTCAATTTGTATTCGACAGCACGTTCACTTCTCAATTTTAATTTTGTTTTGTTCATACAAAGTTTAGCTGTGACGTGACGTTTAATTTTACGTCTGGTTCATTAAAGTGAATGTCAAGGGCGGCGTAACTTACTGCTGGATACTCAGCAATTGCTCTCTCAACATTGCAAGATAAACAAGTCCATAAGAGAGAGACAGAGACAGAGATATGACATGAAAAAGTGACCCTTTTAATAACAGACAGCAACAAACACCAGACTGACAGACAGACATACTAGCAAGCAGATATTATTAAACTACAGCGAACTAGACATTGAGATGAAGGGAGTAATGAATTCAACTCCAGTCCGTATTCATATCGAAATTATGTTTCACTTTTTCTTAATTGTCGCGAATTTTGCACTTATTCGACGTGGCTGTAATTCCTAACTACCTGTAATAGAGAGAGAGAGAGGGGGGGGGGAGGGTGAGAGAGAGAGGGAGGGCGAGAAAGAGAGAGGGAGAGAAGGATACAGCGAGAGGACAGAGTGAGAGAGAGATCGTACCACAATGCTAAATTGATATGTCAAGGAAATTTAACAAGAGGAAATATTGACCTAAATCCTGCTGCTGTTACTGTTGCTGCTACTGTTAATGTTGGTGCTACTGTTGCTGTTGTTGATACTTGTTACTGTTACTGCAGGTGCTACTTTTTCTGCTACTGTTATTGTTGCTGCTACTGTTACTGCTGCTGCTACTGTTACTGCTACTGTTACTGCTCCTACTGTTATTGTTACTGCTACTGTTATTGTTACTGTTGCTGCTACTGTTATTGTTACTGTTGCTGTTACTGTTACTGCTGCTACTGTTATTGTTACTGCTACTGTTATTGTTACTGTTGCTGTTACTGTTACTGCTGCTACTGTTACTGCTGCTGCTGTTACTTCTGCTATTGTTACTGTTGCTGCTACTGTTACTGCTGCTACTACTGTTACTGTTGTTGATACTTGTTACTGTTGCTGTTGTTGATACTTGTTACTGTTGCTGCTGCTTTTACTGTTGCTGCTACTGTTGCTGTTGTTGCTACTGTTACTATTGCTGCTACTGTTACTGTTACTGCTGCTGCAGTAACAGTAACAGTACTATTGCTGCTACTGTAACAGTTGCTGCTGCTGTTACTGTCATTGCTACTGTTACTGCTGCTGCTACTGTTACTCCTGCTGCTACTGTTGCTGCTACTGTTACTGTTGCTGCTACTGTTACTGCTACTGTTACTGCTCCTGCTACTGTTACTGTTATTGCTACTGCTTTTACTGCTGCTGCTACTGTTACTGTTGCTGTTACTGTTGCTGTTACTGTTGCTGCAACTGTTGTTGTTGCTGCTACTGTTACTATTGCTGCTACTGTTGCTGCTACTGTTACTGCTTCTGTTACTGCTGCTGCTACTGTTACTGTTACTGTTGCTGCTACTTTTACTGTTGCTGCTACTGTTACTGTTGTTGATACTTGTTACTGTTGCTGTTGTTGTTACTGTTGCTGCAACTGTTGCTGCTACTGTTACTGTTACTGCTACTGTTACTGTTGCTGTTACTGCTGCTGTTACTGTTACTGCTGCTGTTACTGTTACTGCTGCTGCTTCTGTTACTGCTGCTGTTACTGTTACTGCTGCTGTTACTGTTACTGCTGCTGCTTCTGTTACTGTTGCTGCTACTGTTGCTGCTACTGTTACTGTTGATACTTGTTACGATTGCTGCTGCTACTGTTGCTGGAGAGCAGCTGGTACAAGTATGAGTGAGAGGTGCTGGTACAGGTATGAGTGAGAGCAGCTGGTACAAGTATGAGTGATAGAAGCTGGTACAAGCATGAGTGAAAGCAGCTGGGTACAAGTATGAGTGAGAGCAGCTGGTACAAGTATGAGTGAGAGCACCTGGTACAGGTATGAGTGAGAGCAGCTGGTACAAGTATGAGTGAGAGCAGCTGGTATAAGTATGAGTGAGAGCAGCTGGTACAAGTATGAGTGAGAGCAGCTGGTACAGGTATGAGTGAGAGCAGCTGGTATAAGTATGAGTGAGAGCAGCTGGTACAAGTATGAGTGAGAGCAGTTGGTACAAGTATGAGTGAGAGCAGTTGGTACAAGTATGAGTGAGAGCAGCTGGTACAAGTATGAGTGAGAGCAACTGGTACAAGTATGAGTGAGAGCAGCTGGTACAAGTATGAGTGAGTGAAGCTGGTACAAGTATGAGTGAGAGCAGCTGGTACAAGTATGAGTGAGTGAAGCTGGTACAAGTATGAGTGAGAGCAGCTGGTACAAGTATGAGTGAGTGAAGCTGGTACAAGTATGAGTGAGAGCAGCAGCCTCACATGAACCAATAGCCATCTTACAGTTCCTTTAATCACATATTTTTTTATATGTTAATTTTTTGTAACTTGTGATGTTTTCAACAAAACCGTTAGAGAAGCCATTGTTGACCAGGACTGCCTTACCCTACAGAGTTCTTCATTGACTTGCTTCCATCCTGAGCTGTGGGCTGAGAGCCCGGTCGATGTAAGCGTTGACAACACTCCTCTTGTACCTGTCTGGGCAGTCACTATTGGCATTGAGGCACATTCCTATGTTTGTTAATTTAATGTAGACTGCAGTGTGGAAACCTCCGCTCCTTTCCATGAATGTTACATCTAGAAAGGGCAGCATCCCATCATTCTCCATCTCGTAAGTGAAACTCAACACAGAATTCCGCTCAAGTGCCTCCTTCAACTGCTGCAGACGTCTGGCATCAGGTACCTGCATAAAAATGTTTTTAACATACCTGCAGTATATGGCGGGTTTCAAGTCCATGTCAACTTAGACCCTCTGCTCTATGGTACCCATGTAGAAATTCACAAACAGGACACCTTGGGGAGAACCCATGACGACCCCATCTACTTGCTTATACATGTGCCAATGTGGGCTCAAGAAGGGGGCCTCTTCAGTGCAGGCTTGGAGTAGTTTCCTTAGTATGTTTTTTGGTATGTCAAGAGGAGTACAAGCCGGATCACTCTGTTAGCTATCATCCCGATTGTTTCATCCACAGGTACGTTGGTAAACAGTGACTCTACATCCAACGAGGCTCTTATCCCTGTGGCCCCTGTTCCCCGCAGTAAATCAACAAATTCCTTTGGAGACTTCAAGCTGAAAGCACAAGGTACATAAGGAGTCAGCAAGCCGTTGAGTCGCTTAGCCAGTCTGTATGTGGGTGTGGGTATCTGGCTGATGATTGGCCGAAGTGGGTTTCCAGGCTTGTGGGTCTTGACAGTTCCATATGCATACCCAGGTTTGTATTCCCCAATAACCTTTGGCAGGTGGAGTCCGGATTTCTTGGCATTCACAGTTTCGATCAATCTGTTTAGCTTCGTTTTCAATTCGGCTGTAGTGTCCTTTGTTACCCTCTGGAATTTAGTTTGGTCAGAGAGTATGAGGTTCACTTTTGCCAGTGTGACGGTAATCTCTTTCAAGAGAGATCGAGCCTGCTCTTCCCTACGTAAAGTTACTTATATATATACAACACTAAGATGCTACCTTCAAGATACGTCTACCAGTAGCACAAAACATTTTGACCAGGAGGCAAACGTATCCTAAACTCCCCCCACTCCTCACTCCCTCTATGCCGGCTCGCCATCGTCGTTAACCAGCAAACTACCATTCCAGCCTGCCTGCTTCTGATTGGTGACCCGCCGACTGCACACCTGCATCTCTGCACCTCAGCGCCCTCTACCAAGTCGATGTCTGGGCTTGAACCAGCCATTGAAGTTAGAATATCCTTGTGCTCTCAAGCTGTGAACAACCAACTGCTATACGATCTGTTTATTGGTGGAGGTTCTCAGCTAGCGCTATATTCTCAGGACCTGTTTAATCATTCTTTTGTCTTTATTTTATTTGTAGAGTAACGTCACCCTTGTTCTTAATTTTTATGTTATATTTTCCTTGACTTGTTTGTTTGCACTGTACATAGCCAAGGGATTCTCTTTGTTCATAATTTTTAAAGTTAATTAAAGTTTCATTGTTCATACTATGTGTTTTGCGTGTCTTCCCTTACTTTACCACAGACAACAGCCAAGAAGTCGATCTTTTTTTTCTAAAATGTGATAGGCATTGACACCAGCCATTAGGAGGATTGCCGAACACCTACACTTCTACACTTTCCCGTCACACCAGATATTCGCCTTTTTTAAGAATAACTTATTTTGGCGACTTGTCACCTCTCCTGACGACTTTCTCCTTGTTCTCGTGAAGGCTTTTAGCTGATGCTTTGAGCTCGGGAGAAAGTATGGTGCTTCTGCAGTTAACTCGAATCTCTCCTCCTTCTGCAATAAGTTTGGAGACTTGGTTTGGAGAATTTTGGAGAACTGATATTTCAGTTACTATCGACAGTGAAGAAAAACACAAAAAATATTGAGAAAATCCATGTTAAAATTATTAATCTTACCTTTCGGTCATATTCAACAACATATATATATATATATATATATATATATATATATATATATATATATATATATATATATATATATATATTAGTATATTTTGGTAGCAGTCTTTCCTGTAGACATATATTATTAAATATGACCGAAAAAGTAACATTAATAATTCTAACACGAATTTTCTCAATCTTTCGTACATTTCTTTTCACTGTTGGTGGTAATTCAAAAATCAATTCTCCAAAATTCATTTTTATTTCTAGTCTGATGCGACACTTCACCAATTGACACTCTCTGACCAAACTAAATTCCAAAGGGTAACGAAGGACACTACAGCCGAATTGAAAGCAAAGGTCAACAAACTGATTGAAACTGTGAACGCCAAGAAATCCGGACTCCACCTGCCAAAGATTATTGGGGAATATAAATCTGGATATGCGTATGGAAATGTCAAGACACACAAGCCTGGAAACCCACTTCGGCCAATCATTAGCCAGATACCCACACCCACGTACAGACTGGCGAAGCGACTCAACGGCCTGCTGACTCCTTATGTCCCTTGCGCCTTCAGCCTGAAGTCTCCAAAAGAATTTGTTGACTTACTGCGGGGCACACGGGACACAGGGATAAGAGCCTCGTTGGACGGAGAATCACTGTTCACCAACGTACCTGTGGACGAGACAATCGGGATGATAGCCGACAGAGTGTATCGTGATCCAGCCTGTACTCCTCTTGACATACCAGAGAATATTCTAAGGAAACTACTCCAAGCTTGTACTAAAGAGGCACGCTTCTTGAGCCCGGATGGGCACATGAATAAGCAAGTGGATGGGGTCGCCATGGGTTCTCCCCTAGGTGTCGTGTTTGCAAACTTCTACATGAGTACCATCGAGCAAAAAGTCTTAGTCGACATGAACTTGAAACCGGCCATATGCTGCAGGTATGTTGACGACATTTTTACACAGGTACCTGATGTCAGACATCTGCAGGAGCTGAAGGAGGCGTTTGAGCAGAGTTCCGTGCTGCGTTTCACTTACGAGATGGAAAAGGATGGGAAGCTGCCCTTTCTAGATGTAACAGTCATGGAAAAGAGCGGAGGTTTCCACACTGCAGTCTACACTAAGGAAACGAACATAGGAATGTGCCTAAATGCCAACAGCGACTGCCCAGACAGGTACAAGAGGAGTGTTGTTAACGCATATGTCGACCGTGCTCTCAGCCACAGCTCAGAATGGAAGCAAGTCGACGAAGAACTCAGTAGGGTAAGGCAGTTCCTAGTCAACAACGGCTTTTCCAATGGTTTCGTCGAAGACATCATAAGAAGGAAAGTGAAACACCATGCAACCTCTGAAGAGACAACTAACACAACACCTATACCCCCCTATTAGACTATTTTACAGGAACTTCTTTTCCACAGCTCATAAAACGGAGGAAAGGGTCCTGAAAGATATTGTTAATAGAAACGTTATCCCTACAGACAAAAATCAGAGGATACAACTGACGATTTACTATAAAACCAGAAAAACGGCCAGCCTACTCATGAGAAACTCTCCAGACACAAAGCAGAACGCTTTAAAAGAGACCAACGTCGTCTATGCCTTCAAATGCCCACTTGGGGATTGTAAGCTCCAAAAAACCCAGTATATAGGCAAGACAACAACATCTCTTTCTAGGCGTTTAACGATGCATAAGCAACAGGGCTCCATTAAGGAACATATAATCTCTTCCCACAACCAAACCATCGCCAGAGAAATCCTAGTAAACAACACAGAAATCATCGATAGATACAGCGATAGCAGACGGCTTGACGTTTGCGAGGCACTACACATTAAAAAGTCAACACCAGCAATCAACAGCCAATTAATGCACAACTATATTATACCCACCTCAAGACTCCGCTTCAATATAGAAGCATCAAGAAATATGGACCAATAGGCTTTCTACAATCACTTCTATTCAATACCCATTGTTTCGTGTTCTGTCTTGTGTTGATGAAATTAATACCCTATTAAATACCACCTCACCCCATCCACATCACTCAAATGTAGATATAAACAAATCGGAGATGTGTAAGTTCTATTCAGTTGTGTATGTGTAACTAAAGTCTTTGAAAATGTAATAAGTTTTTACGAAACGTGCTCAAGTGTCGCGTCAGACTAGAAATAAAAATGAATTTTGGAGAATTGATTTTTGAATTACCACCAACAGTGAAAAGAAATGTATGAAAGATTGAGAAAATTCGTGTTAGAATTATTAATCTTACTTTTTCGGTCATATTCGTATATTAAATACATCTTCATCCCTTCTGAAGATGTATTTAATATACGAAAGTACTTAAGGAAATTCCTGTTTCATTTTCCTCCGTGGTCTGACATTGTCACATTCTTAATCACGTGTTTATTTTCGTGATATACACACACACACACACATATATATATATATATATATATATATATATATATATATATATATATATATATATATATATAGTGACGGTAAAGCGTTGGTGTTCGGCTGTTTCAAAAGCTAGGGGCAGGGCCTCGTCACATAATAGAAAAAAAAAGAGAAAAGCTGGAGCTTTCGTCTGTGGTAAGGTAATGGGAAGACACACAAAACACAAGTAAATTAACAATGAAATTTTAATTACTTTAGAAAAACAAGACATTAATAAAGTTAAGCACATAAAATATGAAAGACAGGTCAACAAATAAAATAATATGAATAATCACTGGCAAATGAAAAGTTACGTTAAGACAAGTGAGTTACAGTGATAGCAAAATAAAGTATTAGTGGTGCTGGAATACCGGCTTCGAGCTGCCACCTCCCTTAGTACACGAAAGCCAAGGCTTAGTCTACCAGCGAGAGATGTCAACTGCTTGGAGCACTGAGATATTCTGACAATATTGGAGCACTGCAGCCTAGACATCGACTTGTGGCGGAGGGCGGAGGGCAGGTGCGACCGGACACCAGCCAATCAGCGACAGGCAGGCAAAGGATGAGCAGTTTGCTGGTTACGGCGGTGGTAGGTAGCAGGTGTCACTGTGCTGGGTACGATTTGCTCTCTGGGCAAAACGTTTTGGAGATACTTGCTGGACGTATCTTCTATATTATCTTGTATATTGACATACTTGTGAAGGGAAGAGCAGGCTCAATCTCTCTTGAAAGAGATTATCGTCACTATATATATATATATATATATATATATATATATATATATATATATATATATATATATATATATATATATATATATATATAATATGCATACATACGTACGTATATAGCAGAGTCAATCATCCGATTTTGTGCTCAAAATTACTACCAACGTGTAATGGCACATATCCATTAGTTAATCACAGTATGTAAAAGCAAGATGAGCTTGTGTGTGTGTGTTTAATACTGGCAGAATATGCCTGGCCAGTGAGGAAGGTAATACTGTGTTTAAACTTTACTGGCGATTAAAATTTCTGTAAATGTAGGTTGTTTGAGCGTCGAGTCACAGCTCAAAAATATATAAAGAATTTTTGAGTTGTGAATTTTGGGAGTGTGAGAGTGTAGCGAGCCAGGAGCAAATTGCTTCTGACGGAGGCTGGCGAGGCACTTTAGGTGACACTGAAGACTGCCTCAGGGATATAGAACTCCGTCTTTGGTCTGTGTTCCCCTTTTGCAGCTTGCGAATTGTGGCAGTAATGAGCTGGGCTTCGATATTTCCCCGTGACTAATGTGAATTGCTAGCAACATTTCAACCCTTGCTAGATATGACATGACGGTATTTACTGTGGAATGTCATTGACATGAGAGTGAGGAGTGTGGCGCCTCGTCAGTAGGAGGTGTGAGGGACCTCACCCTGGCAGTGTTGACGTGCACCCTGCAGCTGGGACCTGCACATGACCAGGTGGACTCAACTGTTGTCTTGTGGTGGGGTGTTCCCACGGGGGTCCCCCTGAACCCCTGTGGCTGGCCCGGTCTGTGTTGGGCAGTGTTGCTGAGGCTGTGTGTTGATGACCCGCGTGATGTGTTGTGTGTCAGGTGGGTGGCCGGCTGTGTCCGGGTCTCTCCTCTCTTGTTGATACTCCCTCTCTCCTTCCCTTCTCTCATCTATCCTTCACAATCCCACTTCTCTTCCCATCCCCCCCCACCCTCACTCCACTCATTCTCCCCTCTTCTACCCCCCCCCTCTCTCTTCCCTCTCCTCTCATCACCTCCTCCTCTCCTCTCTTCGAAGACGTCAGTTGTTTGTCTGTCTCTGTTTTCCTATTTATCTTCATGTCTTCCCCTCTCTTTTTATCCCTAGTCGAATGGTTATCTCTGCATGCCTCTCTCTGTCTGTCTTTTTCGATCTGTCTATATGTCTCAGTCTCTCTAATTTCGTCTGTCTCTCTCATTCTCATATTAAAAATAATATAATAATTTACCACTGACATGTGAGAGGTCTGCCAGTGGGAGGAGCCTAATAGTGTGAAATATTACAAATAAATCAATAAATATTACAAATAAATCATTTTTACCTGTTTGCTATGAGAAAGAGGTTGGGGGGGGGGGGGTTTGATGAAGTGAGAAAATTCTCTGAGGTGATGCGAACCTGCGACCAAGGCATAGCCAGCTGTATACTCTACGACTGTACCATCACTTACCTGGTAAAACTTATACAACCGAATTTCTACTGAAATCACAAGACGGATTTGGAGGCTTCTCCTGAAACCAGTCCATATTAGACATATGACTCCCAAGCACTTGGGTGGAGGCAAAGCTTGTAAGTCCTCCACAAAGTAATTGTGGAAAGATCGTGTTTTATAGTACTATGGCCTAAGTATGAATAGCAGAACATTTATGTTAATTTTCCCCAAGATCAGTGAATAAGGATGTACGCGCCACAGTTCCCGTGGCGGAGTGGTAGAGCACTTGCCCGGACCTTCAGGAACGCTTTGGCCTGGGTTCGTATCCTGGCCTGGGAGGATTGACTGGGCGCTTCATCTTCCTTCTGTCCCGTCCGACTTAGCTTCAACTTGCTTCTGTCTGATCATTCCGTCACCGTCCTGGTCATGCCCTCGCGGGCGGCTACCAAACTCTAGCCTCATACTGGTGCAAATAACCAGATCTCAACCTCACATTAATGATTTTTTCTTCACGACACGAAGTAGAAACCTCGCCAAGCTTTAAGGTCAATATTTTATTCATTACAGTCATTGATAACCAGAATGTTTAGGACCATGATGAGGCCTGAACTATCCGGAGCCACTCAGAAGAGAAATGCAATCATCTGATTATAGGTTATCAGTGTTGGGCGAGCAGGAGTCTCCATCAGTTATGTTGACCGTGGACATCAGCCATTTTCAACCGGCTACTCGAAAATAATTTAGTGATCAATATGGTTTTTTAAAGTGAAATGTTTACAAAATATTTTCTGTGCTTCGACAGCAGGACCTCGAGAAGCAGCATCAACATGTTATCATGCTGATAACTGTTATCATGTTATCATGCTGGTAATTTTTGGGGGGAATATCATGACGACCAAAGCTGAAAGAGGATGAAAGATATCTCCTGGTTAATAGACATCAAGTGGTTAATCGTCAAGTGTTTGGTTAAGGAAAATTTTCAGTGATAGATTTTCAACTGGACTGGTCAGCGAAGTTAGTTCAGAGAGAAGCCAGAAAAGGGAAGGTAGGAACGTCCAGAAGCAAGACGCAAGGTGAACACAAGAAGCAACGGTCCAGAAGCAAGACGCAAGGTGAAGATATGAAGCAAAGGTTCAGAAGCAAGACGCAAGGTGAACACAGGAAGCAACGGAAGAAGCAAGACGCAAGGTGAACACAGGAAGCAACGGAAGAAACAAGACGCCAGGTGAACATATGAAGCAACAGTAAGAAGCAAGACAAAACAATGACATTAGCCTTGCGTCCCTCCACACACTGTTGGCGCCAACAGCAGCTGACATCCCTCAGTCAGGAACAGCCAGGAACAGCCAGGAACAGTCAGGAACAGTCAGGAACAGTCAGGAACAACCAGGAACAGCCAGGAACAGTCATGAACAGCCAGGAACAGTCAGGAACAGCCAGGAACAGTCAGGAACAGCCAGGAACAGTCATGAACAGCCAGGAACAGTCATGAACAGCCAGGAACAGTCAGGAACAGCCAGGAACAGCCAGGAACAGTCAGGAACAGTCAGGAACAGTCAGGAACAGTCAGGAACAGCCAGGAACAGCCAGGAACAGTCAGGAACAGCCAGGAACAGCCAGGAACAGCCAGGAACAGTCAGGAACAGTCAGGAACAGCCAGGAACAGTCAGGAACAGCCAGGAACAGCCAGGAACAGTCAGGAACAGTCAGGAAAAACAAGGAACAGCCAGGAACAGTCAGGAACAGTCAGGAACAGTCAGGAACAGTCACGAACAGCCAGGAACAGCCAGGAACAGTCAGGAACAGCCAGGAACAGCCAGGAACAGTCAGGAACAGCCAGGAACAGTCAGGAACAGCCAGGGACAGTCATGAACAGCCAGGAACAGTCAGGAACAGTCACGAACAGCCAAGAACAGTCAGGAACAGTCAGGAACAGCCAGGAACAGTCAGGAACAGCCAGGAACAGTCAGGAACAGCCAGGAACAGTCAGGAACAGCCAGGAACAGCCAGGAACAGTCAGGAACAGTCAGGAACAGTCGAGAACAGTCGAGAACAGTCGAGAACAGTCAGGAACAGCCAGGAACATTCAGGAACAGCCAGGAACAGTCAGGAACAGTCAGGAACAGCCAGGAACAGTCAGGAACAGCCAGGAACAGCCAGGAACAGTCAGGAAATGCCAGGAACAGCCAGGAACAGCCAGGAACAGTCAGGAACAGCCAGGAACAGTCAGGAACAGCCAGGAACAGCCAGGAACAGTCAGGAAATGCCAGGAACAGCCAGGAACAGCCAGGAACAGTCAGGAACAGCCAGGAACAGTCAGGAACAGCCAGGAACAGTCAGGAACAGCCAGGAACAGTCAGGAACAGCCAGGAACAGTCAGGAACAGCCAGGAACAGCCAGGAACAGTCAGGAACAGCCAGGAACAGCCAGGAACAGTCAGGAACAGCCAGGAACAGTCATGAACAGCCAGGAACAGCCAGGAACAGTCAGGAACAGCCAGGAACAGCCAGGAACAGCCAGGAACAGCCAGGAACAGCCAGGAACAGTCAGGAACAGTCAGGAACAGCCAGGAACAGCCAGGAACAGTCATGAACAGCCAGGAACAGTCAGGAACAGCCAGGAACAGTCAGGAACAGCCAGGAACAGCCAGGAACAGTCACGAACAGCCAGGAACAGCCAGGAACAGTCACGAACAGCCAGGAACAGCCAGGAACAGTCAGGAACAGCCAGGAACAGTCAGGAACAGCCAGGAACAGCCAGGAACAGTCAGGAACAGCCAGGAACAGTCATGAACAGTCATAAACAGCCAGGAACAGTCAGGAACAGTCACGAACAGCCAAGAACAGTCAGGAACAGCCAGGAACAGCCAGGAACAGTCAGGAACAGCCAGGAACAGCCAGGAACAGCCAGGAACAGCCAGGAACAGCCAGGAACAGTCAGGAACAGTCAGGAACAGTCGAGAACAGTCAGGAACAGCCAGGAACATTCAGGAACAGCCAGGAACAGTCAGGAACAGCCAGGAACAGCCAGGAACAGTCAGGAACAGCCAGGAACAGTCAGGAACAGCCAGGAACAGTCAGGAACAGCCAGGAACAGCCAGGAACAGTCAGGAACAGCCAGGAACAGCCAGGAACAGTCAGGAACAGTCAGGAACAGTCGAGAACAGTCAGGAACAGCCAGGAACAGTCAGGAACAGCCAGGAACAGCCAGGAACAGCCAGGAACAGTCAGGAACAGTCAGGAACAGTCAGGAACAGTCAGGAACAGCCAGGAACAGCCAGGAACATTCAGGAACAGCCAGGAACAGTCAGGAACAGTCAGGAACAGCCAGGAACAGCCAGAAACAGCCAGGAACAGTTAGGAACAGTCAGGAACAGCCAGGAACAGTTAGGAACAGCCAGGAACAGTCAGGAACAGCCAGGAACAGCAAGGAACAGTCAGGAACAGCCAGGAACAGCCAGGAACAGTCAGGAACAGCCAGGAACAGCCAGGAACAGTCAGGAACAGCCAGAAACAGCCAGGAACAGCCAGGAACAGTCAGGAACAGCCAGGAACAGCCAGGAACAGTCAGGAACAGCCAGGAACAGTCAGGAACAGCCAGGAACAGCCAGGAACAGTCAGGAACAGCCAGGAACAGTCAGGAACAGCCAGGAACAGTCAGGAACAGTCAGGAACAGTCAGGAACAGCCAGGAACAGTCAGGAACAGTCAGGAACAGCCAGGAACAGTCAGGAACAGCCAGGAACAGTCAGGAACAGCCAGGAACAGTCAGGAACAGTCAGGAACAGCCAGGAACAGCCAGGAACAGTCAGGAACAGCCAGGAACAGCCAGGAACAGTCAGGAACAGCCAGGAACAGTCAGGAACAGCCAGGAACAGCCAGGAACAGTCAGGAACAGCCAGGAACAGCCAGGAACAGCCAGGAACAGTCAGGAACAGCCAGGAACAGTCAGGAACAGCCAGGAACAGTCAGGAACAGCCAGGAACAGTTGCTGGGTCTTCCTTCAGCTCTCAACTTTGACCTATTCCCAGTGCCTTGAATCTCTTGAAGGAACAGATTGCTTTTCCTGTTCCATATTGAATGTTTTGTCTACAGATTTATCTCTAACTCAAGCGGGAGAGAAGAACTAGCACTTGAGGGCAGTCATGACACTAATTGTGCCTGAGGTGTCATCACTCAACCTCATATTGACCTCGAGTACCACTCAAACTCATAAGGATCTCAAGTGTGTCAACCACTCACCCTTGAGTATATCTCAAATGTCACAGTGTCAACTTTTGTATTCTACCTTTTCTATTCCACCTCGACTTTTGTATTCCACCTCGACTTTTGTATTCCACCTCGACTTTTGTATTCCACCTCGACCTTTGTATTTTTACATAAGTTATGTATTGTGACTTGTGAGTACTGTGTTGGGTAAGAGCACTGTGGGTGAACTTCACACACTGGATAATACTACTATATAATTATATAGGATTAGAGTATATTAATCCTCCCTCCCCCCCCCCCATGCGGGAGTTCAATAGCTGAGGGATTATATTGATCATTGTTCATCCGACTCTTGCTTCTTAAGCTCTTAAATTTTGTATGATTAATGTATATTACTCACCTGGGTACAGCTTGGCTGGTGAGTACATGTACCCGGGCTGTGTACAGCTAGGTACAAGATTCTGTACTTTGTTACAAAATAAAATTCATATGCTTGTACTGCGTGTGGTTACCTGGTTGATGGGGTTCTGAGAGTTCTTCTACTCCCCAAGCCCGGCCCGAGGCCAGGCTCGACTTGTGATAGTTTGGTCCACCAGGCTGTTGTTTGGAGCGGCCCGCAGACCCATATACCCATCACAGCCCGGTTGGTCTGGCACTCCTTGAAGAAAACAATCTAGTTTTCTCTTGAAGATGTCCACGGTTGTTCCTGTAATATTGCTGATGCTCGCTAGTAGGACGTTGAACAACCGCGGACCTCTGATGTTTATACAGTGTTTTCTTCACTGGTTCTATTCTGCTTTTTCTTCCATATCGTTCACTACAGTACGTTGTTATTTTACTGTGTAGATTTGGGACCTGGCTCTCCAGAATTTTCCATGTTTATATTATTTGGCATCTCCTCTCCTTTCTAGAGAGTACATTTGAAGGGCTTTGAGACGATCCCAATAATTTAGGTGCTTTATCTCGTATATGCGGGCCGTATATGTTCTCTGTACTCCCTCTATTTCAGCAATCTCTCCTGCTCTGAAGGGGAAGTGAGTACTGAGTAGTACTCAAGACGGGACAACACAAGTGATTTGAAGAGTACAACCATTGTGATGGGATTTCTGGATTTGAAAGTTCTCGTAATCCATTCTATCATTTTTCTGGCTGACGCAATACTGGCTTGGTTATGCTCCCTAAACGTTAGGTCGTCGGACATCATTATTCCCAAATCCTTGACAAGCTGTTTTCCTATTATGGGCAGATTCGATTGTGTTTTGTACCCTGTATTATGTTTCAGATCCTCATTTTTGCTGTATCTGAGTAACTGGAATTTATTACTGTTAAACATCATGTTATTTTCTGCTGCCCAATCGAAAACTTTGTTGATATCTGTTTGTAGTTTTTCAATGTCTTTTGCAGAGGTAATTTTTATGCTGATTTTTGTGTCGTCTGCAAAGGATTACACGAAGCTGTGACTTGTATTTTTGTCTATATCTGCTATGAGAATAAGGAACAGCAGTGGTGCAAGGACTGTACCCTGAGGTACAGAGCTTTTAACTGTGCACGGACTCGATTTTATTTGATTGACTGGTTACCCTTTTTATTCTGTTTGACAGGAAATTATTTATATCTAGCGTCCCACTTTACCAGTTATACCCATTGACCTCATTTTGTGTGCTATCATTCCATGGTCACTTTTGTCGAATGCCTTTGCAAAGTCTGTGTATACATCAGCATTCTGTTTTTCTTCTAATGCCTCAGTGATTTTGTCGTAATGGTCAAGTAGCTGTGAGAGGCATGATCTTCCTGCTCTAAATCCATGTTGGCCTGGATTGTGGAGGTCATTGGTTTCCATGAATCTAGTGACCTGACTCCTGATTACTCTCTCAAATACTTTTATTATGTGGGACGTTAGTGCAACTGGTCTATAATTCTTTGCCAATGCTTTGCTACCACCCTTGTGTAGAGGGGCAATGTCTACTGCTTTAAGCGCATCTGGTATCTCTCCCGTGTCCAAGCTGTTCCTCCACACTATACTGAGTGCCTGTGCTACTGGTATTTTGCATTTTTTTTTATAAATATTGAATTCCATGAATCTGGAGCCGGGGCCGAGTGCATGGGCATATTGTCAATTTCTCTTTCAAAATCTGCCACGCTCGTGTTGACATCAGTTATATTTACAGGTGCTTGGATACAGGTGTTCTTGTGTGTGATAATATATTTTTCCTTGTGTATTTTATTGCATTTCATCCTTAACACTAAATTTATTTGATCACATTTATCCCCCTGAAACATACATTGCATACATTGCATATACACAATACAAGGTGTATGTCATGGACACCTGGCCCCCTGGTCGTGTATAACCTTGAAACAGCACAAGAGTGGAGTCATTTGTGACTCCAGAGACATAATATATTAAGCCTTGCATGTGTCACGTGTGTATATTGTGTATGTAGAGAAGCAATGTGTATGTCAGGGAGTTGTATGTTCAACTTGCAAGGAAGAATGTTTAGCAATATTCAGGAATGTGTCAATATGCGGTGCTAACGGAAGTATGTTATGAATACTGTGTGAATGGCCTGGTTAACAGTGCCGGGTGAGACGATGGTTGGGATGGCCCTTCAGTGGTCTAAAGTAGTTTGTGATAGGCTGAGGCACCGTGGAGAGGCCGTCTGTAAGCGCTGGCAGACACCACCTGATAGCACCATTAGGGTTGGGGAAGGTTGTTCTGGTACTGACAAGGAGTTGTTAAGTAGCACATTTCCACGGGTGTGAGTTGCCATTGTGACATGCTTCTAACTGGCAACTGGTCCCTGCCATTGTGACATGCCTCTAACTGGCAACTTGTGCCTGCCATTGTGACATGCTTCTAACTGGCAACTTGTGCCTGCCATTGTGACATGCCACTAACTGGCAACTGGTGCCTGCCATTGTGACATGCTTCTAACTGGCAACTTGTGCCTGCCATTGTGACATGCTTCTAACTGGCAACTTGTGCCTGCCATTGTGACATGCCACTAACTGGCAACTGGTGCCTGCCATTGTGACATGCTTCTAACTGGCAACTTGTGCCTGCCATTGTGACATGCCTCTAACTGGCAACTTGTGCCTGCCATTGTGACATGCCACTAACTGGCAACTGGTGCCTGCCATTGTGACATGCTTCTAACTGGCAACTTGTGCCTGCCATTGTGACATGCCTCTAACTGGCAACTGGTGCCTGCCATTGTGACATGCCTCTAACTGGCAACTGGTGCCTGCCATTGTGACATGCCTCTAACTGGCAACTGGTGCCTGCCATTGTGACATGCCTCTAACTGGCAACTTGTGCCTGCCATTGTGACATGCCTCTAACTGGCAACTGGTGCCTGCCATTGTGACATGCCACTAACTGGCAACTGGTGCCTGCCATTGTGACATGCCTCTAACTGGCAACTGGTGCCTGCCATTGTGACATGCCACTAACTGGCAACTGGTGCCTGCCATTGTGACATGCCTCTAACTGGCAACTGGTGCCTGCCATTGTGGCATGCCACTAACTGGCAACTGGTGCCTGCCATTGTGACATGCCACTAACTGGTAACTGGTGCCTGCCATTGTGGCATGCCACTAACTGGCAACTGGTGCCTGCCATTGTGACATGCCACTAACTGGCAACTGGTGCCTGCCATTGTGGCATGCCACTAACTGGCAACTGGTGCCTGCCATTGTGACATGCCACTAACTGGCAACTGGTGCCTGCCATTGTGACATGCCACTAACTGGCAACTGGTGCCTGCCATTGTGACATGCCACTAACTGGCAACTGGTGCCTGCTATTGCAGATGGATGAAGAAGGGTGAGACTTGTGAGTACTGTTGTGAGTGAGAAATATTGGCCAGGTAATTTGAGAGACTCGGGTCAATACAATTGTCATCCACACTTCCCTGGAAATAAACAGCCCATTCACCTGGGTTCGAGCCTCCTCCAGGCCAGGTGAATGGCACTCAGGTTAATCTCTAGAGACAATGATTATGTCGGGACACTGGTGGAGTCGCTAGTTAAGTCATTAGGGTAATTAGGACATTGTTTAGTGTTGCAGGGTAAATGTTTCACCATGCCCCTTGAACTAGGTTGCTTTGTCACTTTACAACCATGATTAAACCATGGGTTCTTCCCTTGCATTTGTATTTTCTTTTGCAACAGGATCAATTTGTCTACTGCTTCTCCACAGTCTCTTTCCTGTGAGGTCTGTTACACACGGGATTTTAGTTAGTAATTTTCTTAACTCCACATAATTTCTCATTCAGTATGGCAGCCTTTGGGTGTGTGGGTGGTGGCTTGAGGGAACCCATGTTCAACCATCATTACTCTGTGATCACGTGTTCCCACGGGGCTTCCTAGTGGAGCTTCCTCATGCCTGATGGAGAGTGTACCAGGTCAAGCCTGGCTGGCTTACCGTCATTCTTGTGGGTCTCCTGTCATGCTGCTGGGAAAAGTTTTGTCTTGCTGTGCCCCATAGTTTAGCTCCTCTGGTTTCGTGCCCTCACGCAGTTCTTTGTTTTCCCAGTCTGTCTTTCCATGGTTAAAGTCGCCCATGATTATAAGTTGGGATAAATGTTTACAACTAGCAGACATTGCTCTTTCTGTTGTGGTAACCATACCTACTATTGCCATTGGTCCTCTACCATTCATCCACTTGGACTGGACGGTAGAGCGACGGTCTCGCTTCATGCAGGTGTGCCTTCAATCCAGACCGTCCAGTGGTTGGGCACTTCTGTTCCCACATCCCTGTCCCGTCCCAAAATCCTTATCCTGATGTCGTTCCAAGTGCTATATGGTCGTAATGGCTTAGCGCTTCTCCCTAATAAAACCCTAAAACCCTGCCGTTGTCATGGTGTGTGTTATGTAGTTTCTGAACTCTTGGTCGTCTAAAGTACCCATCTCCTCGAACCTTCAGTCCTTTCTTATCTACAAGTGCCACTCCTTCTCATTTGTTCCCTTCTATTCCTGTGTTAGAGTCTACACCTGGGGAACACTGCATTGTTGATCCCCCTGACAGTTTTGTCTCAGTGACTGCTGTTACTTCTGGGTTATTTTCTTACACTTTATTTCCAACCACTTTGACTGGATGGTAGAGCAACGGTCTCGCTTCATGCAATTCGGCGTTCAATCCTCGACCATCAAAGTGGTTGGGCATCATTCCCCCCCCCCCATCCCACTCCAAACCCTTATCCTGACCCCTTTCCAGTGCTATAAAGGTGTAATGGCTTGATGCTTTCCCCTGACCATTAATTAATTACACTTTATTTGTAATCCGTGTTATGTTTGAGTTCGTTAGTTTGAAGCTAAATTTTCTTCTGTCCAGTTTCACTTGCCTTGGTGGGGGGTTGTTGTTGTTGTTGTTGTGCAGGGTTATAACATGGTGGGGAGGTACTATGGGCAGGGGTAGTGGGGAGTGGGCATGGGTGGGGAGTGGGTGGGCAGGGGTGGGTTTAGTTCTTGCCTTAAAAAGTACATGGTATAATGGGGAAGGGGGCGGGCAGGGAGGGTATTGTTGTCCTGGGATTGCTGGATACGGGGAGGAGGGCATAGGCAGTGTGGTCCTGAGATGGGAGATTATGGAGGGGTCTGGATTGGGGATGGAGGAATGAGAGGAAGGGTCTGGGATGGGGAGGCTTGGAGGTACTGGGATGGGGGAGAACAGGGAATCATGGCATGAGGAAACAAGCCAGGGCATTAGGCAGAGGAACAGGGTGAGCATGGGATGACGAACAGAATATGAATGAAATGGGGAGGATCTCAATGGGATGGGAGATATAGGTGGTATTTTGGGGGAGGAAGACTGTAGAGACGATTAAACAGTGAAGGTCTAGTTTTCCGTTCCATTTCCTTTTTCGGGGTCACCCGCCTGCCGGTGGAGGGTTCCCCACTCCCCTCTGCCGTCCTGCAGAAGTTACTGCAGATACTGGGCTGAGGCGTGTGATCTGCCCCATTACCTTCCCTCGTCTTTCGTGTCTTCCTTGTTGCTGCAGCCTCGTCTCCTCCTCCTCCTCTCTCACCATGTACCGCTCTTCCATGTCTCCGGCCAGGGCGAGGGACTACTCGGCTCACAGCACACTGTCTCTGATCATGCCATGTTGTGGGGGACCAGGGTCTCTTTTACTGTGGGTGACCAGGGGTCACTACTGTGGGGGACCAGGGTCACTACTGTAGGGGCCCATGGTCACTACTGTGGGGGGACCATGGTCACTACTGTGGGGGGACCATGGTCACTACTGTGGGGGACCAGGGTCACTTTTACTGTGGGGGACCAGGGTCACTTTTACTGTGGGGGAACAGGGGTCACTACTGTGGGGGACCAAGGTCACTACTGTAGGGGCCCATGGTCACTACTGTGGGGGGACCATGGTCACTACTGTGGGGGGACCATGGTCACTACTGTGGGGGACCAGGGTCACTACTACTGTGGGGGAACAGGGGTCACTACTGTGGGGGACCAGGGTCACTACTGTAGGGGCCCATGGTCACTACTATGGGGGGGACCATGGTCACTACTGTGGGGGGACCATGGTCACTACTGTGGGGGACCAGGGTCACTACTACTGTGGGGGAACAGGGTCACTACTGTGGGGGCCCATGGTCACTACTGAGGGGGGACCATAGTCACTACTGTGTGGGACCAGGGTCACTACTGTGGGGGACCATGGTCACTACTGTGGGGGCCAATGGTCACTACTGTGGGAGACCATGGTCACTACTGAGGGGGGACCATGGTCACTACTGTGGGGGCCCATGGTCACTACTGTGGGGGGACCATGGTCACTACTGTGGGAGACCATGGTCACTACTGAGGGGGACCAGGGTCTTTACTGTGGGGGACCAGGGTCACTACTAGTGTGGGGACCAAGGTCACTACTGTGGGGGACCAGGGTCACTACTGTGGGGGACCAGGGTCACTACTAGTGTGGGGACCAAGGTCACTACTGTGGGGGACCACGGTCACTACTACTGTGGGGGGCCAGGGTCACTACTGTGGAGCGCCAAGGTCACTACTGTGGGGGACCACGGTCACTACTACTGTGGGAGACCAGGGGCACTACTGTGGGACACCAGGGTCATTACTGTGGGGGACCATGGTCACTACTGTGAAGGACCAGGGAACACTACTGTGGGGGACCATGGTCACTAAAGTGAGGAACCAAGGTCACCACTACTGTCGGGGACCATGGTCAATACTACTGTGATGAACCAAGGTCACTACTACTGTTGGGGACCAAGGTCACTACTACTGTGAGGAACCAAGGTCACTACTACTGTTGGGGACGAAGGTCACTACTATTGTGGGGGACCAAGGTCACTACTACTGTGGGGGACCAGGGTCACTACTGTGGGGGACCAAGGTTACTTATACTGTGGGGGACCAGGGTCACTACTACTGTGGGGGACAAAGGTCACTACAACTGTGGGGGACCAAGGTCACTACTACTGTGGAGGACCAAGGTCACTACTACTGTGGGGGGCCAGGGTCACTATTGTGGGGGACCAAGGTCACTACTGTGGGAGACAAAGGTCACTACTGTGGGGGACCAAGGTCACTACTGTGGAAGACAATGGTCACTACTGTAGGGGACCAAGGTCACTAGTACTGTGGGGGACCAGGATCACTACTGTGGAGGACCAGGGTCACTACTGTGGGGGACCAGGGTCACTACTGTGGGGGACCAGGGTCACTACTGTGGGGGGACCAAGGTCACTACTACTATGGGGGACCAAGGTCACTACTACTATGGGGGACCAGGGTCACTACTACTATGGGGGACCAAGGTCATTACTACAATGGGGGTCCAGGGTCACTACTACTGTGGGGGACCATGGTCACTACTGTGGGGGACTAGAGTCACTACTACTGTTGGGGACCAAGGTCACTATTGTGGGGGACCAGGGTCACTACTGTGGGGGACCAGGGCCACTACTGTGTGGTACCAGGTTCGCTACTGTGGGGGACCAGGGTCACTACTACTGTGGAGGACCATGGTCACTATTGTGGGGGACCACGGTCACTACTACTGTGGGGGGACCAAGGTAACTACTGTGGGGGACCAGGTTCACTACTACTGTGGGGGGACCAAGGTCACTACTGTGGGGGACCAGGGTCACTACTGTGGGGGGACCAAGGTCACTACTGTGGGGGACCAGGGTCACTACTCTGGGGGACCAGGGTCACAACTACTGTGGGGGACCAGGTTCACTACTACTGTGGGGGACCAGGGTCACTACTGTGGGGGACCAGGGTCACTACTACTATGGGGGACCAAGGTCACTACTAATGTGGGGATCAAGGTCACTACTACTGTGGGGGACCAAGGTCATTACTGTGGGGGACCAAGGTCACTACTACTGTGGCTGGACCAAGGTCACTACTACTGTGGGGGACAAAGGTCACTACTACTGTGGGGGACAAAGGTCACTACTACTGTCGGGGACCAAGGTCACTACTACTGTGGGGGACCAAGTTCACTACTGTGGGGACCAAGGTCACTACAGTGGGGAACCAGGGTCACTACTCTGGGGGACCAGGGTCACTACTACTGTGGGGGACAAAGGTCACTACTACTGTGGGGGACCAAGGTCACTACTACTGTGGGGGACCAAGGTCACTACTGTGGGGGGACCAGGTTCCCCACTACTGTGGGGGGGACCAAGGTCACTACTACTGTGGGGGACCAAGGTCACTACTGTGGGGGGACCAGGTTCCCCACTACTGTGGGGGACAAAAGTCACTACTACTGTGGGGGGACCAAGGTCACTACTACTGTGGGGGACCAGGGTCACTACTGTGGGGGACCAGGGTCACTACTGCTGTGGGGGACCAGTGTCATTACTACTGTGGGGGACCATGGTCACTATTACTGTGGAGGGCCAAGGTCATTACTACTGTGGGGGACCAGGGTCACTACTGTGGGGGGACCAGGGTCACTACTACTGTGGGGGACCAAGGTCACTACTACTCGGCCACCAATATTCATATCATTCCACTCATTACATACATTAACAGGTTTTCAACAACAAAATAATCTAGAAGAATCAAATTAATATGCTTTGCTATTTTCTTAGGAGAAAGGCGAGAGAGAGAGAGAGAGAGAGAGAGAGAGAGAGAGAGAGAGAGAGAGAGAGAGAGAGAGAGAGAGAGAGAGAGAGAGAGAGAGAGTGACAGTGTGAGAGAGTGAGGTTGTCGGGTCATTACAGTGAGGGGGGACAATACCTCCCCCCACAGTGTGTGATGTGGTCAATACACCACACCCATTACTCCAGGTCAACAATGTCTCTCTGCTCACAAGACCTAACACAAAACAAATAATATAATTGACTGCTATTGCCTTATATAAATCTTGACTCACAATACGACCAGTTAAGTATAGGAAGAAAATCCTTGTCTATTTAGACATTGTCTATTATGACAAGTACTATAGTATGTCTAGCTGCAATAAGCCTCGTGGTCATTCACTTGTACCGGGAGGGAGCGAAATATTAGGAGAAAGCGCCAAGCCATTACAACTATATAGCACTGGCAAGGGGTCAGGATAAAGATTTGGGATGGAACGGGGGGAAAGGAATGGTGTCCAACCACTTGAAGACGGTCGAGAATTGAACGCCGTCCTGCATGAAGCGAGACCGTCGCTCTACCATTCAGCCCAAGTAGTTGGACTCACTTGTACCGGATACGAAGGTATTTTGGTAGACTGAAACTATGGTAGATTATCTTGCAGAGATCAAACTATCGGTAGTTAAGCCCGGATGACTTGAGCACTTGGGTGGTATATGGGGGGACAGGAAGCCATGAAGATATGAGAGCGAGGCTAAGAAACAGTGGTCAGGCAAGAGGACCATTGGAGGATCGAACGCAGGCTCTGTATGATTCAAGGCAGCAGCTGTACCGACCATTCCAAGGGCATTCAGCTAGTGCACTGAGTACTTACCAATGAGTGTTTAGCTATACATATCTACGACGGAGTGAGGTTTAGCTCCTGGGCCCCGCCTGCTGCCCCTCCTGATAGCACGTCGTATTTTGACGTATACTCTACCTAAGGCAAAAAATCATCGTTCTAGAAAATGGCAGCGGCTCGTGAAATTGACATCCTATCCCGTTTTCTGTTTTGGATCCTCTGGCAGGTTAGGATAAGAGCACCTTAGAACGTCAGTTTCTTGACGTTGGGGAACCTTAGGAGGGGACGAGCTGGTGTCCTCCCTGTGTCAGACTCCTGTTAGCGGGTTATACAGGACAACATTATACTGGACCACTACATTATACTGGAGCACAACATTATACTGGACCACCACATTATACAGGACCACAACATTATACTAGACCACAACATTACAGGACCACAACATTATACAGGACCACAGCATTATACTGGACCACAACATTACAAGACCACAACATTATACTGGACCACAACATTACAGGACCACAACATTATACAGGACCACAACATTATACAGGACCACCACATTATACAGGACCACAACATTATACTAGACCACAACATTATACAGGACCACAACATTATACTAGACCACAACATTACAGGACCACAACATTATACTAGACCACAACATTACAGGACCACAACATTATACACGACCACAACATTATACTGGACCACAACATTACAAGACCACAACATTATACTGGACCACAACATTACAGGACCACAACATTATACAGGACCACAACATTACAGGACCACAACATTATACTGGACCACAGCATTACAGGACCACAACATTATACAGGACCACAACATTATACAGGACCACCACATTAAACAGGACCACAACATTATACTAGACCACAACATTACAGAACCACAACATTATACAGGACCACAACATTATACTGGACCACAACATTACAGGACCACAACATTATACTGGACCACAACATTTTACAGACCACAACATTATACAGGACCACAACATTATAAAGGACCACAACATTTTACAGACCACAACATTATAAAGGACCACAACATTATACAGGACCACAACATTACAGGACCACAACATTATACTGGACCACAACATTTTACAGACCACAACATTATACAGGACCACAACATTATACAGGACCACAACATTTTACTGGTCCACATTATTAAACAGGACCACAACATTATACTGGTCCACATTATACAGAACCACAACATTAAACAGGACCACAACATTATACAGAACCACAACATTATACAGGACCACAACATTGTACAGTACCACAACATTATACAGGACCACAACATTATACAGGACCACAACATTATACAGGACCACAACATTATACAGGAACACTACATTATACAAGACCACAACATTATACAGGACCAAAACATTATACAGGACCACAACATTATACACGACCACTACATTATACAGGACCACAACATTATACACGACCACAACAGTATACAGGACCACAACATTATACAGGACCACAACATTATACAGGACCACAACATTATACACGACCACTACATTATACAGGACCACAACATTATACAGGACCACAACATTTTACAGGTCCACAACATTTTACAGAACCACAACATTATACAAGACCACAACATTATACAGGACCACAACATTATACAAGACCACAACATTATACAGGACCACAACATTTTACAGGACCACAACATTTTACAGGACCACAACATTATACAGGACCACAACATTTTACAGGACCACAACATTTTACAGGACCACAACATTTTACAGGACCACAACATTATACAGGACCACAACATTTTACAGGACCACAACATTATACACGACCACTACATTATACAGGACCACAACATTATACAGAACCACAACAGTATACAGGACCACAACATTATACAAGACCACACTATTTTACAGGACCACAACATTTTACAGGACCACAGCATTATACAAGACCACAACATTATACAGGACCACAACATTTTACAGGACCACAACATTTTACAGGACCACGTTTTACAGGACCACAACATTATACAGGACCACAACATTTTACAAGACCACAACATTATTCAGGACCACAACATTTTACAGGACCAAAACATTATACAGGACCACAACATTATACAGGACCACAACATTATACAGGACAACTACATTATACAGGACCACAACATTATACAGTACCACAACATTATACAGGACTACAAAATTATACAGGACCACAACATTATACAGGACCACAACATTTTACAGGACCACAACATTTTACAGGACCACAACATTATACAGGACCACATTTTACAGGACCACAACATTATACAGGACCACAACATTTTACAAGACCTCAACATTATACAAGACCACAACATTTTACAGGACCAAAACATTATACAGGACCACAACATTATACAGGACCACAACATTATACAGGACCACTACATTATACAGGACCACACCATTATACAGTACCACAACATTATACAGGACCACAACATTATACAGGACCACTACATTATACAGGACCACTATATTATACATGACCACTAGATTAAACAGGATCACTACATTATACAAGACCACAACATTTTACAAGACCACAACATTATACAGAACCACAACATTATACAGGACCACAACATTATACAGGACCACTACATTATACAGTACCACTATTATACAAGACCACTAGATTAAACAGGACCACTACATTATACAAGACCACAACATTGATCTCCATTTGAACATATTCGAAAATGTTGTTGAAACTTCTATATTCTTGACAAATTTATGATCCATTAAAAAACTGAATTTCATCTTCCTTTTTTTCATAAAAGTTTTTTCGTTAACTTTTCACCAAAACTTTTTGCTCGTCAGACCCAGCCGCTTGACTTTAATTTGAATTCCCGATAAAATATTTCCTTGTTAATTCTATTTCAAGGTTTTCTCCATTATTTGCATGGTAATGAGATGAAAAATGAAGAGATTGACAGGTTAACTTATGTGGATATATATATATATATATATATATATATATATATATATATATATATATATATATATATATATATATATATGTGTCGTACCTAGTAGCCAGAACGCACTTCTCTGCCTACTATGCAAGGCCCGATTTGCCTAATAACCCAAGTTTTCATGAATTAATTGTTTTTCGACTACCTAACCTACCTAACCTAACCTAACCAAACTTTTTCGGCTACCTAACCTAACCTATAAAGATAGGTTAGGTTAGGTTAGGTAGGGTTGGTTAGGTTCGGTCATATATCTACCTTAATTTTAACTTTAATAAAAAAAATTGACCTCATACATAATGAAATGGGTAGCTTTATCATTTCATAAGAAAAAAATTAGAGAAAATATATTAATTCAGGAAAACTTGGCTTATTAGGCAAATCGGGCCTTGCATAGTAGGCTGAGAAGTGCGTTCTGGCTACTAGGTACGACATATATATATATATATATATATATATATATATATATATATATATATATATATATATATACATATATATATATATATATATATATATATATATATATATATATATATATATATATATATATATAAATAAATAAACCAAGAGAGCGCACGAGGAAACATATAGAGTTAATCAGGGAAGTGGAGTCTTTTGAGTGGCAAGGATTGAAGGGCACAGATACACGTATGGATGCGGGCGAATTGAGATGAAAGACCCGGGGATGGTGAATATTTTAGGGGTGGCCCGGGTGGTGGTGTGGCCCTGGTGATAGGTAGTGGTGTGGCCCTGGTGATAGGTAGTGGTGTGGCCCTGGTGGCTGGTGGTGTGGCCCTGGTGATGGGTGGTGGTGTGGCCCGGGTGGTGGTGTGGCCCTGGTGATGGGTGGTGGTGTGGCCCTGGTGGCTGGTGGTGTGGCCCTGGTGATGGGTGGTGGTGTGGCCCGGGTGGTGGTGTGGCCCTGGTGATGGGTGGTGGTGTGACCCTGGTGGCTGGTGGTGTGGCCCTGGTGGCTGGTGGTGTGGCCCTGGTGATGGGTGGTGGTGTGGCCCTGGTGGGGGGTGGTGTGGTGGGTGGTGGTGTGGTCCTGGTGATGGGTGGTGGTGTGGCCCTGGTGGTGGGTAGTGCTGTGGCCCTGGTGGGTGGTGGTGTGGTCCTGGTGGGTGGTGGTGTGGCCCTGGTGATGGGTAGTGCTGTGGCCCTGGTGATGGGTGGTGGTGTGGTCCTGGTGGGTGGTGGTGTGGCCCTGGTGGGTGGTGGTGGTGTGGCCCTGGTGATGGGTTGTGGTGCGGCCCTGGTGATGGGTGGTGGTGTGGTCCTGGTGGGTGGTGGTGTGGCCCTGGTGGGTGGTGGTGTGGTCCTGGTGGGTGGTGGTCTGGCCCTGGTAATGGGTGGTGGTGTGGTCCTGGTGGGTGGTGGTGTGGCCCTGGTAATGGGTGGTGGTGTGGTCCTGGTGGGTGGTGGTGTGGCCCTGGTAATGGGTGGTGGTGTGGTCCTGGTGGGTGGTGGTGTGGCCCTGGTAATGGGTGGTGGTGTGGTCCTGGGGGTGGTGGTGTGGCCCTGGGGAGTGGTGGTGTGGCCCTGGTGATGGGTGGTGGTGTGGCCCTGGTGATGGGTGGTGATGTGGCCCTGGTGGGTGGTGGTGTGGCCCTGGTGATGGGTGGTGGTGTGGCCCTGGTGGTGGTGTGGCCCTGGTGATGGGTGGTGGTGTGGCCCTGGTGGTGGTGTGGCCCTGGTGATGGGTGGTGGTGTGGCCCTGGTGGGTGGTGGTGTGGCCCTGGTGATGGGTGGTGGTGTGGTCCTGGTGGGTGGTGGTGTGGCCCTGGTGAGTGGTGGTGTGGCCCTGGTGATGGGTGAAGGTGTGGCCCTGGTGATGGGTGGTGGTGTGGCCCTGGTGGGTGGTGGTGTGGCCCTGGTGATGGGTGGTGGTGTGGCCCTGGTGGTGGCGTGGCCCTGGTGATGGGTGGTGGTGTGGCCCTGGTGGTGGTGGTGTGGCCCTTGTGGTGGGGTGGTGGTGTGGCCCTGGTGGGTGGTGGTGTGGCCCTGGTGGGTGGTGGTGTAGTCCTGGTGGGTGGTGGTGTGGTCCTGGTGGGTGGTGGTGTGGCCCTGGTGGGTGGTGGTGTGGTCCTGGTGGGTGGTGTTGTGGCCCTGGCCCTGGTGGTGGTGTAGCCCTGGTGATGGGTGGTGGTGTGGCCCTGGTGGTGGTGGTGTGGCCCTTGTGGTGGGGTGGTGGTGTGGTCCTGATGGGTGGTGGTGTGGCCCTGGTGGGTGGTGGTGTGGCCCTGGTGATGGGTGGTGGTGTGGCCCTGGCCCTGGTGGTGGTGTGGCCCTGGTGATGGGTGGTGGTGTGGCCCTGGCCCTGGTGGTGGTGTGGCCCTGGTGGTGGTGTGGCCCTTGTGGTGGGGTGGTGGTGTGGTCCTGGTGGGTGGTGGTGTGGTCCTGGTGGGTGGTGGTGCGGCCCTGGTGGGTGGTGGTGTGGCCCTGGTGGGTGGTGGTGTGGCCCTGGTGGGTGGTGGTGTGGTCCTGGTGGGTGGTGGTGTGGTCCTGGTGGGTGGTGGTGTGGTCCTGGTGGGTGGTGGTGTGGTCCTGGTGGGTGGTGGTGTGGTCCTGGTGGGTGGTGGTGTGGCCTTGATGGGTGGTGGTGTGGCCCTGGTGGGTGGTGGTGTGGCCCTGGTGGGTGGTGGTGTGGCCCTGGCCCTGGTGGTGGTGTGGCCCTGGTGGTGGTGGTGTGACCCTTGTGGTGGGTGGTGGTGTGGTCCTGGTGGGTGGTGGTGTGGCCCTGGTGGGTGGTGGTGTGGTCCTGGTGGGTGGTGGTGTGGCCCTGGCCCTGGTGGTGGTGTGGCCCTGGTGATGGGTGGTGGTGTGGCCCTGGCCCTGGTGGTGGTGTGGCCCTGGTGGTGGTGTGGCCCTTGTGGTGGGGTGGTGGTGTGGTCCTGGTGGGTGGTGGTGTGGTCCTGGTGGGTGGTGGTGCGGCCCTGGTGGGTGGTGGTGTGGCCCTGGTGGGTGGTGGTGTGGCCCTGGTGGGTGGTGGTGTGGTCCTGGTGGGTGGTGGTGTGGTCCTGGTGGGTGGTGGTGTGGTCCTGGTGGGTGGTGGTGTGGTCCTGGTGGGTGGTGGTGTGGTCCTGGTGGGTGGTGGTGTGGCCTTGATGGGTGGTGGTGTGGCCCTGGTGGGTGGTGGTGTGGCCCTGGTGGGTGGTGGTGTGGCCCTGGCCCTGGTGGTGGTGTGGCCCTGGTGGTGGTGGTGTGACCCTTGTGGTGGGTGGTGGTGTGGTCCTGGTGGGTGGTGGTGTGGCCCTGGTGGGTGGTGGTGTGGTCCTGGTGGGTGGTGGTGTGGCCCTGGCCCTGGTGGTGGTGTGGCCCTGGTGATGGGTGGTGGTGTGGCCCTGGTGGTGGTGGTGTGGCCCTTGTGGTGGGGTGGTGGTGTGGCCCTGGTGGGTGGTGGTGTTTCCCTGGTGGGTGGTGGTGTGGTCCTGGTGGGTGGTGGTGTGGCCATGGTGGGTGGTGGTGTGGTCCTGGTGGGTGGTGGTGTAGCCCTGGTAATGGGTGGTGGTGTGGCCCTGGTGGGTGGTGGTGTGGTCCTGGTGGGTGGTGGTGTGGCCCTGGTGGGTGGTGGTGTGGTCCTGGTGGGTGGTGGTGTGGCCCTGGTGGGTGGTGGTGTGGTCCTGGTGGGTGGTGGTGTGGCCCTGGCCCTGGTGGTGGTGTGGCCCTGGTGATGGGTGGTGGTGTGGCCCTGGTGGTGGTGGTGTGGCCCTTGTGGTGGGGTGGTGGTGTGGCCCTGGTGGGTGGTGGTGTGGCCCTGGTGGGTGGTGGTGTGGCCCTGGTGGGTGGTGGTGTGGCCCTGGTAATGGGTGGTAGTGTGGCCCTGGTGGGTGGTGATGTGGTCCTGGTGGGTGGTGGTGTGGCCCTGGTGGTTGGTGGTGTGGCCCTGGTGGGTGGTGGTGTGGTCCTGGTGGGTGGTGGTGTGGTCCTGGTGGGTGGTGGTGTGGTCCTGGTGGGTGGTGGTGTGGTCCTGTTGGGTGGTGGTGTGGCCCTGGTGGGTGGTGGTGTGGCCCTGGTGATGGGTGGTGGTGTGTTCCTGGTGGGTGGTGGTGTGGCCCTGGTGGGTGGTGGTGTGGCCCTGGTGGTGGGTGGTGGTGTGGCCCTGGTGGGTGGTGGTGTGGCCCTGGTGGGTGGTGGTGTGGCCCTGGTGGGTGGTGGTGTCGTGACGCTGAACCCCGGTTCATTCCGAACACAGCGATTACACAACACATAACACCTTGCCTCAGCAACCGTTACTACCACCGTGTACTCCTACACACACCAGACCCTTGAGGCGTACCACTAGGTTTGTACTGGAACACAATGAATGAACATACGGAAGGTATTTAAAGGCCGTCGGGTTTTGTCATTTAATTACAAAGAATAGACTCTGACAAATAATACTATATTAATTAACATACTCTATTAGGTCAATACACTTCCAATACCCATAGACCACTTGACCTCCGCGATCACCACCCACACTCGTAACTTCCGCCTAAGTCCCTAATACGGAATGATTACTACAACGCTCCACACCCGGTTAGTCTTACATTCAATACTCACATACTGCAGACTTAACTTGGTCACTAAGATCACAACAGGCTCTCGCATAGCTGTCTGTTACACTTCGCTGCTGCCACAAACGGAGATGCGGAGGACTTCCCAGTTCCACTCCCACAATCAGACTGCCTCTAGCCAACCATGGCCTCAAACATTTCACCACTCCTCTCAAGGAAGGTATAATCCGATTAACCTTATCCCTAGAGCGGTAACCTTGATCCTAGAAGCCTGACGACGAATAATTCCTCTTTCCAGGAATTATTAATTTGGCTAAACAGCTTCGGTCTTAATCCATTGACCTTTCTTAGATATGTGATCCATAGTCTGTCTACTTACATGTACTTTCAATCATCATTCGTTAAGTGTTGTAGTAATGATCCTCTAGCTAATAATTCCTACTAACTTGTGGATTACAACACCACTCCCCTCCTTAAACACGCATATGTCCCCATATGCATCATTGCAATGGTTCCATTAGTGCAAGGACCTGGAGGATGCACCCACCATATGTGTACAACTAAAAAATCATCCAATAAGTTCATCATACACACGATGAAATAAATTAAAATTTTCCCCGACATGACTCACAACACTTCTCCGACATATACATTATATTCACATCATAGCACAGGTAAAATAGTCTGTAATAATTTTTCCCATCTCCAACAATGCACATATACCTAAACTGCTGACATATAATTACATACAAACATAACCATAAAATTACATGGACCAGAATGCTGGCACTTAAACAGAAATGACACTAGTCATTAATATATACACAACACATATATATCTAAGGTTCTTCATCCTTAGTAACAAGTTAATAATTTAACATCTTGCCCTGTACTGTTGACATAAGGGCTTACAATGATCACACAATGTTTCACTGGCCTCCTCCACAATTGGCAGCATCACTTCTCTTGTCTTCGTGTCCCATGGTTGCTAGGTCATAGATCCTCCATGACCCAGACAAAACCCAGGCTGTCCAGCCTGGTGAATGTTGTCAATGTCCCATCGTTGCTCTGAGGTAACGTGATCCTGGCCTCCAGAGCAACGGAGATTCCTACCCCAGGGTCATGTTCCCTTGGGTCTGTGCTGACGTCTCGTTCCAGGGCACCAATCCCAGAACGCTGTAGATCCCTCACAGCTCTCTGGTCTAGGCCCATCCGCCCAGAGTGTGTCCACCTGTATTCACACCTTCCCGACCGCTGTACCTGCAAAATATTCCCTCGGAGCCCACTGGCTCGATCCCATTATTACATAACCCCCTCGGCTCCTTACTCTCTCCCCGTATATAGCCTGAGCGCAGCTGCAAAACCATTGCCGCTGGCCCTTATCCCTGCTTTGATGTCAGGGGGCGAATTTCGCCTATAACGTCACGTTGGCTTCACTTCCACCCCCTTTTTTTTCTAGAATAACTGAGTGTAGCCTCATAGCTTCCCTTCTACTCTACCTGAAGCTCTGTGACATGATCCCGGGGACCTTCTCAAGCCTAACACTCAGTAATGGTGCCGATGAGGTAATATACAGTATATACATACACATACATTATCACAATAAATACCTCATTAAAATAATTTCACAACTAATGTTACTAAAGCATCATACTGCCACTGGCTCGCTTCTAGCGAGATTCCTGTAGCAACTTAATTAATGAGACATTAGTATATCTACTTGGCTCGCTCACTGCAACCACCCACCTGAAATTTTGAAATTCTACATTATAATCTTATCCATAAGACTTACCCACTCCGACACACCATCACCTCTGGTCAACCCAACCACTGATGACCTCATTATAACACCACGTCTCTCAACAGCCAGGCTCTGCGTCCTGACGCACCTGACCTCATTACACCGATACTCACCGTACCCACCACCACCTGGCCTCCTGTGCCGCTATGCACTCAACAACACCACACTCCATACCAGGCGTCCAAACGCCACTACACTACACCACCCAATTGCGTCCCCAACGCCCTCAACACAACACACGGCGCCCCCAACGCCATCAACACAACACACGGCGTCCCCAACGCCATCAACACAACACACGGCGTCCCCAACGCCATCAACACAACACACGGCGTCCCCAACGCCATCAACACAACACACGGCGTCCCCAACGCCATCAACACAACACACGGCGTCCCCAACGCCCTCAACACAACACACGGCGTCCCCAACGCCATCAACACAACATCCGGCGTCCCCAACGCCATCAACACAACATCTGGCGTCCCCAACGCCATCAACACAACACACGGCGTCCCCAACGCCCTCAACACAACACACGGCGTCCCCAACGCCCTCAACACAACACACACGGCGTCCCCCAACACCATTACCACCACAGGCATATGCCTTGCGCCAGAGCGCATCAAAACACCACGAGACGTCACCACCAATAACACCACCAATAAGTAACCAGACGCCACACACACTCCCTTTTCTCTCGTAATCCATTAATTACCTGACCAACACTCGTCAGGCATAATTTCTTGTGTAGTGGCCACCCGCCACACACTACCACCTGCGTTAACATACTTCAACGCTAATGTCTACAATACACCCGGTGTTACAACAACCAGTTATGCTACACATGCTACACCTTGGCGCTACAATGCCAACAATGTCATGCACTATACTACATCCATGATAACCACAGTGAAAACATGCACATTTCACTACAGTAAATACTATGCATTACGCTGGCGTCTAATAAGCCACTACACATGCATTACACTACACACCACATGCCTTACACTACACACCCCGGCGTACAAACGCCAATACACAACCATGCACTACACCCGGCGCCACACACCCCCACCAACGGGACACGCTCCCCGTGTCCCACGCTAACACTCTCCATAATGCTACCTGCACCCACAAAAAAATCTCCCTGGCCCTCTCCAGGGTACAGCAGACGGCGAACCCCAGACGTCAAATTACGCGTCGCTCGCTATGCCAAGGCGTCCATAATTCACTGCGCCTATTTTCTGTATCTACACCTGACAACGCCGGAACTCGCACAGTACTTTAGGTAATATTTCATTATCCTTAAAATATTCGATTTACACGTTACATGAAATTTAATTAACTTTAAATTACGTAGTTTACACGATTAATTTCACCTTAGCAACGGTTTCTCACTATTACCGCCTTACCAACGATATAAAACAAGCTCCAAGGTGCGGCTCGCTTGGCCCACCCATCGCTTGGCCCGCACATGGCCGCACATGGCCTACGCTGGCCCACATTCACCCGCGCTAGTTTACCTCGCCACGCTGTATAATCCGCACTGCGAACACTGTATAATCCACACTACGAACACAGCACTTGTTTTGGATCCCGATGCTTCAGTGGTCCAGACTTGCCTCTTAGCTGTCTCTCGTTGCGGGAATCTGGAAAGAAAGAAATAAACCCCACATGTGCCCCACAATGGCCTAGTCCCTTTAATTAACTAACTCCTCTGCCCTGGTCTCACCTGACCCTTCTTTCCTCCGTCTAGTAACCCCCATTCTCACCACAACCCGACGTCTACCATTTCCCGAACATTCCCTCACCAACTAAACCAGAACCACACTTTCTTCATCTCGCACAGTGTTCCAAAACCTGTTTGCGCTGCCACCAAATATGTTGTCTACCAATTCCCTAACATTCCCTCACCAACCAAACCAGGAACACTATGAAGGTACATATCGAAGGTATTTAAAGGCCGTAGGATTTTGTCATTTAATTACAAAGAATAGACTCTGACAAATAATACTATATTAATTAACATACTCTATTAGGTCAATACACTTCCAATACCCATAGACCACTTGACCTCCGCGATCACCACCCACACTCGTAACTTCCGCCTAAGTCCCTAATACGGAATGATTACTACAACGCTCCACACCCGGTTAGTCTTACATTCAATACTCACATACTGCAGACTTAACTTGGTCACTAAGATCACAACAGGCTCTCGCATAGCTGTCTGCTACACTTCGCTGCTGCCACAAACGGAGATGCGGAGGACTTCCCAGTTCCACTCCCACAATCAGACTGCCTCTAGCCAACCATGGCCTCAAACATTTCACCACTCCTCTCAAGGAAGGTATAATCCGATTAACCTTATCCCTAGAGCGGTAACCTTGATCCTAGAAGCCTGACGACGAATAATTCCTCTTTCCAGGAATTATTAATTTGGCTAAACAGCTTCGGTCTTAATCCATTGACCTTTCTTAGATATGTGATCCATAGTCTGTCTACTTACATGTACTTTCAATCATCATTCGTTAAGTGTTGTAGTAATGATCCTCTAGCTAATAATTCCTACTAACTTGTGGATTACAACAGTGGTGTGGCCCTGGTGGTGGGTGGTGGTGTGGCCCTGGTGGGTGGTGGTGTGGTCCTGTTGGGTGGTGGTGTGGCCCTGGTGGGTGGTGGTGTGGTCCTGTTGGGTGGTGGTGTGGCCCTGGTGGGTGGTGGTGTGGTCCTGGTGGGTGGTGGTGTGGCCCTGGTGGGTGGTGGTGTGGTCCTGTTGGGTGGTGGTGTGGCCCTGGTAATGGGTGGTGGTGTGGTCCTGTTGGGTGGTGGTGTGGCCCTGGTGATGGGTATTGGTATGGCCCTGGTGGGTGGTGGTGTGGCCCTGGTGGGTGGTGGTGTGGCCCTGGTGATGGGTATTGGTATGGCCCTGGTGGGTGGTGGTGTGGCCCTGGTGGGTGGTGGTGTGGCCCTGGTGATGGGTATTGGTATGGCCCTGGTGGGTGGTGGTGTGGCCCTGGTGGGTGGTGGTGTGGCCCTGGTAATGGGTGGTGGTGTGGCCCTGGTGGGTGGTGATGTGGTCCTGGTGGGTGGTGGTGTGGCCCTGGTGGTTGGTGGTGTGGCCCTGGTGGGTGGTGGTGTGGTCCTGGTGGGTGGTGGTGTGGTCCTGTTGGGTGGTGGTGTGGCCCTGGTGGGTGGTGGTGTGGCCCTGGTGATGGGTGGTGGTGTGTTCCTGGTGGGTGGTGGTGTGGCCCTGGTGGGTGGTGGTGTGGCCCTGGTGGGTAGTGGTGTGGCCCTGGTGGTGGGTGGTGGTGTGGCCCTGGTGGGTGGTAGTGTGGCCCTGGTGGGTGGTGGTGTGGTCCTGTTGGGTGGTGGTGTGGCCCTGGTGGGTGGTGGTGTGGTCCTGTTGGGTGGTGGTGTGGCCCTGGTGGGTGGTGGTGTGGTCCTGGTGGGTGGTGGTGTGGCCCTGGTGGGTGGTGGTGTGGTCCTGTTGGGTGGTGGTGTGGCCCTGGTAATGGGTGGTGGTGTGGTCCTGGTGGGTGGTGGTGTGGCCCTGGTGGGTGGTGGTGTGGCCCTGGTGGGTGGTGGTGTGGCCCTGGTGGTGGGTGGTGGTGTGGCCCTGGTGGGTGGTAGTGTGGCCCTGGTGGGTGGTGGTGTGGTCCTGGTGGGTGGTGGTGTGGCCCTGGTGGGTGGTGGTGTGGTCCTGTTGGGTGGTGGTGTGGCCCTGGTGGGTGGTGGTGTGGTCCTGGTGGGTGGTGGTGTGGCCCTGGTGGGTGGTGGTGTGGTCCTGTTGGGTGGTGGTGTGGCCCTGGTAATGGGCGGTGGTGTGGTCCTGGTGGGTGGTGGTGTGGCCCTGGTGGGTGGTGGTGTGGTCCTGGTGGGTGGTGGTGTGGTCCTGGTGGGTGGTGGTGTGGCCCTGGTGATGGGTATTGGTATGGCCCTGGTGGGTGGTGGTGTGGCCCTGGTGGGTGGTGGTTTGGCCCTGGTGATGGGTGGTGGTGTGGCCCTGGCCCTGGTGGTGGTGTGGTCCTGGTGATGGGTAGTAGTGTGGCCCTGGTGGGTGGTGGTGTGGCCCTGGTGATGGGTGGTGGTGTGGCCCTGGCCCTGGTGGTGGTGTGGCCCTGGTGATGGGTGGTGGTCTGGCCCTGGTGGGCCCCATCACCAGGGCCACAACACAGGGTGTTGTGGCCCTGGTAATGGGTGGTGGTGTGGCCCTGGTGGGTGGTGGTGTGGTCCTGGTGGGTGGTGGTGTGGTCTTGGTGGGTGGTGGTGTGGCCCTGGTGGGTGGTGGTGCGGCCCTGGTGGGTGGTGGTGTGGCCCTGGTGGGTGGGGGTGTGGCCCTGGTGGGTGGTGGTGTGGCCCTGGTGGGTGGTGGTGTGGTCCTGGTGGGTGGTGGTGTGGCCCTGGTGGGTAGTGGTGTGGTCCTGGTGGGTGGTGGTGTGGCCCTGGTGGGTGGTGGTGTGGTCCTGGTGGGTGGTGGTGTGGCCCTGGTGGGTGTTGGTGTGGTCCTGGTGGGTGGTGGTGTGGCCCTGGTGGGTGGTGGTGTGGCCCTGGTAATGGGTGGTGGTGTGGCCCTGGTGGGTGGTGGTGTGGCCCTGGTGATGGGTATTGGTATGGCCCTGGTGGGTGGTGGTGTGGCCCTGGTGGGTGGTGGTGTGGCCCTGGTGATGGGTATTGGTATGGCCCTGGTGGGTGGTGGTGTGGCCCTGGTGGGTGGTGGTGTGGCCCTGGTAATGGGTGGTGGTGTGGCCCTGGTGGGTGGTGATGTGGTCCTGGTGGGTGGTGGTGTGGCCCTGGTGGTTGGTGGTGTGGCCCTGGTGGGTGGTGGTGTGGTCCTGGTGGGTGGTGGTGTGGTCCTGGTGAGTGGTGGTGTGGTCCTGGTGGGTGGTGGTGTGGTCCTGTTGGGTGGTGGTGTGGCCCTGGTGGGTGGTGGTGTGGCCCTGGTGATGGGTGGTGGTGTGTTCCTGGTGGGTGGTGGTGTGGCCCTGGTGGGTGGTGGTGTGGCCCTGGTGGTGGGTGGTGGTGTGGCCCTGGTGGGTGGTGGTGTGGCCCTGGTGGGTGGTGGTGTGGCCCTGGTGGGTAGTGGTGTGGCCCTGGTGGTGGGTGGTGGTGTGGCCCTGGTGGGTGGTAGTGTGGCCCTGGTGGGTGGTGGTGTGGTCCTGTTGGGTGGTGGTGTGGCCCTGGTGGGTGGTGGTGTGGTCCTGTTGGGTGGTGGTGTGGCCCTGGTGGGTGGTGGTGTGGTCCTGGTGGGTGGTGGTGTGGCCCTGGTGGGTGGTGGTGTGGTCCTGTTGGGTGGTGGTGTGGCCCTGGTAATGGGTGGTGGTGTGGTCCTGGTGGGTGGTGGTGTGGCCCTGGTGGGTGGTGGTGTGGCCCTGGTGGGTGGTGGTGTGGCCCTGGTGGTGGGTGGTGGTGTGGCCCTGGTGGGTGGTAGTGTGGCCCTGGTGGGTGGTGGTGTGGTCCTGGTGGGTGGTGGTGTGGCCCTGGTGGGTGGTGGTGTGGTCCTGTTGGGTGGTGGTGTGGCCCTGGTGGGTGGTGGTGTGGTCCTGGTGGGTGGTGGTGTGGCCCTGGTGGGTGGTGGTGTGGTCCTGTTGGGTGGTGGTGTGGCCCTGGTAATGGGTGGTGGTGTGGTCCTGGTGGGTGGTGGTGTGGCCCTGGTGGGTGGTGGTGTGGTCCTGGTGGGTGGTGGTGTGGTCCTGGTGGGTGGTGGTGTGGCCCTGGTGATGGGTATTGGTATGGCCCTGGTGGGTGGTGGTGTGGCCCTGGTGGGTGGTGGTTTGGCCCTGGTGATGGGTGGTGGTGTGGCCCTGGCCCT
This sequence comes from Procambarus clarkii, assembly GCF_040958095.1. Taxonomy (NCBI): domain Eukaryota; kingdom Metazoa; phylum Arthropoda; class Malacostraca; order Decapoda; family Cambaridae; genus Procambarus; species Procambarus clarkii. Next base: position 3,146,342 of record NC_091196.1, read on the forward strand.
GGTGGTGGTGTGGTCCTGGTGATGGGTAGTAGTGTGGCCCTGGTGGGTGGTGGTGTGGCCCTGGTGATGGGTGGTGGTGTGGCCCTGGCCCTGGTGGTGGTGTGGCCCTGGTGATGGGTGGTGGTCTGGCCCTGGTGGGCCCCATCACCAGGGCCACAACACAGGGTGTTGTGGCCCTGGTAATGGGTGGTGGTGTGGCCCTGGTGGGTGGTGGTGTGGTCCTGGTGGGTGGTGGTGTGGTCTTGGTGGGTGGTGGTGTGGCCCTGGTGGGTGGTGGTGCGGCCCTGGTGGGTGGTGGTGTGGCCCTGGTGGGTGGGGGTGTGGCCCTGGTGGGTGGTGGTGTGGCCCTGGTGGGTGGTGGTGTGGTCCTGGTGGGTGGTGGTGTGGCCCTGGTGGGTAGTGGTGTGGTCCTGGTGGGTGGTGGTGTGGCCCTGGTGGGTGGTGGTGTGGTCCTGGTGGGTGGTGGTGTGGCCCTGGTGGGTGTTGGTGTGGCCCTGGTGGGTGTTGGTGTGGTCCTGGTGGGTGGTGGTGTGGCCCTGGTGGGTGGTGGTGTGGTCCTGGCGGGTGGTGGTGTGGTCCTGGTGGGTGGTGGTGTGGTCCTGGTGGGTGGTGGTGTGGCCCTGGTGGGTGGTGGTGTGGCCCTGGTGGGTGGTGGTGTGGCCCTGGTGGGTGGTGGTGTGGCCCTGGTGGGTGGTGGTGTGGCCCTGGTGGGTGGTGGTGTGGCCCTGGTGGGTGGTGGTGTGGCCCTGGTGGGTGGTGGTGTGGTCCTGTTGGGTGGTGGTGTGGTCCTGGTGGGTGGTGGTGTGGCCCTGGTGGGTGGTGGTGTGGTCCTGGTGGGTGGTGGTGTGGCCCTGGTGATGGGTGGTGGTGTGGCCCTGGTGATGGGTGGTGGTGTGGCCCTGGTGGTGGGTGGTGGTGTGGCCCTGGTGGTGGGTGGTGGTGTGGCCCTGGTGGGTGGTGATGTGGTCCTGGTGGGTGGTGATGTGGTCCTGGTGGGTGGTGGTGTGGCCCTGGTGGGTGGTGGTGTGGCCCTGGTGGTGGGTGGTGGTGTGGCCCTGGTGGGTGGGGGTGTGGCCCTGGAACTGGTTGTAGCAGACCTGGAGAAGTGGGAGCCGTGAGAGGAAGCAATAATCCCACACACAGAACAGCTTTGAGTTGTGTCTGTGAGGGAGAGCCAATATTATTGCGCTGAAATTGAATCTCGACCCGTTGGGCATCGTGTTGTAAGAATCCCCCGTTGGTCCCGTTAGTCCTGCTGGTCCTGTTGGTCCCGTTAGTCCTGCAGGTCCCGTTGGTCCAGTTGAGCGGCGAATGCCGGGATAAGCACGAAAAGAAATGGGAAGCATTACTGTTTGTCCAGTTGTGTGTATAGAAGGAACTTATGTACTTTTGTTTCTTAAAGATATTTCCTATCTCTATCCCCCCAAAACAAATTATGAAATAAATTAGAGACGAGTTTGGTGTGTTTGTGTATTCACCTGTTGTGCTTACGGGAGTTGAGCACTGCTCTTTCGGCCTGCCTCTCAACTGTCAATCAACTGTTACTACTATTTTTTTCCACACACACTGTTATGGTGTCCTCTCCTATTTCTGCCCTATTCCAGCGTAAGGAGTCATATCTGCATACCTTACAGGTTCCCTGTACAGCAAGGAACTGCATGTATCTCATGTTTGATACATATCTACATACATGAGATATCACATGTTTGATACATGAGGCAGCTGGAAAGAGTACGTATTTGTTGAAAAATTTTCATTTATAAGTTTAACGGGTGAGGGGACTTATGTCCTTATTACATACAAAATGGCGACGACCCTGCCAGTTTGGCGCCAAGACCGTGAGTCATAGCAGAGTTTAGTGGGCGAAAGAATACCAAGAGCTCATTGCTGTTAGTCTACGCCGGAGGTGAGCGGCGACGCTGGGAGGGCAGTGTGAGGCCCGCAGGTCAAGGAGCGAGTGAGGAAAGCGACTGCTCAGTGACCACTGGCTGGTGTTATGATCTCAGGCAGCCCGAAAAACGAGTCTCCCCTTTGAGAATTATTCTATGAAGCCTGACCTGACTAGGAGGTCGGAAATACAGACATGAAGATTCATAGGTAAAAATAATTGGGTAAATTTTACAGGGAATTTAAGATTATGGGCAGTGAATAAGAAAATAGATAAATGACTGGTTAGGAGATGTGGATATTTTGCTGGAGGTGTGAGCCTCGCTTCTGGAGGGCTTTGAGCCCACTTGAGGCCAGACATCGCAGGGGGAAAGCCGCGCTCCGTTTGAGCTCCCGTCAGAAAGGAACCCCTAGTGATATATTTCCAAGAGAAGAGAAGGGTGCAGACGTGCCAGCTGTGGAACTGAGCTGAGAACGTTGTGGTCTCAAGTCCTGGACGGCGAGGAGTGTTTATTAAGCCGCCCAGAGACATTATCGTGGGCTGTTGGAGTGCCCTGACCAGGCTCTGTTAGAGTGAGGAGCGCCCTCGACCAGACAATCTGTGGTAAGCACAATTTAAGCCAGTTCATAGTGATTGCTTGTAGTTGGTCGTGTGCCCAGCGACAGTAGCAATGTTTATTGATAAGTTAGACATGTTTTGATAAGGCAGAAGACCTAAAATAGGAGAGTGGAGAGGGAGGATTACGGAGCGACATCTGTCTCCTCTGAGCGCTGGCGGGTGACTGACTGGCGGGGAGGACCCTCCCAGAGTTGAGGGGCCGCCCGCCGGGCGAGGTGGAGCATGGACCAGCCCAACGGGGGAGTCCACTCTCACTGCATGTAGAGAGCAGATAGATGTTGGATGCAAACACATTGTGTGGATTATTTCGTCTATGTGTTTATAAGGAAACATTTTTATTGGAGTGTCAATGGGTTGCAGGTTTGTGTTTGGGGAAGAAGTTGCTGAGAACTTCGAAGCCAGCACAGAGGGAGTAAATGATGAGACTCCAAGGTAGTGGAGGAGAGGACCTCGAGCTGTGAGGAGAAGCAGTGAAGAGGAGTGTCACGTGCTTCTGTAGAGAGGTGGTGAGGCACCATAGTTGCTCGAGGAAACTTCATGGTGTAGCAGCCAGGAGAGCTGTGGAGGACCCTAGTAGAGGTAGTGAAGCACCTTAGTTGCCCAAGGAAAACTTCAAAGTGTTGCAGCCTGGAGGAGCTGCAGAGGATCCTGGTAGTTAAGCCCGGAAGAACCTGAAGATATCAGGGTAGTGAACTTCCAGATGTGGAAGGGAAGTTCTAAATGATCACTTGTAGGGAGTTGATAAAGTGTTTGGCTTTAGCGTGTAAGACGCAGTGAAAGGCGAGTGATAGTTTGCCATTTTTGTACCAAGGTGTTTGTACTGAAGTATAGAGTTACAGTCGTAGGCTGGATTACCTATAGTTGTATGTGTTCTAGGACTGATAGGGTGATCGATTGATCATTGTTGTGTATCAAGGAACATTTATACTGATATATATGTTATTGCATTCATATGCTGATTTTCCTTGTACATGTTTATAGATATATATTCTCTTGCTGATAGTGCAACATTGTATTATAGGACTTGACCTACTTGAGGAGGTTGATAGTATCAGGTGGTGAATCAGAAGATAGGATACCACTTGACAAGCTGATGATAGAGTTCTGATGGTGTTGGAGTGCAACCCGACTGAAATAGTATAGAGTGGAGGATTCATTATTATTATATGTGTGTATGTGCTTTGTCCAGTAAATGTATTCAAATTTGCTGGTGTTTGCCCTTGTCCTAGTGAGCCTTACCAGGATGTAACAAAGAAGGAGAGACAGAGAGAAAGAATCAAGAACCACCGCTGTGGACAGGGTAGGATGGAAAATTAGTAAGTCAAAGGGCATTGAGGAGATCATATCACATAAGGAGAGAGTGGGGAGTCACAGCGACTCGAGTGGGTGTGTGCACGTGACAACGAGGCTAAGTGTTGGAGCCGCATCCCCTAAACGTGTGACGTTGAGCCCCTCTCCAAGAGCCAGAAGTACCTAGTGTGATCTCCTACTGAGGTATAAGCATTCTACCGAGTTGTGGGTTGGGTTGTCCAGAAAGAAGGATTAACAACGACAACACCACCAACACAAATATAATACTGAGCCAGCTTAGAAGAACTAAAATCAGGGAATAGGTACGGCGACGACGTGTCGCCGTACCTATGACGGCGTCGTGACGTGTCGCTACGACGCCCGAGGACCTGTGACACACGACCAGAGCGGCGAGGAACTGCCTAGGAACCTTGGACCTCTTCAACCATCGGAGGCCAGGCGTCGACGGACAGGATTGTTTTAAGGTAGATCATTATTTCCCTCCCTTTGTCCCTTGGTAATTAAGCTAGATAGGTCCAGTATATCGTTCTATTAGTTCATTTCATGTTATGCTAGGAGTAGGTTAGGTTGTAGGTCAGCCCACATATCGTCTACTACCTGAAGAAGATAGCGTGGGACGAGTGTGGCAGAGTTGTGTGGACGAGAGGTCTACGCTGACGGAGCTGCCCCCGCAATGAGGGTTCGAGCACCCCAGCAAATTTGCCCAGCTGTCCGAGTTGACAGAGGCGGCGAGAAGAGAGCTGCCTGCGTTCACCAATTTATTTACTTTATATATATATATATATATATATATATATATACATATATATATATATATATATATATATATATATATATATATATATATATATATATATATATATATATATATATATATATATATATATATATATATTGGAGCGGAGTCTTGAGGTGGGTAGAATATAGTTGTGCAATAATTGGCTGTTGATTGCTGGTGTTGACTTCTTGATGTGTAGTGCCTCGCAAACGTCAAGCAATATATATATATATATTATATATATATATAAGCAAAATATATATATATATATATATATATATATATATATATATATATATATATATATATATATATATAATGTTCTGGTCTTGTCCTTACTCTCATGGTGGGTAGAGTAAATAGTTCCGTGATTTGGGTGTTCATAGTAGGTTGTTCTATTCTTATGTGAATTGCTTCAAGAATTTGAAATCTTCTTCCATCTTTGGTTTTGAATATTATACAGGTAATTTTGTTCAACATTTCTCTTGTTAGGGTGATGTCATGGGCTTGTCTCATGTGATTCCTAGGGGCACCGGATTGAAGATGGCATGTCAAACGCCTCGTCAGCTTGGTCAACGTCATACCTATGTACTTAGATTGAAGGTTACATCCTTCGTGGGGGCAAGTGTACATGTACACAACGTTTGACTGCTGTAGAGGGCTCTCTGTCGGCTTCGGGCTGTTTTTGATAAGGCGTTCGGAAGTCTTCTTGGTTTTGTAGAATATGATCAGATCATATTTTACAAAACCAAGAAGACTTCCGAACTCCTTATCAAAAACAGGCCGAAACCGACGGAGAACCCTCTATAGCAGTTAAGCGTTGTATACATGTACACTTGCCCCCACGAAGGATGTAACTTTCAATCTAAGTACATAGGTATGTACTTAGACGGCGGCGAGGCATCTTCAATCCGGTGGCCCCAGGAATCACATGAGACAAGAATCAGGAATCATAGGAGTAAGGACAAGACCAGAACATAACGATGCCAACTCAGAAGACATTGTTAAACATAACAGGCCAATCCCACCTGATATATATATATATATATATATATATATATATATATATATATATATATATATATATATATATATATATATATATATATATATATATTTTGGTAGCAGTCTTTCCTGTAGACATATATTATTAAATATGACCGAAAAAGTAAGATTAATAATTCTAACACGAATTTTCTCAATCTTTCGTACATTTCTTTTCACTGTTGGAGGTAATTCAGAAATCAATTCTCCAAAATTCATGGTTTGATTGTGGGAAGAGATTATATGTTCCTTAATGGAGCCCTGTTGTTTATGCATCGTTAAACGCCTAGAAAGAGATGTTGTTGTCTTGCCTATATACTGGGTTTTTTGGAGCTTACAGTCCCCAAGTGGGCATTTGAAGGCATAGACGACGTTGGTCTCTTTTAAAGCGTTCTGCTTTGTGTCTGGAGAGTTTCTCACGAGTAGGCTGGCCGTTTTTCTGGTTTTATAGTAAATCGTCAGTTGTATCCTCTGATTTTTGTCTGTAGGGATAACGTTTCTATTAACAATATCTTTCAGGACCCTTTCCTCTGTTTTATGAGCTGTGGAAAAGAAGTTCCAGTAAAATAGTCTAATAGGGGGTATAGGTGTTGTGTTAGTTGTCTCTTAAGAGGTTGCATGGCGTTTCACTTTCCTTCTTATGATGTCTTCGACGAAACCATTGGAGAAGCCGTTGTTGACTAGGTTGTTGTAGGCCTTACCCTATAGAGTTCTTCGTCGACTTGCTTCCATTCTGAGCTGTGGCTTAGAGCACGGTCGACATATGCGTTAACAACACTCCTCTTGTACCTGTCTGGGCAGTCGCTGTTGGCATTTAGGCACATTCCTATGTTCGTTTCCTTAGTGTAGACTGCAGTGTGGAAACCTCCGCTCTTTTCCATGACTGTTACATCTAGAAAGGGCAGCTTTCTGCCCTTTCTAGATTATATATATTTATATATATATATATATATATATATATATATATATATATATATATATATATATATATATATATATATATATATATATATATATATGTCGTACCTAGTAGCCAGAACGCACTTCTCAGCCTACTCTGCAAGGCCCGATTTGCCTAATAAGCCAAGTTTTCATGAATTGTTTTTCGACTACCTAACCAACCTAACCTAACCTAACTTTTTCAGCTACCTAACCTAACCTAACCTATAAAGATAGGTTAGGTTAGGTTAGGTAGGGTTGGTTAGGTTCAGTCATATATCTACGTTAATGTTAACTCCAATAAAAAAAAGTTGACCTCATACATAATGAAATGGGTAGCTTTATCATTTCATAAGAAAAAAATTAGAGAAAATATATTAATTCAGGAAAACTTGGCTTATTAGGCAAATCGGGCCTTGCATAGTAGGCCGAGAAGTGTATTCTGGCTACTAGGTACGATATATATATATATATATATATATATATATATATATATATATATATATATATATATATATATATATATATATTTATTTATTTATTGTGACAGGAAAGTGTTGGAGTGTAGATGTTCGGCAGTCCTCCAATGGCAGGTGTCAATGCCTGGTCACACTTACAAAAAAAAAATAGACTGCTTTCCTGTTGTCTGTGGTAGGTTAGAGGGAGGAACACGTAAAACACAAAGTAGGAACAATGAAACTTTAATATATACTTTAAACACAAATAAACATAAAGACAAATCTCGGGGAAATGAATGGTGCAATTTAATAACAAAGATAAATGCAAAAAACACAATAGATTATATAGTATAAATGTGAAATGGTGCTGAGAATATTGGCTATTGCTGAGACCTCCCTTAGTATACAAAAGCCAGAGAGCTTAGTATGCCAGATAGAGATGTCAACTCTTAGAGCACAAAGAATATTCTGAAGTTGATGTCTGGTCCAGGCTCAGACGTCGACTCAGGTAGATGGCGCTGAGGTGCAGGGTGCAGGTGTGCAGTCGGCAAGTCACCAATCAGGAGCAGGCAGGCTGGGATGGGTAGTTGGCTGGTTGACGACGAGCCAGCGTGGGGGGTGTGTGGAGTAGGCGGGTTCTTGGGTACGTTTTGCCTCCTGGTCAAAACGTTTTGTGCTACTGGTGACGTATCTTGAATGTAGCATCTTATACTTGTTAACTGGATGTAACTTTAGGTAGGGAAGACCAGGCTCAATCTCTCTTGAAAGAGATTATTGTCACAACTCTCCCCCGAAGCCTGCGGTTCCTGTTGAAGTTGCGTCTTCAGGTGGTAGAGTGGTAGGTGGAGCTGCCTCTACCTCATAGACTCTGGAGAGGGCGTCTGCTATGATGTTGTCAGACCCCTTGATGTAGAGATCTCCAGGTTGAAATTCTGCAGACATAAAGCCCATCGTAGAAGCCGTTGATTGTTGAAATGGGCTTGCTGCAGGAAGCGTAGGGGTTTTGTGGTCCGAGTAGATGGTGGTAGACCGAGCATCTTGCAGGGACGAATCGAAGTGCTGCAAGTTCAGGACGATGGAGAGTGGCTCCCTTTCGATCGTGCTGTAGTTCCTTGTAGCTGTAGTAGCTAACAGGTAGAATCTCCTCGCCTCATTGTTGCATCAGGTCACCCCCGATGCCGGTACCACTGGCGTCGACATGGAGGATGAAAGGCTTCGTGATATCTGGCGAGGCGAGAATAGGATTAGAACATGGCACAGGAGCACTATTATAGTCGTGTAAATTGGGATGAAGATCAGGTAGGATTTCCGATTTGGAAAGCACCGACTCAGTGTTAGTGCTTTCGGGAGAAGCAGGGAAGGTTTCACGGTGGAGGTATGGACCTTTAAATGTGGAGACTGATACCAACACAGTGGGGGGAATACCTTGATACTGCTTCAGGAGGTTGACGTGGCACAACTGGGTCTTCCGCCGCCTATCTGGAGTCTAAAGAACGTAGTTGTTGTTTCTGCACTCCTTAATGCGGTAGGGTCCTGAAAACTTGTTTTGCAATGGAGAACCTGTGATAGGAAAATATGCCAACACGAGGTCTCCTGGTTTAAATTTCCTTGTTTTGCTGCTTTGGTCAAAATGAGTCTTCATCCTCTCCTGTGCTTTCAATAGATTGTCATTAGCAAATTTACGTACTCTCTCTAGAATGTGTTTTAGGTTTTGAAGAAACTGGGGCACATTCTTAGGGTCACTGAAGGTGGCATTACGTAGAAAGTCTTTGAAAGCTTTGAGAGGAGTACAGCACTTACGTCCATAAAGCATCTCATAAGGAGATACTCCTAGAGACTCATTGGGGAGACTTCTGACTTCTGAAGAAGTGACTTCTGAATGACTTCTGGGTCATTGCAGAATTTCTTTAGGAGTGCTTTAATAGTCTGATGACTACGTTCAAGAGAACCCTGTGAAGCAGGATGATAGGGGCTGGACAGTACCTGTGTGATGTTGAACTCCTCCAGTGTCTTCTTGAAGAGATCACTGGTGAAGTTGGTGCCACAGTCACTTTGAACCTCTCTTGGAAATCCATACTGGGTGAAGATCTTCAATAGGTGTTTCACCACAGTAGCAGCCATAATGTTCTTTACTGGAACTGCTATGGGGAATCTGGTGGTAGGACACATGATAGTTGATATATAGGCGTTGCCAGAACTGGTCCGGGGTAAAGGACCAAAACAGTCTATGGTGAGTCTGTGGAAAGGTTCCACAGGCACCTGGATGGGTTTTAGTGGAACCTGGGAAATAGAGATGTTAGGTTTACCTGCCATCTGACATTTATGACACAGTTGTACGTACTTTTTAACGTCTTTTACCATACCTGGCCAGTAATAGTCTTGTCTGATTCCGTGGTAGGTTTTGTTAAAACCGTAGTGAGAAAGAGCTCCGTGGGCCAGGTGTAGAATATCGGGCCGGAGGCTGGTGGGAACTACTAGTTGTTCGACATTGGCCCAATCGTCATCCTCCTTCAGCTTGCTGGGTCTGTATCTGCGGTAGAGCAACTCATTCTCTAGGAAGAACCCAGGGATACTGTCAGGTTGAGTCTCAGCCTGAAAGAATAATGGTGTTAATGATTGATCTTCCCTCTGTAACTTACGGAACTCCAAACTGGTAAGATTTGGGGGTAGATTCTGAGGGTCTTGAGGGACAGCGGTAGCAGTAGAATCAGCTGGTAGCGGGCGTGCAGCTTGTGCACGGGTGGTCACCAAAACGGGAGGGAAAACTTTATCACTTTCTTGGACCTCTGCTGGAACATATTCAAAGATGGGATTATCCATTACAGAGGTACACACCTGGGGTTTGTCCGTGATGATCAGGTTGGACGATTGCAGATCTTCTGCCAAGTCGTTGCCCAGGAGAAGTTGCACTCCAGGCATATGGAAAAGGCTTTTCCCTGATGGCGACTTGGACTTCACCGGTCACGAAGGGACAATCCAGGTGGACTCTGGCGAGTGGATACGGAGTGGTAGCAGTGAGGTCAGTGATAAGGACTGTTTCCCCGGTGTAGGTGACGTTAAGCGCAGCTGATTTCAATATAATTGACTGAAGAGCCGCTGTGTCCCTCAGGATCTTCAATTTGAAACGTCCCTCCGAATCTGTACCGTTGGTAGAGACAGTTCCAGGATACAGGTGTTTACTGAAGAGAGAAAAATCATTAACATGAACACCAACATTCATCACAGTCTTACCGGAATTAGGAGGAGTCTGTTTGGGTTTAGTAGATTCATTGCTCTTGTATTGAGCCTTCCCACATTTATCTATGGTATGTCCATAGAGTTTGCTATACTACACAATACAATTGTGAGCTCGCTTCCTCTGTACTCTCTTTATCGTAACTGTACCAAGACTTCATACTGGGAGATGGTGATGGTGTCAGCCGGTGGATGAGGCTGTAGGTGTCAGCCGACTTCGCACATTTGATGTAGTCGGTTTCTTCTTTATCTGCTAAATATAAATGGACGGAAGGGGGAACACGTCTCAAGAATTCCTCAACTAGCATGAGGTTGACGAGCTCTGTAAATGTAAAGACATGTGCTGCTTCCAGCCATTTCATGAAATATCTTTTCTTGGTATTGGCAAATTCTAGAAAGGTGGTGGTACTTGCCTTTAGATGGTCACAGAATTTTCGTCTGTAGCTTTCGGTGGAGAGAAGGTAGGCGTCCAAAACTGCTTGCTTCAAAGTCTGGTAGTCATTCTCAGACGCTAAGATACTGAGAGTAACTGCAGCTCTACCTGTAAGATGCACTCTGAGAAGGGTAGATCATTGATCTGCAGGCCAGCTAAGTTTATTAGCTAGGGTCTCGAAGGTGGTAAAAAATACATCAATCTCTGTCTCAACGAATGGTGGCATTAACTTACTTGCATGGGAGACATTGAAACTTACTGGAAGACTGGCGGTAGCTTGTTGGCGCTGAGTGTGGTGTGAAGTCTCCAACGTGAGTTCTCGTTGACGACATTCTATAGCCATATTCGCTTGCTTTTTATCATGCTCGCGTTGCATCTCCAGGTGACGTTGTTTTGCTTCAAGCTGTACTCGCTCACGCTCTCTGAATATTGCAGTCTCACGTTCCTTGAGGACCATCTCTCGTTCTTGTTCTTCTTTCCTGATTGCAGCCTCTCTTTCCCTCAGTTGTAGAGCTTCTTTCGCCTGGGCCGCCTCTCTTTCTTGTTCTTCTTTCCTCAAGGCGGCCTCTCGTTCTTGCTCTTCCTTCCTGATTGCAGCTTCTTCTTTCCTGATTTGTAGAGCTTCTTGCTGTTGCTCCCTCTCGAGTTTTGCGAGCTCGAGTTTGAGTTTTATAGCTACCAAATCATGTTTATCTGCAATAAAATGAGTTTCGTGAGTTTCAGAGGTAATTGTCCCTTCATCTAAGAGGTGATCCATAATTAAGTTATGCAATTCATTTTTGTTGGCTCCATGGGGAACATCTAGTTGATACTCGTGTGCAAGAGTTTGTAATTCAGTCCTCTTGGCACAACATAAGGTCCCTATTTCACCTGCTGGATCGTTACGAAAAGCTTGGAGACGAAACATGGTGAAAGATAGCAAATAAATGTACAACGAATATAGTTGTGATATGGTAAATGTCAGAAACAGGATAACGTGGCAACTGGTAACTATCCTGTGGAATTTTAATCTTTAACAATTAAAGTTAATTTTAGGATGGTAAATGATTAGTCAATCAAAATCGCAGGAAATCTTGTACCCGGTACTCAATGTAAGAGAATAAGGGCAAGAAAATCCTACTAAATAAATGAAACTGAGTTTCTAAAACAAGTGAAACATTTAATTGCTCCAAAAGTGAATTAGGTAGTCCAAGAATGTAGGCATACCTTGCCGAGTCTCTATAGGACATAAGCAAGGGTTTCCCACTAAATGAAATATGATACTGAATTAGCGAATTTTGTGCTCTGAAAAAAGAAAGCTAATTCCCTCCCTAAGTAAATATCATCATCTCTGACCGACGTGTGGGGGTGCGAGGTGTCAACTGGTGACGAGAACTGCTGCTGAGGTCCCAAATCAGCAACGCAGTCCGTGCTAGAGGAACTATGGCTCTCTTATCCTCCTTCGGTCGGATTGCAGAAGATAGGGTGCTTTGACCCGAAGACAAACCAAAGTACCAGGGTACCACAATGATGATCTGCCGATAATGTGAGAAATATCCTAGAGACAAAAGGAGGTAAACACGAGTAATAACGCGGAGGGAGGGATGACCAATTAAGAGAATGACTGAGGCCTCCAGTCACCATGTACCTTACCTTGAGGTGCTTCCGGGGCTTAGCGTCCTCGCGGCCCGGTCGTCGACCAGGCCTCCTGGTTGCCGGACTGATCAACCAGGCTGTTGGACGCGGCTGCTCGCAGCCTGACGTACGAGTCACAGCCTGGTTGATCAGGTATCCTTTGGAGGTGCTTATCCAGTTCTCTCTTGAACACTGTGAGGGGTCGGCCAGTTATGCTCCTCCCTTATGTAATCCAAAGTTATCCCACACTCACCATATGCTACTCTCGGAATGCACAATACACACAGCACCATATAAATATGAAAATTAATGATAATATTGAAAAGCAACTTTAGCAAAGCGAAGTACGCTTACCACAAATTGACGTTCGGGTACTAGTACCTGAGTGAAGCTCCGTGGACAAGCCCCCATTAAATGTGATGGGAAAGTGTTGGAGTGTTGATGTTCGGCAGTCCTCCAATGGCAGGTGTCAATGCCTGGTCACACTTACAAAAAAAAGATAGACTGCTTGCCTGTTGTCTGTGGTAAGTGAGAGGGAGGAACACGTAAAACACAAAGTATGAACAATGAAACTTTAATATATTTACTTTAAACATAAATGAAAATAAAGTCAAGTCCTGTGGCAATGAATAGTGCAATCAAATAACAAGGATAAATGCAAAAACAATGTGAGACACAATAGTAAATGGTAAAATAGTGCTGAGAATATTGGCTATGGCTGAGACCTCCCTTAGTATACAAAAGCCAGAGAGCTTAGTATGCCAGAGAGAGATGTCAACTCTTAGAGCACAAAGAATATTTTGAAGCTGATGGCTGGTCCAGGCTCAGACGTCGACTCAGGTAGATGGCGCTGACGTGCAGGGTGCAGGTGTGCAGTCGGCGAGTCACAAATCAGGAGCAAGCAGGCTGGGATGGGTAGTTGGCTAGTTGACGACGAGCCGGCGTGGAGGGTGTGTGGAGTAGTAGGGTTCTTGAGTACGTTTTGCCTCCTGGTCAAAACGTTTTGTGCTACTGGTGACGTATCTTGAATGTAGCATCTTATACTTGTTAACTGGACGTAACTATAGGTAGGGCATCCATCGCCGGATGGATGCCCTGGATGGATGGAACACGAGGCGATGCTGGGTACTTGAACTTTTGCTTCCAGAAAAAAATTTCTGGATCCCACTGCTGCTACCAGTATTCGTTTGCCTTGTTCGGGTTGAATGTAGACACAGTAGTCGCTTCTGTATATATTTATTGAGTGAGGCAAACAGGTGTATAACTGGCCAGCCGAGGTCCACCTACTCTGGGTCTGTGAGGATAACTGAGGCTGCTGGGAGCATGCTTGATGCTCCTCTGTCTGGCATGACGTCAGAGGCCTACTTGCCTGTGATTGGTTACATTTCAACTGACAGAATTTTGAGTATAACATATATATATATATATATATATATATATATATATATATTGTGACGATAATCTCTTTCAAGAGAGATTGAGCCTGCTCTTCCCTACCTATAGTTACGTCCAGTTAACAAGTATAAGATGCTACATTCAAGATACGTCACCAGTAGCACAAAACGTTTTGACCAGGAGGCAAAACGTACTCAAGAACCCTACTACTCCACACACCCTCCACGCCGGCTCGTCGTCAACTAGCCAACTACCCATCCCAGCCTGCTTGCTCCTGATTTGTGACTCGCCGACTGCACACCTGCACCCTGCACGTCAGCGCCATCTACCTGAGTCGACGTCTGAGCCTGGACCAGCCATCAGCTTCAAAATATTCTTTGTGCTCTAAGAGTTGACATCTCTCTCTGGCATACTAAGCTCTCTGGCTTTTGTATACTAAGGGAGGTCTCAGCCATAGCCAATATTCTCAGCACTATTTTACCATTTACTATTGTGTCTCACATTGTTTTTGCATTTATCCTTGTTATTTGATTGCACTATTCATTGCCACAGGACTTGACTTTATTTTCATTTATGTTTAAAGTAAATATATTAAAGTTTCATTGTTCATACTTTGTGTTTTACGTGTTCCTCCCTCTCACTTACCACAGACAACAGGCAAGCAGTCTATCTTTTTTTTGTAAGTGTGACCAGGCATTGACACCTGCCATTGGAGGACTGCCGAACATCAACACTCCAACACTTTCCCATCACATTTAATGGGGGCTTGTCCACGGAGCTTCACTCAGGTACTAGTACCCGAACGTCAATTTGTGGTAAGCGTACTTCGCTTTGCTAAAGTTGCTTTTCAATATTATCATTAATTTTCATATTTATATGGTGCTGTGTGTATTGTGCATTCCGAGAGTAGCATATGGTGAGTGTGGGATAACTTTGGATTACATAAGGGAGGAGCATAACTGGCCGACCCCTCACAGTGTTCAAGAGAGAACTGGATAAGCACCTCCAAAGGATACCTGATCAACCAGGCTGTGACTCGTACGTCAGGCTGCGAGCAGCCGCGTCCAACAGCCTGGTTGATCAGTCCGGCAACCAGGAGGCCTGGTCGACGACCGGGCCGCGAGGACGCTAAGCCCCGGAAGCACCTCAAGGTAAGGTACATGGTGACTGGAGGCCTCAGTCATTCTCTTAATTGGTCATCCCTCCCTCCGCGTTATTACTCGTGTTTACCTCCTTTTGTCTCTAGGATATTTCTCACATTATCGGCAGATCATCATTGTGGTACCCTGGTACTTTGGTTTGTCTTCGGGTCAAAGCACCCTATCTTCTGCAATCCGACCGAAGGAGGATAAGAGAGCCATAGTTCCTCTAGCACGGACTGCGTTGCTGATTTGGGACCTCAGCAGCAGTTCTCGTCACCAGTTGACACCTCGCACCCCCACACGTCGGTCAGAGATGATGATATTTACTTAGGGAGGGAATTAGCTTTCTTTTTTCAGAGCACAAAATTCGCTAATTCAGTATCATATTTCATTTAGTGGGAAACCCTTGCTTATGTCCTATAGAGACTCGGCAAGGTATGCCTACATTCTTGGACTACCTAATTCACTTTTGGAGCAATTAAATGTTTCACTTGTTTTAGAAACTCAGTTTCATTTATTTAGTAGGATTTTCTTGCCCTTATTCTCTTACATTGAGTACCGGGTACAAGATTTCCTGCGATTTTGATTGACTAATCATTTACCATCCTAAAATTAACTTTAATTGTTAAAGATTAAAATTCCACAGGATAGTTACCAGTTGCCACGTTATCCTGTTTCTGACATTTACCATATCACAACTATATTCGTTGTACATTTATTTGCTATCTTTCACCATGTTTCGTCTCCAAGCTTTTCGTAACGATCCAGCAGGTGAAATAGGGACCTTATGTTGTGCCAAGAGGACTGAATTACAAACTCTTGCACACGAGTATCAACTAGATGTTCCCCATGGAGCCAACAAAAATGAATTGCATAACTTAATTATGGATCACCTCTTAGATGAAGGGACAATTACCTCTGAAACTCACGAAACTCATTTTATTGCAGATAAACATGATTTGGTAGCTATAAAACTCAAACTCGAGCTCGCAAAACTCGAGAGGGAGCAACAGCAAGAAGCTCTACAAATCAGGAAAGAAGAAGCTGCAATCAGGAAGGAAGAGCAAGAACGAGAGGCCGCCTTGAGGAAAGAAGAACAAGAAAGAGAGGCGGCCCAGGCGAAAGAAGCTCTACAACTGAGGGAAAGAGAGGCTGCAATCAGGAAAGAAGAACAAGAACGAGAGATGGTCCTCAAGGAACGTGAGACTGCAATATTCAGAGAGCGTGAGCGAGTACAGCTTGAAGCAAAACAACGTCACCTGGAGATGCAACGCGAGCATGATAAAAAGCAAGCGAATATGGCTATAGAATGTCGTCAACGAGAACTCACGTTGGAGACTTCACACCACACTCAGCGCCAACAAGCTACCGCCAGTCTTCCAGTAAGTTTCAATGTCTCCCATGCAAGTAAGTTAATGCCACCATTCGTTGAGACAGAGATTGATGTATTTTTTACCACCTTCGAGACCCTAGCTAATAAACTTAGCTGGCCTGCAGATCAATGATCTACCCTTCTCAGAGTGCATCTTACAGGTAGAGCTGCAGTTACTCTCAGTATCTTAGCGTCTGAGAATGACTACCAGACTTTGAAGCAAGCAGTTTTGGACGCCTACCTTCTCTCCACCGAAAGCTACAGACGAAAATTCTGTGACCATCTAAAGGCAAGTACCACCACCTTTCTAGAATTTGCCAATACCAAGAAAAGATATTTCATGAAATGGCTGGAAGCAGCACATGTCTTTACATTTACAGAGCTCGTCAACCTCATGCTAGTTGAGGAATTCTTGAGACGTGTTCCCCCTTCCGTCCATTTATATTTAGCAGATAAAGAAGAAACCGACTACATCAAATGTGCGAAGTCGGCTGACACCTACAGCCTCATCCACCGGCTGACACCATCACCATCTCCCAGTATGAAGTCTTGGTACAGTTACGATAAAGAGAGTACAGAGGAAGCGAGCTCACAATTGTATTGTGTAGTATAGCAAACTCTATGGACATACCATAGATAAATGTGGGAAGGCTCAATACAAGAGCAATGAATCTACTAAACCCAAACAGACTCCTCCTAATTCCGGTAAGACTGTGATGAATGTTGGTGTTCATGTTAATGATTTTTCTCTCTTCAGTAAACACCTGTATCCTGGAACTGTCTCTACCAACGGTACAGATTCGGAGGGACGTTTCAAATTGAAGATCCTGAGGGACACAGCGGCTCTTCAGTCAATTATATTGAAATCAGCTGCGCTTAACGTCACCTACACCGGGGAAACAGTCCTTATCACTGACCTCACTGCTACCACTCCGTATCCACTCGCCAGAGTCCACCTGGATTGTCCCTTCGTGACCGGTGAAGTCCAAGTCGCCATCAGGGAAAAGCCTTTTCCATATGCCTGGAGTGCAACTTCTCCTGGGCAACGACTTGGCAGAAGATCTGCAATCGTCCAACCTGATCATCACGGACAAACCCCAGGTGTGTACCTCTGTAATGGATAATCCCATCTTTGAATATGTTCCAGCAGAGGTCCAAGAAAGTGATAAAGTTTTCCCTCCCGTTTTGGTGACCACCCGTGCACAAGCTGCACGCCCGCTACCAGCTGATTCTACTGCTACCGCTGTCCCTCAAGACCCTCAGAATCTACCCCCAAATCTTACCAGTTTGGAGTTCCGTAAGTTACAGAGGGAAGATCAATCATTAACACCATTATTCTTTCAGGCTGAGACTCAACCTGACAGTATCCCTGGGTTCTTCCTAGAGAATGAGTTGCTCTACCGCAGATACAGACCCAGCAAGCTGAAGGAGGATGACGATTGGGCCAATGTCGAACAACTAGTAGTTCCCACCAGCCTCCGGCCCGATATTCTACACCTGGCCCACGGAGCTCTTTCTCACTATGGTTTTAACAAAACCTACCACGGAATCAGACAAGACTACTACTGGCCAGGTATGGTAAAAGACGTTAAAAAGTACGTACAACTGTGTCATAAATGTCAGATGGCAGGTAAACCTAACATCTCTATTTCCCAGGTTCCACTAAAACCCATCCAGGTGCCTGTGGAACCTTTCCACAGACTCACCATAGACTGTTTTGGTCCTTTACCCCGGACCAGTTCTGGCAACGCCTATATATCAACTATCATGTGTCCTACCACCAGATTCCCCATAGCAGTTCCAGTAAAGAACATTATGGCTGCTACTGTGGTGAAACACCTATTGAAGATCTTCACCCAGTATGGATTTCCAAGAGAGGTTCAAAGTGACTGTGGCACCAACTTCACCAGTGATCTCTTCAAGAAGACACTGGAGGAGTTCAACATCACACAGGTACTGTCCAGCCCCTATCATCCTGCTTCACAGGGTTCTCTTGAACGTAGTCATCAGACTATTAAAGCACTCCTAAAGAAATTCTGCAATGACCCAGAAGTCATTCAGAAGTCACTTCTTCAGAAGTCAGAAGTCTCCCCAATGAGTCTCTAGGAGTATCTCCTTATGAGATGCTTTATGGACGTAAGTGCTGTACTCCTCTCAAAGCTTTCAAAGACTTTCTACGTAATGCCACCTTCAGTGACCCTAAGAATGTGCCCCAGTTTCTTCAAAACCTAAAACACATTCTAGAGAGAGTACGTAAATTTGCTAATGACAATCTATTGAAAGCACAGGAGAGGATGAAGACTCATTTTGACCAAAGCAGCAAAACAAGGAAATTGCAGCAGCACTTCGATTCGTCCCTGCAAGATGCTCGGTCTACCACCATCTACTCGGACCACAAAACCCCTACGCTTCCTGCAGCAAGCCCATTTCAACAATCAACGGCTTCTACGATGGGCTTTATGTCTGCAGAATTTCAACCTGGAGATCTCTACATCAAGGGGTCTGACAACATCATAGCAGACGCCCTCTCCAGAGTCTATGAGGTAGAGGCAGCTCCACCTACCACTCTACCACCTGAAGACGCAACTTCAACAGGAACCGCAGGCTTCGGGGGAGAGTTGTGACAATAATCTCTTTCAAGAGAGATTGAGCCTGGTCTTCCCTACCTAAAGTTACATCCAGTTAACAAGTATAAGATGCTACATTCAAGATACGTCACCAGTAGCAC
Organism: Procambarus clarkii; assembly: GCF_040958095.1. NCBI lineage: Eukaryota > Metazoa > Arthropoda > Malacostraca > Decapoda > Cambaridae > Procambarus > Procambarus clarkii. Next base: position 3,165,296 of record NC_091196.1, read on the forward strand.
AAAACGTTTTGACCAGGAGGCAAAACGTACCCAAGAACCCGCCTACTCCACACACCCCCCACGCTGGCTCGTCGTCAACCAGCCAACTACCCATCCCAGCCTGCCTGCTCCTGATTGGTGACTTGCCGACTGCACACCTGCACCCTGCACCTCAGCGCCATCTACCTGAGTCGACGTCTGAGCCTGGACCAGACATCAACTTCAGAATATTCTTTGTGCTCTAAGAGTTGACATCTCTATCTGGCATACTAAGCTCTCTGGCTTTTGTATACTAAGGGAGGTCTCAGCAATAGCCAATATTCTCAGCACCATTTCACATTTATACTATATAATCTATTGTGTTTTTTGCATTTATCTTTGTTATTAAATTGCACCATTCATTTCCCCGAGATTTGTCTTTATGTTTATTTGTGTTTAAAGTATATATTAAAGTTTCATTGTTCCTACTTTGTGTTTTACGTGTTCCTCCCTCTAACCTACCACAGACAACAGGAAAGCAGTCTATTTTTTTTTTGTAAGTGTGACCAGGCATTGACACCTGCCATTGGAGGACTGCCGAACATCTACACTCCAACACTTTCCTGTCACAATAAATAAATAAATATATATATATATATATATATATATATATATATATATATATATATATATATATATATCGTACCTAGTAGCCAGAATACACTTCTCGGCCTACTATGCAAGGCCCGATTTGCCTAATAAGCCAAGTTTTCCTGAATTAATATATTTTCTCTAATTTTTTTCTTATGAAATGATAAAGCTACCCATTTCATTATGTATGAGGTCAACTTTTTTTTATTGGAGTTAACATTAACGTAGATATATGACTGAACCTAACCAACCCTACCTAACCTAACCTAACCTATCTTTATAGGTTAGGTTAGGTTAGGTAGCTGAAAAAGTTAGGTTAGGTTAGGTTGGTTAGGTAGTCGAAAAACAATTCATGAAAACTTGGCTTATTAGGCAAATCGGGCCTTGCAGAGTAGGCTGAGAAGTGCGTTCTGGCTACTAGGTACGACATATATATATATATATATATATATATATATATATATATATATATATATATATATATATATATATATATATATAAATATATATAATCTAGAAAGGGCAGAAAGCTGCCCTTTCTAGATGTAACAGTCATGGAAAAGAGCGGAGGTTTCCACACTGCAGTCTACACTAAGGAAACGAACATAGGAATGTGCCTAAATGCCAACAGCGACTGCCCAGACAGGTACAAGAGGAGTGTTGTTAACGCATATGTCGACCGTGCTCTAAGCCACAGCTCAGAATGGAAGCAAGTCGACGAAGAACTCTATAGGGTAAGGCCTACAACAACCTAGTCAACAACGGCTTCTCCAATGGTTTCGTCGAAGACATCATAAGAAGGAAAGTGAAACGCCATGCAACCTCTTAAGAGACAACTAACACAACACCTATACCCCCTATTAGACTATTTTACTGGAACTTCTTTTCCACAGCTCATAAAACAGAGGAAAGGGTCCTGAAAGATATTGTTAATAGAAACGTTATCCCTACAGACAAAAATCAGAGGATACAACTGACGATTTACTATAAAACCAGAAAAACGGCCAGCCTACTCGTGAGAAACTCTCCAGACACAAAGCAGAACGCTTTAAAAGAGACCAACGTCGTCTATGCCTTCAAATGCCCACTTGGGGACTGTAAGCTCCAAAAAACCCAGTATATAGGCAAGACAACAACATCTCTTTCTAGGCGTTTAACGATGCATAAACAACAGGGCTCCATTAAGGAACATATAATCTCTTCCCACAACCAAACCATGAATTTTGGAGAATTGATTTCTGAATTACCTCCAACAGTGAAAAGAAATGTACGAAAGATTGAGAAAATTCGTGTTAGAATTATTAATCTTACTTTTTCGGTCATATTTAATAATATATGTCTACAGGAAAGACTGCTACCAAAATATATATATATATATATCAGGTGGGATTGGCCTGTTATGTTTAACAATGTCTTCTGAGTTGGCATCGTTATGTTCTGGTCTTGTCCTTACTCCTATGATTCCTGATTCTTGTCTCATGTGATTCCTGGGGCCACCGGATTGAAGATGCCTCGCCGCCGTCTAAGTACATACCTATGTACTTAGATTGAAAGTTACATCCTTCGTGGGGGCAAGTGTACATGTATACAACGCTTAACTGCTATAGAGGGTTCTCCGTCGGTTTCGGCCTGTTTTTGATAAGGAGTTCGGAAGTCTTCTTGGTTTTGTAAAATATGATCTGATCATATTCTACAAAACCAAGAAGACTTCCGAACGCCTTATCAAAAACAGCCCGAAGCCGACAGAGAGCCCTCTACAGCAGTCAAACGTTGTGTACATGTACACTTGCCCCCACGAAGGATGTAACCTTCAATCTAAGTACATAGGTATGACGTTGACCAAGCTGACGAGGCGTTTGACATGCCATCTTCAATCCGGTGCCCCTAGGAATCACATGAGACAAGCCCATGACATCACCCTAACAAGAGAAATGTTGAACAAAATTACCTGTATAATATTCAAAACCAAAGATGGAAGAAGATTTCAAATTCTTGAAGCAATTCACATAAGAATAGAACAACCTACTATGAACACCCAAATCACGGAACTATTTACTCTACCCACCATGAGAGTAAGGACAAGACCAGAACATTATATATATATATATATATATATATATATATATATATATATATATATATATATATATATATATATATATATATATATATATATATATATATATATATATTTTGCTTATATATATATATAATATATATATATATATTGCTTGACGTTTGCGAGGCACTACACATCAAGAAGTCAACACCAGCAATCAACAGCCAATTATTGCACAACTATATTCTACCCACCTCAAGACTCCGCTCCAATATATATATATATATATATATATATATATATATATATATATATATATATATATATATATATATATATATATATATATATGTATATATATATATATATATATATATATATATATATAAAGTAAATAAATTGGTGAACGCAGGCAGCTCTCTTCTCGCCGCCTCTGTCAACTCGGACAGCTGGGCAAATTTGCTGGGGTGCTCGAACCCTCATTGCGGGGGCAGCTCCGTCAGCGTAGACCTCTCGTCCACACAACTCTGCCACACTCGTCCCACGCTATCTTCTTCAGGTAGTAGACGATATGTGGGCTGACCTACAACCTAACCTACTCCTAGCATAACATGAAATGAACTAATAGAACGATATACTGGACCTATCTAGCTTAATTACCAAGGGACAAAGGGAGGGAAATAATGATCTACCTTAAAACAATCCTGTCCGTCGACGCCTGGCCTCCGATGGTTGAAGAGGTCCAAGGTTCCTAGGCAGTTCCTCGCCGCTCTGGTCGTGTGTCACAGGTCCTCGGGCGTCGTAGCGACACGTCACGACGCCGTCATAGGTACGGCGACACGTCGTCGCCGTACCTATTCCCTGATTTTAGTTCTTCTAAGCTGGCTCAGTATTATATTTGTGTTGGTGGTGTTGTCGTTGTTAATCCTTCTTTCTGGACAACCCAACCCACAACTCGGTAGAATGCTTATACCTCAGTAGGAGATCACACTAGGTACTTCTGGCTCTTGGAGAGGGGCTCAACGTCACACGTTTAGGGGATGCGGCTCCAACACTTAGCCTCGTTGTCACGTGCACACACCCACTCGAGTCGCTGTGACTCCCCACTCTCTCCTTATGTGATATGATCTCCTCAATGCCCTTTGACTTACTAATTTTCCATCCTACCCTGTCCACAGCGGTGGTTCTTGATTCTTTCTCTCTGTCTCTCCTTCTTTGTTACATCCTGGTAAGGCTCACTAGGACAAGGGCAAACACCAGCAAATTTGAATACATTTACTGGACAAAGCACATACACACATATAATAATAATGAATCCTCCACTCTATACTATTTCAGTCGGGTTGCACTCCAACACCATCAGAACTCTATCATCAGCTTGTCAAGTGGTATCCTATCTTCTGATTCACCACCTGATACTATCAACCTCCTCAAGTAGGTCAAGTCCTATAATACAATGTTGCACTATCAGCAAGAGAATATATATCTATAAACATGTACAAGGAAAATCAGCATATGAATGCAATAACATATATATCAGTATAAATGTTCCTTGATACACAACAATGATCAATCGATCACCCTATCAGTCCTAGAACACATACAACTATAGGTAATCCAGCCTACGACTGTAACTCTATACTTCAGTACAAACACCTTGGTACAAAAATGGCAAACTATCACTCGCCTTTCACTGCGTCTTACACGCTAAAGCCAAACACTTTATCAACTCCCTACAAGTGATCATTTAGAACTTCCCTTCCACATCTGGAAGTTCACTACCCTGATATCTTCAGGTTCTTCCGGGCTTAACTACCAGGATCCTCTGCAGCTCCTCCAGGCTGCAACACTTTGAAGTTTTCCTTGGGCAACTAAGGTGCTTCACTACCTCTACTAGGGTCCTCCACAGCTCTCCTGGCTGCTACACCATGAAGTTTCCTCGAGCAACTATGGTGCCTCACCACCTCTCTACAGAAGCACGTGACACTCCTCTTCACTGCTTCTCCTCACAGCTCGAGGTCCTCTCCTCCACTACCTTGGAGTCTCATCATTTACTCCCTCTGTGCTGGCTTCGAAGTTCTCAGCAACTTCTTCCCCAAACACAAACCTGCAACCCATTGACACTCCAATAAAAATGTTTCCTTATAAACACATAGACGAAATAATCCACACAATGTGTTTGCATCCAACATCTATCTGCTCTCTACATGCAGTGAGAGTGGACTCCCCCGTTGGGCTGGTCCATGCTCCACCTCGCCCGGCGGGCGGCCCCTCAACTCTGGGAGGGTCCTCCCCGCCAGTCAGTCACCCGCCAGCGCTCAGAGGAGACAGATGTCGCTCCGTAATCCTCCCTCTCCACTCTCCTATTTTAGGTCTTCTGCCTTATCAAAACATGTCTAACTTATCAATAAACATTGCTACTGTCGCTGGGCACACGACCAACTACAAGCAATCACTATGAACTGGCTTAAATTGTGCTTACCACAGATTGTCTGGTCGAGGGCGCTCCTCACTCTAACAGAGCCTGGTCAGGGCACTCCAACAGCCCACGATAATGTCTCTGGGCGGCTTAATAAACACTCCTCGCCGTCCAGGACTTGAGACCACAACGTTCTCAGCTCAGTTCCACAGCTGGCACGTCTGCACCCTTCTCTTCTCTTGGAAATATATCACTAGGGGTTCCTTTCTGACGGGAGCTCAAACGGAGCGCGGCTTTCCCCCTGCGATGTCTGGCCTCAAGTGGGCTCAAAGCCCTCCAGAAGCGAGGCTCACACCTCCAGCAAAATATCCACATCTCCTAACCAGTCATTTATCTATTTTCTTATTCACTGCCCATAATCTTAAATTCCCTGTAAAATTTACCCAATTATTTTTACCTATGAATCTTCATGTCTGTATTTCCGACCTCCTAGTCAGGTCAGGCTTCATAGAATAATTCTCAAAGGGGAGACTCGTTTTTCGGGCTGCCTGAGATCATAACACCAGCCAGTGGTCACTGAGCAGTCGCTTTCCTCACTCGCTCCTTGACCTGCGGGCCTCACACTGCCCTCCCAGCGTCGCCGCTCACCTCCGGCGTAGACTAACAGCAATGAGCTCTTGGTATTCTTTCGCCCACTAAACTCTGCTTTGACTCACGGTCTTGGCGCCAAACTGGCAGGGTCGTCGCCATTTTGTATGTAATAAGGACATAAGTCCCCTCACCCGTTAAACTTATAAATGAAAAATTTTCAACAAATACGTACTCTTTCCAGCTGCCTCATGTATCAAACATGTGATATCTCATGTATGTAGATATGTATCAAACATGAGATACATGCAGTTCCTTGCTGTACAGGGAACCTGTAAGGTATGCAGATATGACTCCTTACGCTGGAATAGGGCAGAAATAGGAGAGGACACCATAACAGTGTGTGTGGAAAAAAATAGTAGTAACAGTTGATTGACAGTTGAGAGGCAGGCCGAAAGAGCAGTGCTCAACTCCCGTAAGCACAACAGGTGAATACACAAACACACCAAACTCGTCTCTAATTTATTTCATAATTTGTTTTGGGGGGATAGAGATAGGAAATATCTTTAAGAAACAAAAGTACATAAGTTCCTTCTATACACACAACTGGACAAACAGTAATGCTTCCCATTTCTTTTCGTGCTTATCCCGGCATTCGCCGCTCAACTGGACCAACGGGACCTGCAGGACTAACGGGACCAACAGGACCAGCAGGACTAACGGGACCAACGGGGGATTCTTACAACACGATGCCCAACGGGTCGAGATTCAATTTCAGCGCAATAATATTGGCTCTCCCTCACAGACACAACTCAAAGCTGTTCTGTGTGTGGGATTATTGCTTCCTCTCACGGCTCCCACTTCTCCAGGTCTGCTACAACCAGTTCCAGGGCCACACCCCCACCCACCAGGGCCACACCACCACCCACCACCAGGGCCACACCACCACCCACCAGGGCCACACCACCACCCACCAGGACCACATCACCACCCACCAGGACCACATCACCACCCACCAGGGCCACACCACCACCCACCACCAGGGCCACACCACCACCCACCACCAGGGCCACACCACCACCCATCACCAGGGCCACACCACCACCCATCACCAGGGCCACACCACCACCCACCAGGACCACACCACCACCCACCAGGGCCACACCACCACCCACCAGGACCACACCACCACCCAACAGGACCACACCACCACCCACCAGGGCCACACCACCACCCACCAGGGCCACACCACCACCCACCAGGGCCACACCACCACCCACCAGGGCCACACCACCACCCACCAGGGCCACACCACCACCCACCAGGGCCACACCACCACCCACCAGGGCCACACCACCACCCACCAGGACCACACCACCACCCACCAGGGCCACACCACCACCCACCAGGACCACACCACCACCCGCCAGGACCACACCACCACCCACCAGGGCCACACCACCACCCACCAGGACCACACCAACACCCACCAGGGCCACACCACCACCCACCAGGACCACACCACCACCCACCAGGGCCACACCACCACCCACCAGGACCACACCACTACCCACCAGGGCCACACCATGGAGGAAAGGGTCCTGAAAGATATTGTCAGTAGAAACGTTATCCCTACAGACAAAAATCAGAAGATACAACTGACAATTTACTATAAAACCAGAAAAACGGCCAGCCTACTCATGAGAAACTCTCCAGACACAAAGCAGAACGTTTTAAAAGAGACCAACGTCGTCTATGCCTTCAAATCTCCATCCATCGCCAGAGAAATCCTAGTAAACAACACAGAAATCATCGATAGATACAGCGACAGCAGGCGGCTTGACGTTTGCGAGGCACTACACATCAAGAAGTCAACACCAGCAATCAACAGCCAATTATTGCACAACTATATTCTACCCACCTCAAGACTCCGCTCCAATATAGAAGCATCAAGAAATATGGACCAATAGGCTTTCTACAAACACTTCTATTCAATACCCATTGTTTCTGTTCTGTCTTGTGTTGATACTTTTAATACCCTATTAATATCCTCTAGTGTTCTGTCTTGTGTTAATGCCACATCATCCTTCCCACCTCACTCAAATGTAATGCCACATCACCCTTCCCACCTCACTCAAATGTAGATATAAAATCAGGGAAACGCAAGTTCTAATCAGTTGTGTATTTGTGAAGTCTTTGAAAATGTAATAAGTTTTACGAAACGCGCCCGTGTCGCGTCAGACTAGAAATAAAAATGAATTTTGGAGAAGTGATTTTTGATTTACCTCCAACAGTGAAGCATAATGTACGAAAGATTGAGAAAATTCGTGTTAGAATTATTAATCTTACTTTTTCGGTCATATTTAATAATATATGTCTACAGGAAAGACTGCTACCAAAATATACTAATATATATATATATATATATATATATATATATATATATATATTAGTATATTTTGGTAGCAGTCTTTCCTGTAGACATATATTATTAAATATGACTGAAAAAGTAAGATTAATAATTCTAACACGAATTTTCTCGATCTTTCTTACATTTCTTTTCACTGTTGATGGTAATTCAAAGATCAATTCTCCAAAATTCATTTTTATTTCTAGTCTGACGCGACACTTGAGTGTGTTTCGTAAAACTTATTACATTTTCAAAGACTTTAGTTTACACAAACTCACACAACTTTAACTGAATAGAGCTTAAACATCTTTCGAGTTTTTATACCTACATTTGGGTGAAGTGACATGTTACAATAGTTTTGGATGAAGTGAAAATAAACTTTTAACACAAGACAGAACACGAAACAATGAAATACAAACAGGTATTAAAAGTAGGTAACTGCAGAAGGCCTATTTTTATTGGCCCATATTTCTTGATGCTTCTATATTGGAGCGGAGTCTTGAAGTGGGTAGAATATAGTTGTGCATTAATTGGCTGTTGATTGCTGGTGTTGACTTCTTGATGTGTAGTGCCTCGCAGACGTCGAGCCGCCTGCTATCGCTGTATCTATCAATAATTTCTGTGTTGTTTGCTAAGATTTCTCTGGTGATGGTTTGGTTGTGGGAAGAGGCTATATGTTCCTTAATGGAGCCCTGTTGCTTATGCATCGTTAAACGCCTGGAAAGAGATGTTGTTGTCTTGCCGATATACTGAGTTTTTTGAGGCTTACAATCCCCAAGAGGGCATTTGAAGGCATAGACGACGTTGGTCTCTTTTAAAACGTTCTGCTTTGTGTCTGGAGAGTTTCTCATGAGTAGGCTGGCCGTTTTTCTGGTTTTATAGTAAATTGTCAGTTGTATCTTCTGATTTTTGTCTGTAGGGATAACGTTTCTACTGACAATATCTTTCAGGACCCTTTCCTCCATATTATGTGCTGTGGAAAAGAAGTTCCTGTAAAATAGTCTAATAGGGGGTATAGGTGTTGTGTTAGTTGTCTCTTCAGAGGTTGTATGGCGTTTCACATTCCTTCTTATGATGTCTTCCACGAAACCATTAGAGAAGCCGTTGTTGACTAGGACCTGCCTTACCCTACAGAGTTCTTCGTCGACTTTCTTCCATTCTCAGCTGTGGCTGAGGGCACGGTCGACATAAGCGTTAACAACACTCCTCTTGTACCTGTCCGGGCAGTCACTGTTGGCATTCAGGCACATTCCTATGTTTGTTTCCTTAGTGTAGACTGCAGTGTGGAAAACTCCGCTCCTTTCCATGACTGTTACATCTAGAAAGGGCAGCTAGATAGAGAAAATTCGTGTTAGAATTATTAATCTTAGTTTTTCGGTCATATTTAATGATATATATATATATATATATATATATAAATATATATATATATATATATATATATATATATATATATATATATATATATATATATATATATATATATCTATATATATATATATTTATATATATATATATATATATATATATATATATATATATATATATATTTGTGTATACTGGCAGCAGGTTTTCTTTCAAACATGTTTCATTGAATATGACCGCATATTCTGTATTTATTATTTTCTGGTTTAGGGCTTCTATCCCTCTAATTATTTTCTTAGCATCAGGGCTTAGTTGAAATAGGAGTTCTCCAAAACTCATTTTCGTACTTTTAAGGTGAAGAAAAGAAGTGATTTACTATAGAATGTATTACACTTATTTATACAATTTGCACAACGTTTCGAACCTCCATGGTTCATTCTCAAGTGAAGAGATCTTACAATGCTGGTTGATTTTATACCCGCACTGGGTCAGGTGATAAGACAATAAAGGTGAAAACATGGGGGGGGGATACATAAGGGATACATGTGGGCTGAAACATAAGAACATAAGAATAGAGGTAACTGCAGAAGGCTTATTGGCCCATACGAGGCAGCTTCTATCTACATACAAAGATTAATCCAGTGTAATTGGCCTGTTATGTTGGACATTGTCTTCTGTGTTGGCATCGTTATGTTCTGGTCTTGTCCTTACGTAAGGACAGTTATTACTAGACAAGGATTTTCGCTTTTCAAATGCAATGGAAGGCATGTTTGTCTTACAATATTTTAGCTGAGGGCTGGTAAAGTTGTCTGGAGTAGCACGTTTCTTTGGATTTGGTTCGTAGAGAGAAGGATCTTTCCTGGTGTTGGAATAGATCGAGAATTTAGAACCATTGTAGTCAGTCCAAGTACAACGAGAAGGATTAGACAATACCTTGGTGATGGTGGTTGTCTTACTCAGGTCGTGGAGGTGTTATCACACTTCTGACTTTCCTGGAGGTGTCCGTGCTGCGGCCACTGATTTCCGAGGTGCTTCACAACGTCAGCAGCCGTACTGTTCTGGACGGAAACTGCTGTAGAATACCTGATGGTAGAACACGGGATAGTATATAGAGGAGCATTGCCTGAGCTTGTCTGGGACAGAAGCTCGTAATAGTTGTTGATATGGCTGAACGGCTCACAAGACACTGGTACCTGTATTAGGGATGCTTTTAATAGAAGAGCGTTCGGCTTACCTGTCATTTGAGATATGTGACAATTTTTGACATGGTGTTTAATGTCTCGAATCATACCTGGCCAGTAGTAGTCTTGTTTCAGGGCTGTGTAGGTCTTGTAGAAGCCGTAGTGTGAGCGAAATTCCAGGACCAGACGCAAGATATCTGATCATAGGCTGTAGGGAACTACCAGTCGTCTGATTTTGGTCCGATAGTCATTCACCTTCAATTTCCTGGTTCTATAATGCCGGTACAACACTTTATTTTCTACAAAGAAACCAGGGATAGAGTTAGGTTGTGTCTCAGCCTGTAAGAATAAAGATGTTATGGAGGGATCCTCTCTCTGCAACTTACGAAATTCCAGCACTGTAAGATTCGGTGGGAGGCTCAAAGGATCTTGAGGAACAGCTGCAGCAGCTGTGGCCCGCTTCGTCACCATAACAGGAGGGAAGACGTCGTCAGAATCTTTTGATTGGACCTCTTCAACCAACTGCAAAACAGGATTTTCCACTGCTGAGTCACATACCTGGGGATCTTCCTTGGTGATTACATTCACAGGTTGTTGATCTTCTGCCAAGTTGTTACCCAGAAGTTGAACTCCTGACATGGGAAAAGGCTTTTCCCGGATGGCGACTTGGACTTCACCTTGCATAAATGGACAATCCAGGTGGACTCTGGCAAGTGGATATGGTGTAGTAGCAGTTAGGTCCGTGATGATAACAGTTTCTCCAGTGTAGATGACGTTGGGTACGGCTGACTTCAGAAGAATGGACTGTAGAGCAGCTGTGTCCCTCAAGATCTTCACTTTGAACCTTTCCTCCGAATGTCCACGGCTGGCAGAGATTGTTCCGGAATACACGTGTCTGTTGAAGAGAGAGAGATCGGTGGAGGAAACAAAAATATTCATTACAGGCTTAGGACTCTTGTGAATTTTAGGAGGAGGTGATTTGGGCTTATTTTCACTGCTGACCTTACCTGGTCAGCAGTGAATCCTGACCTGATGGATTCTAATCATCCCATTGATTGGTCTTCCTCCAAAATAATCTTTCCTGCCTCTACTCTACACAGACGCCATCTTGTTGACTCGGCTCTAATACACAATGTACCCAACATGAACTTGAGTCCTGGCATTGTTGCTGTGGACTCTTCCCTTTCACAGTATATACTTAAATGCTCTAATTTTTCTAACAAACGTGACCTAACATAAGCTTTCCCTTCCATTTATCTTCATTTCTCTTTCATTTTCTTTCTTCTCTCTTGTTTATGTTCATTGCCTTCTACGTTCCCTTGCTGTCCTCTTCTTATTCCTATTACCATCTCCTCTCATTCGGTAGTTAATAGGAGCTGCCTTGCATGGGCCAATAGGACCTCTGCAGTTCGTTTTCCTATTATCCCTTCTACTACACCTTTGCTCATCACCCCTCTGTTGCCTATTTATTGCCTGTCTCTACTTCCTCATCACACACACACACAGTTGACTGAGCGTCGACACACGTCGGATGCAGTGGTCCAGTCTGACACCACTCACCACACACCACAAGGAGCGGTGTGATCACAATGCGACCCAAACGTCTTAAGGTCAGAGCTACTCAACTTGACGGTCATGCTATCGGGAGAAACAATATCTTAAAGGTCCTGAAGGACGTTACTGTCCTCAAACCCGCTGATATTAGTCAGGAAGGTGAAGATATCGTGCTCTTCTTTTCATGTGAAGAGCTAGAAAAACTCCTGACTAACGATGCCATTCTTCGCAAAGAGCACCACCTATATCCTCACTTCCCACGTCAGTTGCTGGCCGGAAGAACTGTTTTTACCAGCAGGACCAGCCAGTGGATCACTGACCGACCTTAACATCAAATCAAGGACAATATAGAGGACGAAAATCCAAACCTGGCTATATTCAATCTAGAGTTCTGCAACACCGACAAAACATCAAAGAAGATTACGTTCACCACCATAGCTGCGGCCACCCAGGCTGCCACACAAGGATTCTACTGCTTCGGCTTAAAAATACCACCCCACCAAATAAAAAAGGATCGATACCATGAAATCCAGCAGTGCTTTAAGTGCTACGAGTTCTCCCACCCGACCAACAAGTGTCAGCACCCTGTCCAGAAGTGCAGCCTGTGCACACTGGACCATCACTACTCCATATGCAAGGCAACAGTCCATCGCTGCTTGGTTGAAGCCAAGCGAAACAACCCTTCTACCTCCTCGACCAAAGCCCCAAGCGTTCAATCCACCACCTTAGCTCTCACTAATCGACCAGAAGACTTTCCGGTCTTACCAACATGTTGCTCCTCCCAGCAGGCGACACAGCCTTCTCATTGGGGACCCAAGGTCCCACAGGCTCCTTCACAGCCCCCTGCATCACGTGCAGGCATTATCCCTGGTCTTATTAGACTAGCGGAAAGGCTTGCAGGACCAGACAACCTGCGTTTTGTCAGTGAACTAAACGCATTATACATAGACAATGGCCTGGCCCCCATCATAGCCACTGGCGTAAGTCTCACTGCCTCCTTTACCACTCCGGAGACTACCACCAGGACGACCATGCGGTCAACCTCAACACCGACTCCAGAACCGCCCATGACCCGGGCGACACAAACAGAGGTAATTCCTTCTCCAGCTCCCAACACTCCTACCATCACTATCTCAGCAGCCGCACTAGCAGACGTGCTGTCTACAAACGATAACAGCACCACCAGCGCTCTTGAAATAGCTGCAATCACCAATCAACGACACCTAAGCCCACCGAAGGCTGCGAGGCAAAAGACAAAAACGCCCACTACGGAGGTCACGAACTCCTCAGACCAGGAAATCATAGTAGGAGCTCCACCGCCGCATCACAAATACGACACATACAGGGTTCAAGACTTTCTCATGGAGGCCACGTCACCAAACTCCAACGACAGCACTGCTCAGCCAAAGTCGCAGGCAAAGAAAAAATGGAAAACCTAGAGGTCTATACTAATCCCACCAGCTCCAAAACTGGTATAGCCAGCCCTCCAGGCTGAAAACCATCATGATGACCCACATCCATCTCCAGATCTCTAGTATCAGCCGCTGATACAGATAATAGCTCCAAAGAGCCTCCACTTATGGGCTCACCATAGCCCATGCTATTGGAACTTATTGTTCTGAGTAGCTGAATCTAAAACAACAAACAACATTCCTCATCACAATCGACTTGAGAATGGTCCAGGACGGACCGAAACGTTGTCGTCCCTTCACCTTCTAGTGGACTTATATACTGTGACTCGCAGAGTGCACTCCTGGCATTGAACGCACATAGTAGTGACACCCAGAAAATAGTCAGTGATATTCGAATGAATATTTTAGCTGCTATAGAAAACAGATTTGAAATTAAATTCCTATGGATACCATCACATGTTGGCATCTCAAGGCATGACACTGTTGATATGCTTGCAAAGACATCCTGTAGAAAACTAGTGGTAGAAATTGATATGGGTGTTTCATTAGCAGTGACAAAGAGAATACTTAAACAAATATCTAATGAAGATCTCACAGACCTAACAAATTCACAAAGACTGGAAAGTTCTAGCATTAAATATTATGATAGATATCTTGAGGAGACATTCACATATGGGACTAATAGAACAATAACCCGGCAATGTGATGTTATAGTGGCCAGAATACACCTGGGATATAGACGTATCTGGCAGCTTTCTCAAAACCCAAATGTCGAGTACTCAATGTGTCAACTTTGTGAAAGAGAAAACATGCACTCTCTTGAACATTATATTGTAGAATGTCCCATATTGACTGACTTTCGCC
>NC_091196.1:3184756-3224756 GCF_040958095.1 Procambarus clarkii
CTACCAAGACAACCCTCATGACGAATTTTGAAAAATCATATTAATTCGACTCACATTTGATATTTTGTCTTCCCTTATTATTTTTACTATATTGTAAAATAGTATGCCTTAATTTTCAACATATTTTCAAAAAAAGATCTTTCATACTTTGCCTGTAATATGTGTCCATACTTTCATTAATACTGGATTCCCAACAACTTGTGATGCCCAATATGTTCCTTATTATTATCGCATTTTATCATTGTTTTCTTATATTTTTTTTAGTAAAATGATTTCAATTGCTCAGCTAATATTCAAATTAGCTGAGCAATTGAAATCATATAAATATAAAAAAATTGAATATACTTCACTTCTGCCCTTGAAAATGATGACATGCTCAAGGAAACACTTCTCCAAGCGTTAGGTCATAATAACAATATTAATGAACTTTAAAGAGTGAATTATTAAATCTACTTGAAAAGGAAAGGTTGCCGCTCTGTAAACAGGAAGGTGGCTGCTCTTGGGTCTCTCGTTGTTTCGATAAGCCTGGAACCCAGACCCTTGAGGACCCTCCTGGCACACTCTCCCCATGGACCAAGGGCCTCGGGTCCTATTGGGACAAAGTTGCAAACACTGCAAAGAAATTTACTCAAAATAATATTGGACACTCAGTGAGTAATTGGCCTTGTTAGACTGTCAGGTAATTGTTACGGCGCGTCAGTCAGTGTTAGTGGCACCATTTGTGCCACCACGATGACTGTTGACAGTGTGGCTTGACTGACCAAAAGCTGACTGTTGACAGTGAGGCCTGACTGACCATCAAGCTGACTGTTGAGAGTGTGGCCTGACTGACCACCAAGCTGACTGTTGACAGTGTAGCCTGACTGACCACCAAGCTGACTGTTGACAGTGTAGCCTGACTGACCACCAAGCTGACTGTTGACAGTGTGGCCTGACTAACCACCAAGCTGACTGTTGACAGTGTAGCCTGACTGACCACCAAGCTGACTGTTGACAGTGTAGCCTGACTGACCACCAAGCTGACTGTTGACAGTGTGGCCTGACTGACAACCAAGCTGACTGTTGACAGTGTAGTCTGACTGACCACCAAGCTGACTGTTGACAGTGTGGCCTGACTGTTGACAGTGTAGTCTGACTGACCACCAAGCTGACTGTTGACAGTGAGGCCTGACTGACCAAGCTGACTGTTGACAGTGAGGCCTGACTGACCAAGCTGACTGTTGACAGTGAGGCCTGACTGACCACCAAGCTGACTGTTAACAGTGTGGCCTGACTGACCACTAAGCTGACTGTTGACAGTGTGGCCTGACTGATCACCAAGCTGACTGTTGACAGTGTAGCCTGACTGACCACCAACCTGACTGTTGACAGTGTAGCCTGACTGTTGACAGTGTAGCCTGACTGACCACCAAGCTGACTGTTGACAGTATAGCCTGACTGACCAACAACCTGACTGTTGACAGTGTAGCCTGACTGACCACCAAGGTGACTGTTGACAGTGAGGCCTGACTGACCACCAAGCTGACTGTTGACAGTGAGGCCTGACTGACCACCAAGCTGACTGTTGACAGTGAGGCCTGACTGTTGACAGTGTAGTCTGACTGACCACCAAGCTGACTGTTGACAGTGTAGCCTGACTGACCACCAAGCTGACTGTTGACAGTGTGGCCTGACTGACCACCAAGCTGACTGTTGACAGTGTAGCCTGACTGACCACCAAGCTGACTGTTGACAGTGAGGCCTGACTGACCACCAAGCTGACTGTTGACAGTGTAGCCTGACTGACCACCAAGCTGACTGTTTACAGTGTGGTTTGACTGAGCACCAAGCTGACTGTTGACAGTGTGACCTGACTGACCACCAAGCTGACTGTTGACAGTGTGGCCTGACTGACCACCAAGCTGACTGTTGACAGTGTGGCCTGACTGACCACCAAGCTGACCGTTGACAGTGTGGCCTGACTGACCACCAAGCTGACTGTTGACAGTGTAGTCTGACTGACCACCAAGCTGACTGTTGACAGTGTGGCCTGACTGACCACCAAGCTGACTGTTGACAGTGTGGCCTGACTGACCACCAAGCTGACTGTTGACAGTGTGGCCTGACTGACCACCAAGCTGACTGTTGACAGTGTAGTCTGACTGACCACCAAGCTGACTGTTGACAGTGTGGCCTGACTGACCACCAAGCTGACTGTTGACAGTGTGGCCTGACTGACCACCAAGCTGACTGTTGACAGTGTGGCCTGACTGACCACCAAGCTGACTGTTGACAGTGTAGCCTGACTGACCACCAACCTGACTGTTGACAGTGTAGCCTGACTGTTGACAGTGTAGCCTGACTGACCACCAAGCTGACTGTTGACAGTGTAGCCTGACTGACCACCAAGCTGACTGTTGACAGTGAGGCCTGACTGACCACCAAGCTGACTGTTGACAGTGAGGCCTGACTGTTGACAGTGTAGTCTGACTGACCACCAAGCTGACTGTTGACAGTGAGGCCTGACTGACCACCAAGCTGACTGTTGACAGTGTAGCCTGACTGACCACCAAGCTGACTGTTTACAGTGTGGTTTGACTGACCACCAAGCTGACTGTTGACAGTGTGGCCTGACTGATCACCAAGCTGACTGTTGACAGTGAGGCCTGACTGACCACCAAGCTGACTGTTTACAGTGTGGTCTGACTGACCACCAAGCTGACTGTTGACAGTGAGGCCTGACTGACCACCAAGCAGACTGTTGACAGTGTGGCCTGACTGTTGACAGTGATATCTGACTGACCATCAAGCTGACTGTTGACAGTGTAGCCTGACTGACCACCAAGCTGACTGTTGACAGTGTGGCCTGACTGACCACCAAGCTGACTGTTGACAGTGTGGCCTGACTGACCACCAAGCTGACTGTTGACAGTGTGGCCTGACTGACCACCAAGCTGACTGTTGACAGTGTGGCCTGACTGACGACCAAGCTGACTGTTGACAGTGTGGCCTGACTGACCACCAAGCTCACTGTTGACAGTGTAGTCTGACTGACCACCAAGCTGACTGTTGACAGTGTGGCCTGACTGACCACCAAGCTGACTGTTGACAGTGTGGCCTGACTGACCACCAAGCTGACTGTTGACAGTGTGGCCTGACTGACCACCATGCTGACGGTTGACAGTGTAGCCTGACTGACCACTAACCTGACTGTTGACAGTGTAGCCTGACTGTTGACAGTGTAGCCTGACTGACCACCAAGCTGACTGTTGACAGTGTAGCCTGACTGACCACCAAGCTGACTGTTGACAGTGAGGCCTGACTGACCACCAAGCTGACTGTTGACAGTGAGGCCTGACTGTTGACAGTGTAGTCTGACTGACCACCAAGCTGACTGTTGACAGTGAGGCCTGACTGACCAAGCTGACTGTTGACAGTGAGGCCTGACTGACCACCAAGCTGACTGTTGACAGTGTGGCCTGACTGTTGACAGTATAGTCTGACTGACCACCATGCTGACTGTTGACAGTGTAGCCTGACTGACCACCAAGCTGACTGTTGACAGTGAGGCCTGACTGACCACCAAGCTGACTGTTGACAGTGTGGCCTGACTGACCACCAAGCTGACTGTTGACAGTGAGGCCTGACTGACCACCAAGCTGACTGTTGACAGTGTGGCCTGACTGACCACCAAGCTGACTGTTGACAGTGTGGCCTGACTGACCACCAAGCTGACTGTTGACAGTGTGGCCTGACTGACCACCAAGCTGACTGTTGACAGTGTAGCCTGACTGACCACCAAGCTGACTGTTGACAGTGTGGCCTGACTGACCACCAAGCTGACTGTTGACAGTGTAGCCTGACTGACCATCAAGCTGACTGTTTACAGTGTGGTCTGACTGACCACCAAGCTGACTGTTGACAGTGTGGCCTGACTGACCACCAAGCTGAGTGTTGACAGTGTGGCCTGACTGACCACCAAGCTGACTGTTGACAGTGTAGCCTGACTGACCACCAAGCTGACTGTTGACAGTGTAGCCTGACTGACCACCAAGCTGACTGTTGACAGTGTAGCCTGACTGTTGACAGTGTAGCCTGACTGACCACCAAGGTGACTGTTGACAGTGAGGCCTGACTGACCACCAAGCTGACTGTTGACAGTGAGGCCTGACTGACCACCAAGCTGACTGTTGACAGTGAGGTCTGACTGTTGACAGTGTAGTCTGACTGACCACCAAGCTGACTGTTGACAGTGTAGCCTGACTGACCACCAAGCTGACTGTTGACAGTGTGGCCTGACTGACCACCAAGCTGACTGTTGACAGTGAGGCCTGACTGTTGACAGTGTAGTCTGACTGACCACCAAGCTGACTGTTGACAGTGAGGCCTGACTGACCACCAAGCTGACTGTTGACAGTGTAGCCTGACTGACCACCAAGCTAACTGTTTACAGTGTGGTTTGACTGACCACCAAGCTGACTGTTGACAGTGTGGCCTGACTGACCACCAAGCTGACTGTTGATAGTGTGGCCTGACTGACCACCAAGCTGACTGTTGACAGTGTGGCCTGACTGACCACCAAGCTGACTGTTGACAGTGTGGCCTGACTGACCACCAAGCTGACTGTTGACAGTGTAGTCTGACTGACCACCAAGCTGACTGTTGACAGTGAGGCCTGACTGACCACCAAGCTGACTGTTGACAGTGTAGCCTGACTGACCACCAAGCTGACTGTTTACAGTGTGGTTTGACTGACCACCAAGCTGACTGTTGACAATGTGGCCTGACTGACCACCAAGCTGACTGTTGACAGTGAGGCCTGACTGACCACCAAGCTGACTGTTTACAGTGTGGTCTGACTGACCACCAAGCTGACTGTTGACAGTGAGGCCTGACTGACCACCAAGCTGACTGTTGACAGTGTGGCCTGACTGTTGACAGTGTGGCCTGACTGACCACCAAGCTGACTGTTGACAGTTTAGTCTGACTGACCACCAAGCTGACTGTTGACAGTGTGGCCTGACTGACCACCAAGCTGACTGTTGACAGTGTGGCCTGACTGACCACCAAGCTGACTGTTGACAGTGAGGCCTGACTGACCACCAAGCTGACTGTTGACAGTGAGGTCTGACTGTTGACAGTGTAGTCTGACTGACCACCAAGCTGACTGTTGACAGTGTAGCCTGACTGACCACCAAGCTGACTGTTGACAGTGTGGCCTGACTGACCACCAAGCTGACTGTTGACAGTGAGGCCTGACTGTTGACAGTGTAGTCTGACTGACCACCAAGCTGACTGTTGACAGTGAGGCCTGACTGACCACCAAGCTGACTGTTGACAGTGTAGCCTGACTGACCACCAAGCTGACTGTTGACAGTGTGGCCTGACTGACCACCAAGCTGACTGTTGACAGTGTAGCCTGACTGACCACCAACCTGACTGTTGACAGTGTAGCCTGACTGTTGACAGTGTAGCCTGACTGACCACCAAGCTGACTGTTGACAGTGAGGCCTGACTGACCACCAAGCTGACTGTTGACAGTGTGGCCTGACTGTTGACAGTGTGGCCTGACTGACCACCAAGCTGACTGTTGACAGTTTAGTCTGACTGACCACCAAGCTGACTGTTGACAGTGTGGCCTGACTGACCACCAAGCTGACTGTTGACAGTGTGGCCTGACTGACCACCAAGCTGACTGTTGACAGTGTGGCCTGACTGACCACCAAGCTGACTGTTGACAGTGTAGCCTGACTGACCACCAACCTGACTGTTGACAGTGTAGCCTGACTGTTGACAGTGTAGCCTGACTGACCACCAAGCTGACTGTTGACAGTGTAGCCTGACTGACCACCAAGCTGACTATTGACAGTGAGGCCTGACTGACCACCAAGCTGACTGTTGACAGTGAGGCCTGACTGTTGACAGTGTAGTCTGACTGACCACCAAGCTGACTGTTGACAGTGAGGCCTGACTGACCACCAAGCTGACTGTTGACAGTGTAGCCTGACTGACCACCAAGCTGACTGTTTACAGTGTGGTTTGACTGACCACCAAGCTGACTGTTGACAGTGTGGCCTGACTGACCACCAAGCTGACTGTTGACAGTGAGGCCTGACTGACCACCAAGCTGACTGTTTACAGTGTGGTCTGACTGACCACCAAGCTGACTGTTGACAGTGAGGCCTGACTGACCACCAAGCTGACTGTTGACAGTGTGGCCTGACTGTTGACAGTGATATCTGACTGACCATCAAGCTGACTGTTGACAGTGTAGCCTGACTGACCACCAAGCTGACTGTTGACAGTGTGGCCTGACTGACCACCAAGCTGACTGTTGACAGTGTGGCCTGACTGACCACCAAGCTGACTGTTGACAGTGTGGCCTGACTGACCACCAAGCTGACTGTTGACAGTGTGGCCTGACTGACCACCAAGCTGACTGTTGACAGTGTGGCCTGACTGACCACCAAGCTGACTGTTGACAGTGTAGTCTGACTGACCACCAAGCTGACTGTTGACAGTGTGGCCTGACTGTTGACAGTGTAGTCTGACTGACCACCAAGCTGACTGTTGACAGTGTAGCCTGACTGACCACCAAGCTGACTGTTGACAGTGTGGCCTGACTGACCACCAAGCTGACTGTTGACAGTGTAGCCTGACTGACCACCAAGCTGACTGTTGACAGTGAGGCCTGACTGACCACCAAGCTGACTGTTGACAGTGTAGCCTGACTGACCACCAAGCTAACTGTTTACAGTGTGGTTTGACTGACCACCAAGCTGACTGTTGACAGTGTGGCCTGACTGACCACCAAGCTGACTGTTGATAGTGTGGCCTGACTGACCACCAAGCTGACTGTTGACAGTGTGGCCTGACTGACCACCAAGCTGACTGTTGACAGTGTGGCCTGACTGACCACCAAGCTGACTGTTGACAGTGTAGTCTGACTGACCACCAAGCTGACTGTTGACAGTGAGGCCTGACTGACCACCAAGCTGACTGTTGACAGTGTAGCCTGACTGACCACCAAGCTGACTGTTTACAGTGTGGTTTGACTGACCACCAAGCTGACTGTTGACAGTGTGGCCTGACTGACCACCAAGCTGACTGTTGACAGTGAGGCCTGACTGACCACCAAGCTGACTGTTTACAGTGTGGTCTGACTGACCACCAAGCTGACTGTTGACAGTGAGGCCTGACTGACCACCAAGCTGACTGTTGACAGTGTGGCCTGACTGTTGACAGTGTGGCCTGACTGACCACCAAGCTGACTGTTGACAGTGTAGTCTGACTGACCACCAAGCTGACTGTTGACAGTGTGGCCTGACTGACCACCAAGCTGACTGTTGACAGTGTGGCCTGACTGACCACCAAGCTGACTGTTGACAGTGTGGCCTGACTGACCACCAAGCTGACTGTTGACAGTGTAGCCTGACTGACCACCAACCTGACTGTTGACAGTGTAGCCTGACTGTTGACAGTGTAGCCTGACTGACCACCAAGCTGACTGTTGACAGTGTAGCCTGACTGACCACCAAGCTGACTGTTGACAGTGAGGCCTGACTGACCACCAAGCTGACTGTTGACAGTGAGGCCTGACTGTTTACAGTGTGGTTTGACTGACCACCAAGCTGACTGTTGACAGTGTGGCCTGACTGACCACCAAGCTGACTGTTGATAGTGTGGCCTGACTGACCACCAAGCTGACTGTTGACAGTGTGGCCTGACTGACCACCAAGCTGACTGTTGACAGTGTGGCCTGACTGACCACCAAGCTGACTGTTGACAGTGTAGTCTGACTGACCACCAAGCTGACTATTGACAGTGAGGCCTGACTGACCACCAAGCTGACTGTTGACAGTGTAGCCTGACTGACCACCAAGCTGACTGTTTACAGTGTGGTTTGACTGACCACCAAGCTGACTGTTGACAGTGTGGCCTGACTGACCACCAAGCTGACTGTTGACAGTGAGGCCTGACTGACCACCAAGCTGACTGTTTACAGTGTGGTCTGACTGACCACCAAGCTGACTGTTGACAGTGAGGCCTGACTGACCACCAAGCTGACTGTTGACAGTGTGGCCTGACTGTTGACAGTGTGGCCTGACTGACCACCAAGCTGACTGTTGACAGTGTAGTCTGACTGACCACCAAGCTGACTGTTGACAGTGTGGCCTGACTGACCACCAAGCTGACTGTTGACAGTGTGGCCTGACTGACCACCAAGCTGACTGTTGACAGTGTGGCCTGACTGACCACCAAGCTGACTGTTGACAGTGTAGCCTGACTGACCACCAACCTGACTGTTGACAGTGTAGCCTGACTGTTGACAGTGTAGCCTGACTGACCACCAAGCTGACTGTTGACAGTGTAGCCTGACTGACCACCAAGCTGACTGTTGACAGTGAGGCCTGACTGACCACCAAGCTGACTGTTGACAGTGAGGCCTGACTGTTGACAGTGTAGTCTGACTGACCACCAAGCTGACTGTTGACAGTGAGGCCTGACTGACCACCAAGCTGACTGTTGACAGTGTAGCCTGACTGACCACCAAGCTGACTGTTTACAGTGTGGTTTGACTGACCACCAAGCTGACTGTTGACAGTGTGGCCTGACTGACCACCAAGCTGACTGTTGACAGTGAGGCCTGACTGACCACCAAGCTGACTGTTTACAGTGTGGTCTGACTGACCACCAAGCTGACTGTTGACAGTGAGGCCTGACTGACCACCAAGCTGACTGTTGACAGTGTGGCCTGACTGTTGACAGTGATATCTGACTGACCATCAAGCTGACTGTTGACAGTGTAGCCTGACTGACCACCAAGCTGACTGTTGACAGTGTGGCCTGACTGACCACCAAGCTGACTGTTGACAGTGTGGCCTGACTGACCACCAAGCTGACTGTTGACAGTGTGGCCTGACTGACCACCAAGCTGACTGTTGACAGTGTGGCCTGACTGACCACCAAGCTGACTGTTGACAGTGTGGCCTGACTGACCACCAAGCTGACTGTTGACAGTGTAGTCTGACTGACCACCAAGCTGACTGTTGACAGTGTGGCCTGACTGTTGACAGTGTAGTCTGACTGACCACCAAGCTGACTGTTGACAGTGTAGCCTGACTGACCACCAAGCTGACTGTTGACAGTGTGGCCTGACTGACCACCAAGCTGACTGTTGACAGTGTAGCCTGACTGACCACCAAGCTGACTGTTGACAGTGAGGCCTGACTGACCACCAAGCTGACTGTTGACAGTGTAGCCTGACTGACCACCAAGCTAACTGTTTACAGTGTGGTTTGACTGACCACCAAGCTGACTGTTGACAGTGTGGCCTGACTGACCACCAAGCTGACTGTTGATAGTGTGGCCTGACTGACCACCAAGCTGACTGTTGACAGTGTGGCCTGACTGACCACCAAGCTGACTGTTGACAGTGTGGCCTGACTGACCACCAAGCTGACTGTTGACAGTGTAGTCTGACTGACCACCAAGCTGACTGTTGACAGTGAGGCCTGACTGACCACCAAGCTGACTGTTGACAGTGTAGCCTGACTGACCACCAAGCTGACTGTTTACAGTGTGGTTTGACTGACCACCAAGCTGACTGTTGACAGTGTGGCCTGACTGACCACCAAGCTGACTGTTGACAGTGAGGCCTGACTGACCACCAAGCTGACTGTTTACAGTGTGGTCTGACTGACCACCAAGCTGACTGTTGACAGTGAGGCCTGACTGACCACCAAGCTGACTGTTGACAGTGTGGCCTGACTGTTGACAGTGTGGCCTGACTGACCACCAAGCTGACTGTTGACAGTGTAGTCTGACTGACCACCAAGCTGACTGTTGACAGTGTGGCCTGACTGACCACCAAGCTGACTGTTGACAGTGTGGCCTGACTGACCACCAAGCTGACTGTTGACAGTGTGGCCTGACTGACCACCAAGCTGACTGTTGACAGTGTAGCCTGACTGACCACCAACCTGACTGTTGACAGTGTAGCCTGACTGTTGACAGTGTAGCCTGACTGACCACCAAGCTGACTGTTGACAGTGTAGCCTGACTGACCACCAAGCTGACTGTTGACAGTGAGGCCTGACTGACCACCAAGCTGACTGTTGACAGTGAGGCCTGACTGTTGACAGTGTAGTCTGACTGACCACCAAGCTGACTGTTGACAGTGAGGCCTGACTGACCACCAAGCTGACTGTTGACAGTGTAGCCTGACTGACCACCAAGCTGACTGTTTACAGTGTGGTTTGACTGACCACCAAGCTGACTGTTGACAGTGTGGCCTGACTGACCACCAAGCTGACTGTTGACAGTGAGGCCTGACTGACCACCAAGCTGACTGTTTACAGTGTGGTCTGACTGACCACCAAGCTGACTGTTGACAGTGAGGCCTGACTGACCACCAAGCTGACTGTTGACAGTGTGGCCTGACTGTTGACAGTGATATCTGACTGACCATCAAGCTGACTGTTGACAGTGTAGCCTGACTGACCACCAAGCTGACTGTTGACAGTGTGGCCTGACTGACCACCAAGCTGACTGTTGACAGTGTGGCCTGACTGACCACCAAGCTGACTGTTGACAGTGTGGCCTGACTGACCACCAAGCTGACTGTTGACAGTGTGGCCTGACTGACCACCAAGCTGACTGTTGACAGTGTGGCCTGACTGACCACCAAGCTGACTGTTGACAGTGTGGCCTGACTGACCACCAAGCTGACTGTTGACAGTGTAGTCTGACTGACCACCAAGCTGACTGTTGACAGTGTGGCCTGACTGACCACCAAGCTGACTGTTGACAGTGTGGCCTGACTGACCACCAAGCTGACTGTTGACAGTGTGGCCTGACTGACCACCAAGCTGACTGTTGACAGTGTAGCCTGACTGACCACCAACCTGACTGTTGACAGTGTAGCCTGACTGTTGACAGTGTAGCCTGACTGACCACCAAGCTGACTGTTGACAGTGTAGCCTGACTGACCACCAAGCTGACTGTTGACAGTGAGGCCTGACTGACCACCAAGCTGACTGTTGACAGTGAGGCCTGACTGTTGACAGTGTAGTCTGACTGACCACCAAGCTGACTGTTGACAGTGAGGCCTGACTGACCAAGCTGACTGTTGACAGTGAGGCCTGACTGACCACCAAGCTGACTGTTGACAGTGTGGCCTGACTGTTGACAGTGTAGTCTGACTGACCACCAAGCTGACTGTTGACAGTGTAGCCTGACTGACCACCAAGCTGACTGTTGACAGTGAGGCCTGACTGACCACCAAGCTGACTGTTGACAGTGTGGCCTGACTGACCACCAAGCTGACTGTTGACAGTGAGGCCTGACTGACCACCAAGCTGACTGTTGACAGTGTGGCCTG
The DNA here is from genome assembly GCF_040958095.1 of Procambarus clarkii. Lineage (NCBI taxonomy): Eukaryota > Metazoa > Arthropoda > Malacostraca > Decapoda > Cambaridae > Procambarus > Procambarus clarkii. The sequence continues at coordinate 3,196,119 of NC_091196.1, forward strand.
ACTGACCACCAAGCTGACTGTTGACAGTGTGGCCTGACTGACCACCAAGCTGACTGTTGACAGTGTGGCCTGACTGACCACCAAGCTGACTGTTGACAGTGTAGCCTGACTGACCACCAAGCTGACTGTTGACAGTGTGGCCTGACTGACCACCAAGCTGACTGTTGACAGTGTAGCCTGACTGACCATCAAGCTGACTGTTTACAGTGTGGTCTGACTGACCACCAAGCTGACTGTTGACAGTGTGGCCTGACTGACCACCATGCTGACTGTTGACAGTGTGGCCTGACTGACCACCAAGCTGACTGTTGACAGTGTAGCCTGACTGACCACCAAGCTGACTGTTGACAGTGTAGCCTGACTGACCACCAAGCTGACTGTTGACAGTGTAGCCTGACTGACCACCAAGCTGACTGTTGACAGTGAGGCCTGACTGACCACCAAGCTGACTGTTGACAGTGAGGCCTGACTGTTGACAGTGTAGTCTGACTGACCACCAAGCTGACTGTTGACAGTGAGGCCTGACTGACCAAGCTGACTGTTGACAGTGAGGCCTGACTGACCACCAAGCTGACTGTTGACAGTGTGGCCTGACTGTTGACAGTATAGTCTGACTGACCACCATGCTGACTGTTGACAGTGTAGCCTGACTGACCACCAAGCTGACTGTTGACAGTGAGGCCTGACTGACCACCAAGCTGACTGTTGACAGTGTGGCCTGACTGACCACCAAGCTGACTGTTGACAGTGAGGCCTGACTGACCACCAAGCTGACTGTTGACAGTGTGGCCTGACTGACCACCAAGCTGACTGTTGACAGTGTGGCCTGACTGACCACCAAGCTGACTGTTGACAGTGTGGCCTGACTGACCACCAAGCTGACTGTTGACAGTGTAGCCTGACTGACCACCAAGCTGACTGTTGACAGTGTGGCCTGACTGACCACCAAGCTGACTGTTGACAGTGTAGCCTGACTGACCATCAAGCTGACTGTTTACAGTGTGGTCTGACTGACCACCAAGCTGACTGTTGACAGTGTGGCCTGACTGACCACCAAGCTGAGTGTTGACAGTGTGGCCTGACTGACCACCAAGCTGACTGTTGACAGTGTAGCCTGACTGACCACCAAGCTGACTGTTGACAGTGTAGCCTGACTGACCACCAAGCTGACTGTTGACAGTGTAGCCTGACTGTTGACAGTGTAGCCTGACTGACCACCAAGGTGACTGTTGACAGTGAGGCCTGACTGACCACCAAGCTGACTGTTGACAGTGAGGCCTGACTGACCACCAAGCTGACTGTTGACAGTGAGGTCTGACTGTTGACAGTGTAGTCTGACTGACCACCAAGCTGACTGTTGACAGTGTAGCCTGACTGACCACCAAGCTGACTGTTGACAGTGTGGCCTGACTGACCACCAAGCTGACTGTTGACAGTGAGGCCTGACTGTTGACAGTGTAGTCTGACTGACCACCAAGCTGACTGTTGACAGTGAGGCCTGACTGACCACCAAGCTGACTGTTGACAGTGTAGCCTGACTGACCACCAAGCTAACTGTTTACAGTGTGGTTTGACTGACCACCAAGCTGACTGTTGACAGTGTGGCCTGACTGACCACCAAGCTGACTGTTGATAGTGTGGCCTGACTGACCACCAAGCTCACTGTTGACAGTGTGGCCTGACTGACCACCAAGCTGACTGTTGACAGTGTGGCCTGACTGACCACCAAGCTGACTGTTGACAGTGTAGTCTGACTGACCACCAAGCTGACTGTTGACAGTGAGGCCTGACTGACCACCAAGCTGACTGTTGACAGTGTAGCCTGACTGACCACCAAGCTGACTGTTTACAGTGTGGTTTGACTGACCACCAAGCTGACTGTTGACAGTGTGGCCTGACTGACCACCAAGCTGACTGTTGACAGTGAGGCCTGACTGACCACCAAGCTGACTGTTTACAGTGTGGTCTGACTGACCACCAAGCTGACTGTTGACAGTGAGGCCTGACTGACCACCAAGCTGACTGTTGACAGTGTGGCCTGACTGTTGACAGTGTGGCCTGACTGACCACCAAGCTGACTGTTGACAGTGTAGTCTGACTGACCACCAAGCTGACTGTTGACAGTGTGGCCTGACTGACCACCAAGCTGACTGTTGACAGTGTGGCCTGACTGACCACCAAGCTGACTGTTGACAGTGTGGCCTGACTGACCACCAAGCTGACTGTTGACAGTGTAGCCTGACTGACCACCAACCTGACTGTTGACAGTGTAGCCTGACTGTTGACAGTGTAGCCTGACTGACCACCAAGCTGACTGTTGACAGTGTAGCCTGACTGACCACCAAGCTGACTGTTGACAGTGTGGCCTGACTGTTGACAGTGATATCTGACTGACCATCAAGCTGACTGTTGACAGTGAGGCCTGACTGACCACCAAGCTGACTGTTGACAGTGAGGCCTGACTGTTGACAGTGTAGTCTGACTGACCACCAAGCTGACTGTTGACAGTGAGGCCTGACTGACCACCAAGCTGACTGTTGACAGTGTAGCCTGACTGACCACCAAGCTGACTGTTTACAGTGTGGTTTGACTGACCACCAAGCTGACTGTTGACAGTGTGGCCTGACTGACCACCAAGCTGACTGTTGACAGTGAGGCCTGACTGACCACCAAGCTGACTGTTTACAGTGTGGTCTGACTGACCACCAAGCTGACTGTTGACAGTGAGGCCTGACTGACCACCAAGCTGACTGTTGACAGTGTGGCCTGACTGTTGACAGTGATATCTGACTGACCATCAAGCTGACTGTTGACAGTGTAGCCTGACTGACCACCAAGCTGACTGTTGACAGTGTGGCCTGACTGACCACCAAGCTGACTGTTGACAGTGTGGCCTGACTGACCACCAAGCTGACTGTTGACAGTGTGGCCTGACTGACCACCAAGCTGACTGTTGACAGTGTGGCCTGACTGACCACCAAGCTGACTGTTGACAGTGTGGCCTGACTGACCACCAAGCTGACTGTTGACAGTGTAGTCTGACTGACCACCAAGCTGACTGTTGACAGTGTGGCCTGACTGTTGACAGTGTAGTCTGACTGACCACCAAGCTGACTGTTGACAGTGTTGCCTGACTGACCACCAAGCTGACTGTTGACAGTGTGGCCTGACTGACCACCAAGCTGACTGTTGACAGTGTAGCCTGACTGACCACCAAGCTGACTGTTGACAGTGAGGCCTGACTGACCACCAAGCTGACTGTTGACAGTGTAGCCTGACTGACCACCAAGCTAACTGTTTACAGTGTGGTTTGACTGACCACCAAGCTGACTGTTGACAGTGTGGCCTGACTGACCACCAAGCTGACTGTTGATAGTGTGGCCTGACTGACCACCAAGCTGACTGTTGACAGTGTGGCCTGACTGACCACCAAGCTGACTGTTGACAGTGTGGCCTGACTGACCACCAAGCTGACTGTTGACAGTGTAGTCTGACTGACCACCAAGCTGACTGTTGACAGTGAGGCCTGACTGACCACCAAGCTGACTGTTGACAGTGTAGCCTGACTGACCACCAAGCTGACTGTTTACAGTGTGGTTTGACTGACCACCAAGCTGACTGTTGACAGTGTGGCCTGACTGACCACCAAGCTGACTGTTGACAGTGAGGCCTGACTGACCACCAAGCTGACTGTTTACAGTGTGGTCTGACTGACCACCAAGCTGACTGTTGACAGTGAGGCCTGACTGACCACCAAGCTGACTGTTGACAGTGTGGCCTGACTGTTGACAGTGTGGCCTGACTGACCACCAAGCTGACTGTTGACAGTGTAGTCTGACTGACCACCAAGCTGACTGTTGACAGTGTGGCCTGACTGACCACCAAGCTGACTGTTGACAGTGTGGCCTGACTGACCACCAAGCTGACTGTTGACAGTGTGGCCTGACTGACCACCAAGCTGACTGTTGACAGTGTAGCCTGACTGACCACCAACCTGACTGTTGACAGTGTAGCCTGACTGTTGACAGTGTAGCCTGACTGACCACCAAGCTGACTGTTGACAGTGTAGCCTGACTGACCACCAAGCTGACTGTTGACAGTGAGGCCTGACTGACCACCAAGCTGACTGTTGACAGTGAGGCCTGACTGTTGACAGTGTAGTCTGACTGACCACCAAGCTGACTGTTGACAGTGAGGCCTGACTGACCACCAAGCTGACTGTTGACAGTGTAGCCTGACTGACCACCAAGCTGACTGTTTACAGTGTGGTTTGACTGACCACCAAGCTGACTGTTGACAGTGTGGCCTGACTGACCACCAAGCTGACTGTTGACAGTGAGGCCTGACTGACCACCAAGCTGACTGTTTACAGTGTGGTCTGACTGACCACCAAGCTGACTGTTGACAGTGAGGCCTGACTGACCACCAAGCTGACTGTTGACAGTGTGGCCTGACTGTTGACAGTGATATCTGACTGACCATCAAGCTGACTGTTGACAGTGTAGCCTGACACACCACCAAGCTGACTGTTGACAGTGTGGCCTGACTGACCACCAAGCTGACTGTTGACAGTGTGGCCTGACTGACCACCAAGCTGACTGTTGACAGTGTGGCCTGACTGACCACCAAGCTGACTGTTGACAGTGTGGCCTGACTGACCACCAAGCTGACTGTTGACAGTGTGGCCTGACTGACCACCAAGCTGACTGTTGACAGTGTGGCCTGACTGACCACCAAGCTGACTGTTGACAGTGTAGTCTGACTGACCACCAAGCTGACTGTTGACAGTGTGGCCTGACTGACCACCAAGCTGACTGTTGACAGTGTGGCCTGACTGACCACCAAGCTGACTGTTGACAGTGTGGCCTGACTGACCACCAAGCTGACTGTTGACAGTGTAGCCTGACTGACCACCAACCTGACTGTTGACAGTGTAGCCTGACTGTTGACAGTGTAGCCTGACTGACCACCAAGCTGACTGTTGACAGTGTAGCCTGACTGACCACCAAGCTGACTGTTGACAGTGAGGCCTGACTGACCACCAAGCTGACTGTTGACAGTGATGCCTGACTGTTGACAGTGTAGTCTGACTGACCACCAAGCTGACTGTTGACAGTGAGGCCTGACTGACCAAGCTGACTGTTGACAGTGAGGCCTGACTGACCACCAAGCTGACTGTTGACAGTGTGGCCTGACTGTTGACAGTGTAGTCTGACTGACCACCAAGCTGACTGTTGACAGTGTAGCCTGACTGACCACCAAGCTGACTGTTGACAGTGAGGCCTGACTGACCACCAAGCTGACTGTTGACAGTGTGGCCTGACTGACCACCAAGCTGACTGTTGACAGTGAGGCCTGACTGACCACCAAGCTGACTGTTGACAGTGTGGCCTGACTGACCACCAAGCTGACTGTAGACAGTGTGGCCTGACTGACCACCAAGCTGACTGTTGACAGTGTGGCCTGACTGACCACCAAGCTGACTGTTGACAGTGTAGCCTGACTGACCACCAAGCTGACTGTTGACAGTGTGGCCTGACTGACCACCAAGCTGACTGTTGACAGTGTAGCCTGACTGACCATCAAGCTGACTGTTTACAGTGTGGTCTGACTGACCACCAAGCTGACTGTTGACAGTGTGGCCTGACTGACCACCATGCTGACTGTTGACAGTGTGGCCTGACTGACCACCAAGCTGACTGTTGACAGTGTAGCCTGACTGACCACCAAGCTGACTGTTGACAGTGTAGCCTGACTGACCACCAAGCTGACTGTTGACAGTGTAGCCTGACTGACCACCAAGCTGACTGTTGACAGTGTAGCCTGACTGACCACCAAGCTGACTGTTGACAGTGTAGCCTGACTGACCACCAAGCTGACTGTTGACAGTGTAGCCTGACTGACCACCAAGCTGACTGTTGACAGTGTAGTCTGACTGACCACCAAGCTGACTGTTGACAGTGTAGCCTGACTGACCACCAAGCTGACTGTTTTCATTGTGGCCTGACTGACCACCAAGCTGACTGTTGACAGTGTAGCCTGACTGACCACCAAGCTGACTGTTGACAGTGTAGCCTGACTGACCACCAAGCTGACTGTTGACAGTGTAGCCTGACTGACCACCAAGCTGACTGTTGACAGTGTAGTCTGACTGACCACCAAGCTGACTGTTGACAGTGTAGCCTGACTGACCACCAAGCTGACTGTTGACAGTGTAGCCTGACTGACCACCAAGCTGACTGTTGACAGTGTAGCCTGACTGACCACCAAGCTGACTGTTGACAGTGTCGTCTGACTGACCAAGCTGACTGTTGACAGTGTAGCCTGACTGACCACCAAGCTGACCGTTGAAGGTGATCCCATAATTTACAATTATTCAGCAGTTTAAAAATAAAAACATACCGCGCGGCGCTCGGCCAATCAGCGAGCACAGTTGCCAGGCCTGGCGAGGTTATATAAACCCTGAGAGCGGGCGGGAAAGGGTCAGTCGGCCCTTGGTCGTGGTCGGGAGAGGTAGTCGGCGCTCAAGGCCTGAGGCCAGATTCACGAAGCAGTTACGCATGCACTTAAGAACGTGTACATCTTTCCTCATTCTTTGACGGCTTTGGTTACATTTATTATACAGTTTACAACCATGTAAACTTCCCAATCAACTGTTGTTATTGTTATAAACAGCCTCATAGTACTTCAGAGCTCATTAACTGTTTAATAGTTGTAAACAAAGCCGCCAAAGATTGAGAAAAGATGTACAGGTTCGTATGTGTTTGCGTAACTGCTTCGTGAATCTGGCCCCTGGTCATCACTCTCCTTCAAGCCGCTGCCCAGCCACTGACAGTGAGGAAGGTCGCCCTATGGGTCAATATTCTCCAGAGAGCAACACTCTCTCTCCATCAGGACCAGAATATTGACCTCACTCAACATTCAGATAACGGGGTCGGAAGGTTGTTGCAGTGGTAATGCTTGGAAGGTTGCAATAATAGCAGGTTGCCATAATAGGACGCCTGGAAGGTTGCCATAATGGGCCGCCTGGAAGGTTGCTATAATGGGACGCCTGGAAGGTTGCCATAATGGGCCGCCTGGAAGGTTGCTATAATGGGACGCCTGGAAGGTTGCCATAATGGGCCGCCTGGAAGGTTGCTATAATGGGCCGCCTGGAAGGTTGCCATAATAGGACGCCTGGAAGGTTGCCATAATGGGCCGCCTGGAAGGTTGCTATAATGGGACGCCTGGAAGGTTGCCATAATGGGCCGCCTGGAAGGTTGCTATAATGGGCCGCCTGGAAGGTTGCCATAATGGCACGCCTGGAAGGTTGCCATAATGGGCCGCCTGGAAGGTTGCCATAATGGGCCGCCTGGAAGGTTGCTATAATGGGACGTCTGGAAGGTTTCCATAATGGCACGCCTGGAAGGTTGCCATAATGGGACGCCTGGAAGGTTGCCATAATGGGCCGCCTGGAAGGTTGCTATAATGGGACGCCTGGAAGGTTGCCATAATGACACGCCTGGAAGGTGGCCAAAATGGGCCGCCTGGAAGGTTGCTATAATGGGACGCCTGGAAGGTTGCCATAATGGGACGCCTGGAAGGTTGCCATAATGGCACGCCTGGAAGGTTGCATAATGGGACGCCTGGATGGTTGCCATAATGGGCCGCCTGGAAGGTTGCCATAATGGGCCGCCTGGAAGGTTGCTATAATGGGACGCCTGGAAGGTTGCCATAATGGCACGCCTGGAAGGTGGCCAAAATGGGCCGCCTGGAAGGTTGCTATAATGGGACGCCTGGAAGGTTGCCATAATGGCACGCCTGGAAGGTTGCCATAATGGCACGCCTGGAAGGTTGCCATAATAGGACGCCTGGAAGGTTGCCATAATGGGACGCCTGGAAGGTTGCCATAATGGGACGCCTGGAAGGTTGCCATAATGGGCCGCCTGGAAGGTTGCTATAATAGGACGCCTGGAAGGTTGCCATAATGGGACGCCTGGAAGGTTGCCATAATGGGACGCCTGGAAGGTTGCCATAATGGGACGCCTGGAAGGTTGCCATAATGGCACGCCTGGAAGGTTGCCATAATGGCACGCCTGGAAGGTTGCCATAATGGCACGCCTGGAAGGTTGCCATAATGGGACGCCTGGAAGGTTGCCATAATGGGACGCCTGGCAGGGTTAATAGTGACCTGGACAGTGGCAATTTAATGCGAAACAAGCGGTGATTTGTGGACTGATAAATTACTCAAGGTCCGTAATGGGTGTGGTGCTCAGGGCGGCTGTGTACTGTGCAGTAATGGGTGTGGTGCTCAGGGCGGCTGTGGTGTACTGTGCAGTAATGAGTGTGGTGCTCAGGGCGGCTGTGGTGTACTGTGCAGTAATGGGTGTGGTGCTCAGGGCGGCTGTGGTGTACTGTGCAGTAATGGGTGTGGTGCTCAGGGCGGCTGTGGTGTACTGTGCAGTAATGGGTGTGGTGCTCAGGGCGGCTGTGGTGTACTGTGCAGTAATGAGTGTGGTGCTCAGGGCGGCTGTGGTGTACTGTGCAGTAATGGGTGTGGTGCTCAGGGCGGCTGTGGTGTACTGTGCAGTAATGGGTGTGGTGCTCAGGGCGGCTGTGGTGTACTGTGCAGTAATGGGTGTGTGGTGCTCAGGGCGGCTGTGATGTACTGTGCAGTAATGGGTGTGGTGCTCAGGGCGTCTGTGGTGTACTGTGCAGTAATGGGTGTGGTGCTCAGGGCGGCTGTGGTGTACTGTGCAGTAATGGGTGTGGTGCTCAGGGCGGCTGTGGTGTACTGTGCAGTAATGGGTATGTGGTGCTCAGGGCGGCTGTGGTGTACTGTGCAGTAATGGGTGTGGTGCTCAGGGCGGCTGTGGTGTACTGTGCAGTAATGGGTGTGGTGCTCAGGGCGGCTGTGATGTACTGTGCAGTAATGGGTGTGGTGCTCAGGGCGGCTGTGGTGTATTGTGCAGTAATGGGTGTGTGGTGCTCAGGGCGGCTGTGGTGTACTGTGCAGTAATGAGTGTGGTGCTCAGGGCGGCTGTGGTGTATTGTGCAGTAATGGGTGTGGTGCTCAGGGCGGCTGTAGTGTACTGTGCAGTAATGGGTGTGGTGCTCAGGGCGGCTGTGGTGTATTGTGCAGTAATGGGTACTGGCAATGAGAGACAAAGTGATAGTGAATGCTGCAAGTGAGTGTATAGTGACACTCAAGTGATTAGTAATAATTTTCCTGCCTGACTAGTGATGGTGAAGCATAAGTATGGTGATGCACGGATCACTATCACCACTACAGGGTTATGCAATTGTTCTCTCTTAGCGAACTGGATTATAGTGAACTGTGGAAAAGTGAGTCACTCCAAGTGATAGTGAAGCATATTATAAAACAAATAGTGATAAGATGTACAATTAGAGGTGACGTTTCGTACAAAAATAGTGAAGTAGTGAGACTGGAAGTTAGTGTGGCAGAGTACACTAATTCACTATCACATGTGAACCTTATAGACATAAAGGGAATATAGTGACAAATGGTTCACTTTCAACGACAGGAAAGTTGCGGTGAGGCAGGTGAAGATGGTGAGGCCAGGAGGAGCGGTGAAGGAGAACAGACTGTCACAATCACCACGTGAAGGAGAACCTACTCTCACAATCACCACCACGTGAAGGAGAACCTACTCTCACAATCACCACCACGTGAAGGAGAACCTACTCTCACAATCACCACCACGTGAAGGAGAACCTACTCTCACAATCACCACCACGTGAAGGAGAACCTACTCTCACAATCACCACCACGTGAAGGAGAACCTACTCTCACAATCACCACCACGTGAAGGAGAACCTACTCTCACAATCACCACCACGTGAAGGAGAACCAACTCTCACAATCACCACCACGTGAAGGAGAACCTACTCTCACAATCACCACCTCGTGAAGGAGAACCTACTCTCACAATCACCACCACGTGAAGGAGAACCAACTCTCACAATCACCACCACGTGAAGGAGAATCTACTCTCACAATCACCACGTGAAAAAGAACCTACTCTCACAATCACCACCACGTGAAGGAGAACCTACTCTCACAATCACCACCACATCCAAGGAACTTCTACTTAAATGGCTCCTTCTCGATTGTGTTACTTTATACCACAACACTGTATTGTGTTGCTATATAAGGCGGCTCTTCCCTTGGTAGTGAGACGTGATATCATCATTAGCCCCCCCCCCCCCCCCGCCCCCCCTGACCCCAGAGTGAATGGTAGAATTCACTGATGAGATAATTAAGATGATTGGGATCACAATTAGGCCACATTGTGTTCTGTGAGGCGTCCACACTCACAGGTTAGTGCCTCCACTGGCTCCGTGTTCTTCTTAAATGTATATGTTATTACATATGACATAAAGGGTTATATCAATGATTCTAACTCACATCTTTGTTATGTTTTAATGTGCTGGAACTGAGCAGGAATTATGTATGTACTTATGTTCTTTAATTGAGAACTTTATCTCTCAGAGTTCTTACACAGAGAGAGGGAGAGAGAGAGGGAGAGAGAGGGAGAGAGAGGGAAACAGAGTGTGAGAGTGAGAGAGACAGAGAGTGAGAGAGAGAGAGAGAGAGAGAGAGAGAGAGAGAGAGAGAGAGAGAGAGAGAGAGAGAGAGACAGACAGACAGACAGACAGACAGACAGACAGACAGACTGACAGATGCTCAATTCATAACACAGTGAGTAATAATATTTCCGTCACTTGTACCATCGAAGATTCGAACTTTGGCCTTAAAATCGCGAGACCGTCGTCCTCCGAATCAGGCCAATCCGAACCAGAGAAGTCGTAGTACTGAGAGGTCGTAGCAGTGAGAGGTCGTAGCCGTGTGAGGTCGTAGCAGTGAGAGGTCGTAGCAGTGAGAGGTCGTAGCAGTGAGAGGTCGTAGCAGTGTGAGGTCGTAGCCATGTGAGGTCGTAGCAGTGAGAGGTCGTAGCAGTGAGAGGTCGTAGCAGTAAGAGGTCGTAGCAGTGAGAGGTCGTAGCAGTGTGAGGTCGTAGCAGTGAGAGATCGTAGCAGTGTGAGGTCGTAGCAGTGAGAGGTCGTAGCAGTGAGAGGTTGTAGCAGTGAGAGGTCGTAGCAATGAGAGGTCGTAGCGGGTAGAGGTCGTAGCGGGTAGAGGTCGTACCAGTGAGAGGTCGTAGCAGTGAGAGGTCGTAGCAGTATAAGGTCGTAGCAGTGAGAGGTCGTAGCAATGAGAGGTCGTAGCGAATAGAGGTCGTAGCGGGTAGAGGTCGTACCAGTGAGAGGTCGTAGCAGTGAGAGGACGTAGTCTCACTGCTACGACCTCATACTGCTACGACCACTCACTGCTACGACCACTCACTGCTACGACCTCTCACTGGTACGACCTCTACCCGCTACGACCTCTCATTGCTACGACCTCTCACTGCTACAACCTCTCACTGCTACGACCTCTCACTGCTACGACCTCACACTGCTACGACCTCATACATGAGGTCGTAGCAGTGAGAGGTCGTAGCAGTGAGAGGTCGTAGCAGTGAGAGGTCGTAGCAGTGAGAGGACGTAGCAGTGAAAGGTCGTAGCAGGTAGAGGTCGTAGCAGTGAGAGGTCGTATCAGTGAGAAGTCGTAGCAGAGGTCGTAGAGTGAGAGATCGGAGCATTGAGAGATCGTAGGAGTGAGGGGTCGTAGCAGTGAGGTCGTTGCAGTGAGAGGTCGTAGCAGTGACAGGTCGTAGCAGCGCAGGTCGTACCAGTGACAGGTCGTAGCAGTGACAAGTCGTACCAGTGACAGGTCGCAGCAGTGACATGTCGCAACAGTGACAGGTCGTAGCAGTGACAGGTCGTAGCAGTGACAGGTCGCAGCAGTGACAGGTCGTAGCAGTGACAGGTCGTAGCAGTGACAGGTCGCAGCATTGAGAGGTCGCAGCAGTGACAGGTCGTGGCAGTGACAAGTCGTAGCAGTGATAGGTCGTAGCAGTGAGAGGTCGTAGCTGTGAGAGGTCGTAGCAGTGAGAGGTCGTAGCAATGTGAGGTCGTAGCAGTGTGAGGTCGTAGCAGTGAGAGGTCGTAGCAGTGTGAGGTCGTAGCAGTGAGAGGTCGTAGCAGTGAGAGGTTGTAGCAGTGATAGGTCGTAGCAGTGAGAGGTTGTAGCAGTGAGAGGTCGTAGCAATGAGAGGTCGTAGCAATGAGAGGTCGTAGCGGGAAGAGGTCGTAGCGGGTAGAGGTCGTAACAGTGAGAGGTCGTAGCAGTGAGAGATCATAGCAGTGTGAGGTCGTAACAGTGAGAGGTCGTAGCAGTGAGAGGTCGTAGCAGTGAGAGGTCGTAGCAGTGAGAGGACGTAGCAGTGAGAGGTCGTAGCAGGTAGAGGTCGTAGCAGTGAGAGGTCGTGGCAGAGGTCGTAGAGTGAGAGATCGTAGCATTGAGAGATCGTAGGAGTGAGGGGTCGTAACAGTGAGGTCGTAGCAGTGAGGTCGTTGCAGTGAGAGGTCGTACCAGTGACAGGTCGTACCAGTGACAGGTCGTACCAGTGACTGGTCGTAGCAGTGACAGGTCGCAGCAGTGACAGGTCGCAGCAGTGACAGGTTGTAGCAGTGACAGGTCGTAGCAGTGACAGGTCGTGGCAGTGACAAGTCGTAGCAGGCAGAGGTAGCAGCAGTGACAAGTCGTAGCAGTGACAGGTCGTAGCAGTGACAGGTCGTAGCATTGAGAGGTCGTAGCAGATAGAGGTCGTAGCCGTGTGAGGTCGTAGCAGTGAGAGGTCGTAGCAGTGAGAGGTTGTAGCAGTGTGAGGTCGTAGCAGTGACAGGACGTAGCAGTGACAGGTCGTAGCAGTGAGAGGTCGTTGCAATGAGAGGTCGTAGCGGGTAGAGGTCGTAGCAGAGTGACAGGTCGTTGCAGAGACAGGTCGTAGCAGTGACAAGTCGTAGCAGAGACAGGTCGCAGCAGTGACAGGTCGCAGCAGTGTCAGGTCGTAGCAGTGACAGGTCGCACCAGTGACAGGTAGTAGCAGTAACAGGTCGTAGCTGTGAGAGGTTGTAGCAGTGACAGGTCGTAGCAGCGAGAGGTCGTAGCAGTGACAAAGCGAGTGATCAAACTACTAACAGTGAACCACCACAAAACAATACATTATCTCAGCAATAAGTGTGAGGGGGGGGAGGGGGGGGTGTTGAGCCGGGAGGTGTGCAACAACCCGTCACGCTGCTCCACCACGATGACTGTGTAGTGAGGAGCGGCCCTCATTACTGTGAGGGAGTGTAGTGAGGAGCGGCCCTCATTACTGTGAGGGAGTGTAGTGAGGAGTGGCCCTCATTACTGTGAGGGAGTGTAGTGAGGAGCGGCCCTCATTACTGTGAGGGAGTGTAGTGAGGAGCGGCCCTCATTACTGTGAGGGAGTGTAGTGAGGAGTGGCCCTCATTACTGTGAGGGAGTGTAGTGAGGAGCGGCCCTCATTACTGTGAGGGAGTGTAGTGAGGAGCGGCCCTCATTACTGTGAGGGAGTGTAGTGAGGAGCGGCCCTCATTACTGTGAGGGAGTGTAGTGAGGAGCGGCCCTCATTACCGTTAGGGAGTGTAGTGAGGAGCGGCCCTCATTACTGTGAGGGAGTGTAGTGAGGAGTGGCCCTCATTTCTGTGAGGGAGTGTAGTGAGGAGCGGCCCTCATTACCGTGAGGGAGTGTAGTGAGGAGTGGCCCTCATTACTGTGAGGGAGTGTAGTGAGGAGCGGCTCTCATTACTGTGAGGGAGTGTAGTGAGGAGCGGCCCTCATTACTGTGAGGGAGTGTAGTGAGGAGTGGCCCTCATTACTGTGAGGGAGTGTAGTGAGGAGCGGCCCTCATTACTGTGAGGGAGTGTAGTGAGGAGCGGCCCTCATTACTGTGAGGGAGTGTAGTGAGGAGCGGCCCTCATTACTGTGAGGGAGTGTAGTGAGGAGCGGCCCTCATTACCGTTAGGGAGTGTAGTGAGGAGCGTCCCTCATTACTGTGAGGGAGTGTAGTGAGGAGTGGCCCTCATTTCTGTGAGGGAGTGTAGTGAGGAGCGGCCCTCATTACCGTGAGGGAGTGTAGTGAGGAGCGGCCCTCATTACTGTGAGGGAGTGTAGTGAAGAGCAGCCCTCATTACTGTGAGGGAGTGTAGTGAGGAGCGGCCCTCATTACTGTGAGGGAGTGTAGTGAGGAGCAGCCCTCATTACTGTGAGGGAGTGTAGTGAGGAGCGGCCCTCATTACTGTGAGGAAGTGTAGTGAGGAGTGGCCCTCATTACTGTGAGGGAGTGAAGTGAGGAGTGGCCTTCATTACCGTGAGGGAGTGTAGTGAGGAGCGGCCCTCATTACTGTGAGGGAGTGTAGTGAGGACCGGCCCTCATTACTGTGAGGGAGTGTAGTGAGGAGCGGCCCTCATTACTGTGAGGGAGTGTAGTGAGGAGCGGCCCTCATTACTGTGAGGGAGTGTAGTGAGGAGTGGCCCTCATTACTGTGAGGGAGTGTAGTGAGGAGCGGCCCTCATTACTGTGAGGGAGTGTAGTGAGGACCGGCCCTCATTACTGTGAGGGAGTGTAGTGAGGAGCGGCCCTCATTACTGTGAGGGAGTGTAGTGAGGAGCGGCCCTCATTACCGTGAGGGAGTGTAGTGAGGAGCGGCCCTCATTACCGTGAGGGAGTGTAGTGAGGAGCGGCCCTCATTACCGTGAGGGAGTGTAGTGAGGAGCGGCCCTCATTACTGTGAGGGAGTGTAGTGAGGAGCGGCCCTCATTACTGTGAGGGAGTGTAGTGAGGAGCGGCCCTCATTACTGTGAGGGAGTGTAGTGAGGAGCGGCCCTCATTACTGTGAGGGAGTGTAGTGAGGAGCGGCCCTCATTACCGTGAGGGAGTGTAGTGAGGAGCGGCCCTCATTACCGTGAGGGAGTGTAGTGAGGAGCGGCCCTCATTACTGTGAGGGAGTGTAGTGAGGAGCGGCCCTCATTACCGTGAGGGAGTGCAGTGAGGAGCGGCCCTCATTACTGTGAGGGAGTGTAGTGAGGAGCGGCCCTCATTACCGTGAGGGAGTGTAGTGAGGAGCAGCCCTCATTACCGTGAGGGAGTGTAGTGAGGAGCGGCCCTCATTACTGTGAGGGAGTGTAGTGAGGAGCGGCCCTCATTACCATGAGGGAGTGTAGTGAGGAGCGGCCCTCATTACTGTGAGGGAGTGTAGTGAGGAGCGGCCCTCATTACTGTGAAGGAGTGTAGTGAGGAGCGGCCCTCATTACTGTGAGGGAGTGTAGTGAGGAGCGGCCCTCATTACTGTGAGGGAGTGCCGCCTTACCTCACTCACCATTGTCCCACACACTCGACTCAATACCTCTATCCTTCCCTAATTTCCTGGGCTGCTTTCACAGCTGCTACTGTAACTATCCTGGGCTGCTCTCACAGCTGCTACTGTAACTATCCTGGGCTGCTCTCACAGCTGCTACTGTAACTATCCTGGGCTGCTTTCACAGCTGCTACTGTAACTATCCTGGGCTGCTCTCACAGCTGCTACTGTAACTATCCTGGGCTGCTCTCACAGCTGCTGCTGCAACTATTCTGGGCTGCTCTCACAGCTGCTGCTGTAACTATCCTGGGCTGCTCTCACAGCTGCTACTGTAACTATCCTGGGCTGCTCTCACAGCTGCTGCTGCAACTATTCTGGGCTGCTCTCACAGCTGCTGCTGTAACTATCCTGGGCTGCTCTCACAGCTGCTACTGTAACTATCCTGGGCTGCTCTCACAGCTGCTGCTGTAACTATCCTGGGCTGCTCTCACAGCTGCTGCTGTATCTATCCTGGGCTGCTCTCACAGCTGCTGCTGTAACTATCCTGGGCTGCTCTCACAGCTGCTACTGTAACTATCCTGGGCTGCTCTCACAGCTGCTACTGTAACTATCCTGGGCTGCTCTCACAGCTGCTACTGTAATTATAGTGTGTAGGGTCGGTCATCTGTTAGCAGCTAGAGGGCCAAATTAGCCTTAAACTTCATTAGTGGATTTAATTTGATGAGATAAACTTTTTTCTGCGAGATTTATTGTCTTTAACCATGTTTTAGTATAAAATTAGTTCGAGCAACCAGTGGGAGTGATCGTGATTACTGGCCAGAATATTCTAGTAAAGTGATTAACCTGGAACAAACTATATATGCGATTAATAAGGAACACGTGGAATACCGTGAACCAGACACAGCATCACGGACCTGGCCAGAAATAGCCATAGTTACCCCCATGAACTGGCGACGCTCAGCATTAAGGAGAATCGTCGAGACATTCTCCACAAAGGCGACGATCTTACTGAATCTTGGGTCTTACAGGAGGATCCAAGTGGACATCGGATTACCGCAATGAGTGGATAGTCCGCCATGTTGTGTGGAGTGTTGCGGTGGACTACTTCCCTCATGTTGGGGGATAGGGCTCCTGAGGTGGATAGGCCACGTTGATGCACTTATCCCCAGCAACGTAAATATCCTTTGTGTACCAGTCGTCCAGTAGTACCTGTACTGTCCACCTGTCGTCCACTAGTACCAGTACTGTGCACCAGTCGTCCACTAGTACCTGTACTGTGTACCAGTCGTCCACTAGTACCTGTACTGTGCACCAGTCGTTCACTAGTACCTGTACTGTGCACCAGT
Source organism: Procambarus clarkii (assembly GCF_040958095.1). Classification (NCBI taxonomy): domain Eukaryota; kingdom Metazoa; phylum Arthropoda; class Malacostraca; order Decapoda; family Cambaridae; genus Procambarus; species Procambarus clarkii. Next base: position 3,212,732 of record NC_091196.1, read on the forward strand.
CGTCCACTAGTACCTGTACTGTGCACCAGTCGTTCACTAGTACCTGTACTGTGCACCAGTCGTCCACTAGTGCCTGTACTGTGCACCAGTCGTCCACTAGTACCTGTACTGTGCACGTCGTCCACTAGTGCCTGTACTGTGCACCAGTCGTCTACTAGTACCTGTACTGTGCACTAGTCGTCCACTAGTACCTGTACTGTGCACCAGTCGTCCACTAGTACCTGTACTGTGCACCAGTCGTCCACTAGTACCTGTACTGTGCACCAGTCGTTCACTAGTACCTGTACTGTGCACCAGTCGTCCACTAGTGCCTGTACTGTGCACCAGTCGTCCACTAGTACCTGTACTGTGCACCAGTCGTCCACTAGTACCTGTACTGTGCACCAGTCGTCCACTAGTGCCTGTACTGTGCACCATTCGTCTACTAGTACCTGTACTGTGCACTAGTCGTCCACTAGTACCTGTACTGTGCACCAGTCGTCCAGTAGTACCTGTACTGTGCACCAGTCGTCCACTAGTACCTGTACTGTGCACCAGTCGTCCACTAGTGCCTGTATTGTGCACCAGTCGTCCACTAGTTCCTGTACTGTGCACCAGTCGTCCACTAGTACCTGTACTGTGCACCAGTCGTCCACTAGTACCTGTACTGTGCACCAGTCGTCCACTAGAACCTGTACTGTGCACCAGTCATCCACTAGTACCTGTACTGTGCACCAGTCGTCCACTAGTGCCTGTACTGTGCACCAGTCGTCCACTAGTACCTGTACTGTGCACCAGTCGTCCACTAGTGCCTGTACTGTGCACCAGTCGTCCACTAGTACCTGTACTGTGCACCAGTCGTCCAGTAGTACCTGTACTGTCCACCTGTCGTCCACTAGTACCAGTACTGTGCACCAGTCGTCCACTAGTACCTGTACTGTGTACCAGTCGTCCACTAGTACCTGTACTGTGCACCAGTCGTTCACTAATACCTGTACTGTGCACCAGTCGTCCACTAGTACCTGTACTGTGCACCAGTCGTTCACTAGTACCTGTACTGTGCACCAGTCGTCCACTAGTGCCTGTACTGTGCACCAGTCGTCCACTAGTACCTGTACTGTGCACGTCATCCACTAGTGCCTGTACTGTGCACCAGTCGTCTACTAGTACCTGTACTGTGCACTAGTCGTCCACTAGTACCTGTACTGTGCACCAGTCGTCCACTAGTACCTGTACTGTGCACCAGTCGTTCACTAGTACCTGTACTGTGCACCAGTCGTCCACTAGTGCCTGTACTGTGCACCAGTCGTCCACTAGTACCTGTACTGTGCACCAGTCGTCCACTAGTACCTGTACTGTGCACCAGTCGTCCACTAGTGCCTGTACTGTGCACCAGTCGTCTACTAGTACCTGTACTGTGCACTAGTCGTCCACTAGTACCTGTACTGTGCACCAGTCGTCCAGTAGTACCTGTACTCTGCACCAGTCGTCCACTAGTACCTGTACTGTGCACCAGTCGTCCACTAGTGCCTGTATTGTGCACCAGTCATCCACTAGTTCCTGTACTGTGCACCAGTCGTCCACTAGTACCTGTACTGTGCACCAGTCGTCCACTAGTACCTGTACTGTGCACCAGTCGTCCACTAGAACCTGTACTGTGCACCAGTCATCCACTAGTACCTGTACTGTGCACCAGTCGTCCACTAGTGCCTGTACTGTGCACCAGTCGTCCACTAGTACCTGTACTGTGCACCAGTCGTCCACTAGTACCTGTACTGTGCACCAGTCGTCCACTAGTACCTGTACTGTGCACCAGTCGTCCACTATTACCTGTACTGTGTACCAGTCGTCCACTAGTACCTGTACTGTGCACCAGTCGTCCAGTAGTACCTGTACTGTGCATCAGTCGTCCACTAGTACCTGTACTGTGCACCAGTCGTCCACTATTACCTGTACTGTGTACCAGTCGTCCAGTAGTACCTGTACTGTGCACCAGTCGTCCACTAGTACCTGTACTGTGCACCAAATCACTAGTACCTGTACTGTGCACCAGTCGTCCACTAGTACCTGTACTGTGCACCAGTCGTCCACTAGTACCTGTACTGTGCACCAGTCATCCACTAGTACCTGTACTGTGCACCAGTCGTCCACTAGTGCCTGTACTGTGTACCAGTGGTCCACTAGTGCCTGTACTGTGCACCAGTCGTCCACTAGTACCTGTACTGTGCACCAGTCGTCCACTAGTACCTGTGTTGTGCATGTTGGAAATTTCCAACACTAATACAATACTGTTGTATTATTATAAAATATTACTAAAATCTACTAATTACTGTAGTAACTAAAATTAACTAACTGTAGTTCAAATTGTTTATTTGAACTAATAATTGTATCTGTACAATAATGCTGGAATTCTTACGTAACCAAACGCCAGTATTGCGTCAGATTCTACCAAGTTAAACACATTTATATCCAGTGTGTTAGAGAATTGAGTGTGATTCTCTAAAATCATCAGTATTCCGTGTGATAATTTATTTACCGATAACATAACTCCCAAATAATGCCAAATCGAGTGTTTTTAGTTATAATTGTTATTAGGTAATAAATTTACCGTCACGCGTGAATGCCATGGAGAAAACTAAAATCATCTCCATTTCTCGTTTACCATCGTAAGACGAGAAAATAATAATATTTAGCTCCCTAGAATTACAACCCAGTCTTTATCAAAGCATTTTAGCCACAACTGCGCGAAATAATATTATTCGTGATAAATAATTTCTGTGGCGAATGCTAGACGCCGGGGAGGGGGAGACGCCATTGTTGTGGTGGTAGACGCCAGCTCGAGGAGAAGTCGCCTGTGTGCGGCGTGAAGACTTGTTGCGGAATTGAGCAACTCGTTTGGTGTCAGAGTCTAGGATACGTTGTGGTGAATTGTCAGCAAGATTTAACCTGACATTCATCCTGGAACTAGTTCATTTGTTCTACGTGATCCATCGTGACCGGCCAAATAAGCGCGTCGACATCCAAGCCAAGCTAACCACCACGTGTTCGCCATTGCTAGAGCCTGGGACGCGAGTTTCGGCAAGCTTCAACTTATACAGTGCCCTATTAGCTAAGTATATATATAACTCCCTTTTGATGCATCATTGGAGATTGTATATAGCAGGGTAGCTTGTCGTCACGCCGAGCGACATAAATAAACCACATGTTAGTATTCTAAATTAATTTTATTCCCAATTTCTTGAATACAGATATTTAGTAGCCTAGTACATTGCTACGTAATATCCCTTAATTTACAGCTTGCGTGTGAGGAATTCCACGAGCTGTTACTTTACCCGTGTTATTCATCTCCCAGTGTTCTACGAGGAATTCCGGAGATCCCGAGGATGATTCATAACTGATGTCTTTGAAAACGTCTTCAAGCTAAGACTTTTCATATTTCTTTGATTATTCAAATTATCAGTATTTTAGTTATCATTTATAGAATGCTGTGTGCACTGGAGATAATACGTGTTTATTATAATTATTAATTTCTGATATTTATGATCTATATTCTTATTGGTGACAAATTTTCTATTGATTCTCTAATTGGTCTTAAGATTAGGTTATTACACAATGAACTGGTGTACGAACCACACTAGTTCCTAGACATATATGAAGTTCTAGCAATAACCCCCAATGTAGGTGTTTGAGACTTTGATTCAAGTAAATTGTTTATACAGCCCATTAATTATTCAAGTGATCATATTTCCTAATTTATCCATAGTCACTGGTTCTTACAGGAATTTCTAATGATCACATTTTATTAGTTTCCCTCTTTACTATAAAAGCGGGTGGTCCTTCGTAATTGATTTCGTTACTTTAATAATTAAATAAATAGAGTCAAGCCCCAAATGTCCCACAGTGCACCAGTCGTCCACTAGTACCTGTACTGTGCACCAGTCGTCCACTAATGCCTGCACTGTGCACCAGTCGTCCACTAGTACCTGTACTGTGCACCAGTCGTCCACTAGTACCTGTACTGTGCACCAGTCGTCCACTAGTACCTGTACTGTGCACCAGTCGTCCACTAGTACCTGTACTGTGCACCAGTCGTCCACTAGTTCCTGTACTGTGCACCAGTCGTCCACTAGTTCCTGTACTGTGTACCAGTCATCCAGTAGTACCTGTACTGTGCACCAGTCGTCCACTAGTACCTGTACTGTGTACCAGTCGTCCACTAGTACCTGTACTGTGCACCAGTCGTCCACTAGTACCTGTACTGTGCACCAGTCGTCCACTAGTTCCTGTACAGTGCACCAGTCGTCCACTAGTGCCTGTACTGTGCACCAGTCGTCCACTAGTACCTGTACTGTGCACCAGTCGTCCACTAGTACCTGTACTGTGCACCAGTCGTCCACTAGTGCCTGTACTGTGCACCAGTCGTCCACTAGTACCTGTACTGTGCACCAGTCGTCCACTAGTACCTGTACTGTGCACCAGTCGTCCACTAGTACCTGTACTGTGCACCAGTCGTCCACTAGTTCCTGTACAGTGCACCAGTCGTCCACTAGTGCCTGTACTGTGCACCAGTCGTCCACTAGTACCTGTACTGTGCACCAGTCGTCCACTAGTACCTGTACTGTGCACCAGTCGTCCACTAGTACCTGTACTGTGCACCAGTCGTCCACTAGTGCCTGTACTGTGCACCAGTCGTCCACTAGTACCTGTACTGTGCACAAGTCGTCCACTAGTTCCTGTACTGTGCACCAGTCGTCCACTAGTTCCTGTACTGTGTACCAGTCATCCAGTAGTACCTGTACTGTGTACCAGTCATCCAGTAGTACCTGTACTGTGTACCAGTCGTCCACTCGTACCTGTACTGTGTACCAGTCATCCAGTAGTACCTGTACTGTGCACCAGTCGTCCACTAGTACCTGTACTGTGTACCAGTCATCCAGTAGTACCTGTACTGTGTACCAGTCGTCCACTAGTACCTGTACTGTGCACCAGTCGTCCACTAGTGCCTGTACTGTGCACCAGTCGTCCAGTAGTACCTGTACTGTGCACCAGTCGTCCACTAGTACCTGTACTGTGCACCAGTCGTCCACTAGTACCTGTACTGTGCACCAGTCGTCCAGTAGTACCTGTACTGTGCACCAGTCGTCCACTAGTACCTGTACTGTGCACCAGTCGTCCACTAGTACCTGTACTGTGCACCTGTGCCCCACATGTCTGTGAAGGTCGTGACCAAGAAGCTGTGGCTCCTCTGCTGCTGTTCCCGCCACGAGTCTCTCGCCTAAAATCAATTTACTATTAAAACATTAGAAATAGTTTCCAGTTTCTGATCGTCTAAATTATCACTATTGTTGTCCATGTGTGAGGCCAGAGGGAAGAAGTGAGCCCCGCAGATAAGCCATTGTCCAGCCAGTCCTCATCAACACGGGCCTAATGTTCCTTAATCCACCCGCCAAACGTAGGTGTTTAATGAAAAACTATTTACACACGACTCACAACTGATGACGTTCGAACACTTCTCGAACAGTGTCTCACTACCAACCTCTGTTCGAATTGGGACGCTGTGAATGATTCACTCACGTACTTCAAATAAAAATAATCGCCAATAGAACCTAAACACTTATCCTAACTATACATACAATGTTTATATATAATAATATTTTTAATGTGTATTGAGATTATATACTGTCAAATATATAACCAGACCATCACTAGAACAAGAGACTGGACATGTTCGCGGCATTAAACATCCAGCCACACATCAGTAGTCAACTATAGCACCACATTACACTCTGCCAACCTCAACAACACGACGGATCACACAGCAGACCATGAGTCACAATAACGGGGCTGAAGATATGATGATCACACCACACCATCAGAAGATGATGAGATGATGACGTGTTGGTCCGTCCTCAACCATTATCATCATACTGTAGCAGTCATCATACAAAATACTATACCAGTCATCATACAACATACTGTATCAGTCATCATACAACATACTGTACCAGTCATCATACAACATACTGTACCAGTCATCATACAACATACTGTACCAGTCATCATACAACATACTGTACTAGCCATCATACAACATACTGTACCAGTCATCATACAACATACTGTACCACTCATCATACAACATACTGTACCAGTCATCATACAACATACTGTACCTGTCATCATACAACATACTGTACCAGCCATCATACAGCTAACTGTACCAGCCATCATATAACATACTGTACCTGTCATCATACAACATACTGTACCAGCCATCATACAGCTAACTGTACCAGCCATCATACAACATACTGTACCTGTCATCATACAACATACTGTACCAGTCATCATGGTACATCAAGGTCAGGTCAGGGGGGTGAAGGTCAGGTCAAGGAGGTGAAGGTCAGGTCAGGGAGGTGAAGGTCAGGTCAGGGAGGTGAAGGTCAGGTCAGGGAGGTGAAGGTCAGGTAAGGGGGGTGAAGGTCAGGTCAGGGAGGTGAAGGTCAGATCTGGGACGTGAAGGTCAGGTCAGGGAGGTAAAGGTCAGGTCAGGGAGGTGAAGGTCAGGTCAGGGAGGTGAAGGTCAGGTCAGGGAGGTGAAGGTCAGGTCAGGGAGGTGAAAGTCAGATCTGGGATCTTTTCAACACAAAATGTTGAAAAGGTTTTCAGGCTTGGAAAGTACAACAAGGACAGAGACCGAATGATAAAGGTGGTATTCATGAGCGAAATCACGAAAGAGGAAGTGTTAGCAAGGAAGTGCTGTCTAGCAAATGTAGAGAAGTTCAAAAGAGTATTCTTGCAGAGGGATTTGACAAGGGAAGAGAGAAAGCAGGCAGCAGACACGAGGAAGGCACGCAGGGAGAGAGAAAGGAATCAGGGAGCCACAACCCCGATCCCTACAATCCCAGAGGGAAATGGGGAACCCTCCTCAAACAGTGCACTAGCCACAGGGAGTGCGGCACTATCCCCACATTCTACCCAACAGACACCCTACCTGCCCCAACCCCTGTTAGCCCCCACTAACTACCCACCTAAGGCACCCTCCCCCCACCCACCCCTCTCCTCCCACTCACCCCCCTCCTCCCACTCCCCCTTCCCCCCAGGACCTCCCTTCTCCCCCATCCCCCAAGCCCTCCCTTCTCCCACATGCCCTCCTGTCTCTCCCGCCCACAAGCTTTCTGTTCTCCCCCGCCCCCCGTAAGCCCCCCACCCAACCTAAGCCTTCCCTTCTCCACCACTCCCCAAAACCCTCCCCTCTTCCTCACCCACCTCAGCCTTGCCTTTCCCCCCACGCCCCCCAAACCCTTCCCCCTTTACTGCCCCCCAAACCCCCCCCCCTTCTCCCCAATCCTCCCAAACCACCTCCTCTCACCCCCCCTCAACCTTCCACCTTTCACCCCCCAAGCCCCCTCTCAACCCCCCCCTTACCCTCCCCCTCCAAGCCCTTCCTCCTCCACCAGTCTCCCCGTACCAGCTCCTCCCAGCTCCCGCTCACCCCAGATCCCACAGGTCACCTCCCAGAGGAGAAGCAGAAGAGAGTCAGTTTCAGGGTGATGTACTCGAACATAGATGGGATCACAAGCAAGGCAAGTGAACTAAGGGAAAGAGCACAAGAAGTGAACGGAGATGTAATCGGACTCACTGAAACAAAACTCTCTGGAATCATAACAAATGCCGTGTTTCCCCAGGAGTACACAGTAATAAGGAAAGAGAGGGAAGGTAGGGGAGGAGGCGGAGTGGCCCTACTCATGAGAAAGGAATGGAATCTTAAGGAGATGGCTATCCCGGGCTGTGAGGGTTTCAGAGACTACATAGCAGGCACCATGACAATGGGAGGACCAAGGATAGTAGTAACAGTAATATATAACCCTCCACCAAATGACAGAAGACCCAGTCAAGAGTACGAAAACAACAACCTGGCAGTTAACACTATAATTGAGAGGGCAGCCTCTGCTGCCTGTAGAAATAGATCCCACCTGCTCATCATGAGGGAATTCAATCATGGAAGGATTGATTGGAAGAACAAGGAACCACATGGAGGCGAGGATACGTGGAGAGCCAAACTACTGGAGGTGGTGACTAGAAACTTCTTAACCCAGCATGTCAGAGAACCCACAAGGATGAGAGGAAATGATGAACCAGCGAGACTCGACCTGGTCTTCATCCTGAACGACTCTGACATAAGAGAAATCGGTTTTGAGGCCCCAGTAGGAATGAGCGACCACAGTGTATTGGTGTTTGAGTACCTGATTGAAGAATGGTTATTGAACTCGAGGAGGGATACCGAAACCAAAAGGTTAGCATACCGAAAGGGAAACTATGAGGAGATAAGAAAATTCCTAACAGATATAGCATGGGAAACAGAGCTCAGGGAAAAGACGGCCCAAGATATGATGGACTACATCACGCAAAAATGCAAGGACGCAGCAAACAAGTTTGTCCCAGCCCAAAAGGAAAACACTGAAATGAAGATGAGAAACCCATGGTTTAATCAGAGATGTAGGCTAGCTAAGTAGCAAAGTAAAAGGGCATGGAGAAACTATAGAAATAACAGGACACTGGAGAGCAGAGAAAGATACCAGAATGCCAGGAATGAATATGTCAGGATGAGAAGAGAGGCAGAAAGACAATACGAAAATGACATCGCAAGCAAGGCAAAGACTCAGCCTAAATTGCTGCATAGCCACATCAGAAGAAAAACAACAGTAAAGGGACAGGTTATGAAATTAAGGATAGGGGCAGAAGGATTCACTGCAAACGACAAGGAAGTGTGTGAGGAACTGAATAAGAAATTCCAAGAGGTCTTCACCTCAGAGCAAAGAGAAATCCCAGAGATAAGACAGGGAATAGCTAACCAGGAACCACTGGAAGAGTTTGAGATTACCAGCGGGGAAGTAAGGAAGTGTTTACTAGAGTTGGATGTGACAAAGGCTATAGGCCCAGATGGAATCTCCCCTTGGACACTAAAGGAAGGAGCAGAAGAACTGTGTCTACCACTCTCCATAGTGTATAACAAATCTCTGGTAACAGGGGAACTGCCAGAAATTTGGAAAGCAGCTAATGTAGTCCCGATATACAAGAAAGGGGATAGACAGGAGGCACTGAATTACAGGCCAGTGTCCCTAACCTGCATATCATGCAAGCTGATGGAGAAGATTGTGCGAAGAAAGCTAGTGGAGCACCTGGAGCGAAAGAATTTTGTAACACAGCATCAACATGGATTCAGGGATGGCAGGTCCTGCCTAACAGGGTTACTTGAATTCTACGACCAGGCAACAAAAATAAGGCAAGAAAGAGAAGGGTGGGCAGACTGCATATTTTTAGATTGTCAGAAAGCCTTTGATACAGGAGTACCTAAGCAACAGGAGACAACGAGTCAGTGTGAGGGGTGAGGTCTCAGATTGGCGAGACGTTACGAGTGGAGTCCCGCAGGAGTCAGTCCTTGGACCTATACTCTTTCTGATATATGTAAATGATCTCCCAGAGGGTATAGAATCGTTTCTCTCAATGTTTGCCGATGATGCAAAAATTATGAGGAGGATTGAAACATAGGACGATAGTAGTAGGCTACAAAATGACCTAGGCAGACTGAGTGAATGGTCCAACAAATGGCTGTTGAAGTTCAACCCGAGTAAATGCAAAGTAATGAAACTAGGCAGTAGAAATAGGAGGCCAGACACAGGATACAGAATAGGAAATGAAGTACTTAATGAAACGGACAGAGAGAAAGATCTAGGAGTTGATATCACACCAAACCTGTCTCCTGAAGCCCACATAAAAAGAATAACGTCTGCGGCATATGCGAGGCTGGCTAACATCAGAGCAGCGTTCAGGAACCTGTGTAAGGAATCATTCATAATCTTGTACACCACATATGTAAGACCAATCCTGGAGTATGCGGCCCCAGCATGGAGTCCGTACCTTGTCAAGCACAAGACGAAGCTGGAAAATGTCCAAAGGTATGCCACTAGACAAGTCCCAGAACTAAGAGGCATGAGTTACGAGGAAAGGCTGCGGGAAATGCACCTTACGACACTGGAAGACAGAAGAGTAAGGGGAGACATGATCACAACCTACAAAATCCTCAGAGGAATCAACCAGGTAAAGAAGGATAAAATATTCAACACTGATGGGACGCGAACAAGGGGACACAGGTGGAAACTGAGCACACACATGAGCCATAGGGACGTTAGAAGGAACTTTTTCAGTGTCAGAGTAGTTAACGGATGGAATGCATTAGGCAGTGATGTGGTGGAGGCTGACTTCATACACAGTTTTAAATGTAGATATGATAGAACCCAGTAGGTTCAGGAATCTGTACACCAGTTGATTGACAGTTGAGAGGCGGAACCAAAGACCCAAAGCTCAACCCCCGCAAGCACAAATAGGTGAGTACAAATAAGTGAGAACACACACACACACATACACACACACACACACACACACACACACACACACACACACACACACACACAAACACACACACACACACACACACACACACACACACACACACACACAAACACACACACACACACACACACACACACACACAATCTACACACATACTTCATCAATTACCGCAGTAGAGTTTCGTGTTGTTTTACCCACCAATTGAGTGTCACGATAATTGCCGGGCACAGCGTCCTGCCCCTGGATGGGTGACCGTCTTCACACTTCCTCTCAATATCACTGTGTGTTTACAGTCGTATTTTGACGTACACTCCACCTAAGGCCACAAATCGTCGTACTAGATTTTTGTTATTATTTTCTACCACAGACGTGACCAGATATTGTTACGATATATCGTTTCGTGTTATTTCATCGCACAAAGGCACGATTATTTAAGTCATACGTTCATTATTACAGGAAGAACGAGGTTAATAACCATGGAGGTCGTTAACTGTCAGCACGGTATGGCTCGTCCGGTGGCGGGAATTTCTGTTAGCCAATCAGAACCACCGGGCGAGGTAACGTGTGCTGGCCGGAGCATGTGGAGAGACAGACATCTACTCCCCTCCATTGAGTCAACAGGCTGTCGTCGCGTTTGGATGTGTGACCAACAGACCCAACTGTTAGTGTGCTCCACCCTCATGAAGGAAGAGGACCTCGAGGCATGGTCGACGTTCTTGAAAGTTATGGAAGATAACAGTTGTGAGACTTAGAGGTCGGCGTGGAGGTAACGCGCTGATTTTCCTGATAGCGGTACAAATTGCAGGAAAGTAGATGATTTATAAGTGGGAAGATCAATCGGACAAGAGACGACCGTAGCATGGTCGTATTATCTTTCTCTCTATATATATATTTAACTGTACTTGTGTCCAATGCACACATATATATATATACAATATGTATATATATATATATATATATATACATATTGTATATAAGGTGATTAGAGAGATATCACAATATATCCATGATGAAGTTTTATACCATCTTATTTTCTTGTCCTTTGTCAGACCTCAGCACAAAGTGTGTCGCACCTGACAACAGGTCCGGCTGAGGCTGACACCTGTTCTGATTCATGTACCTCGTTGTAGTACAACGAAGCATTAGGATAAACATTCAGAATAAACCTAAATTAAATGTGTTGGGTTGTCAACAGTTCAATCCCAACAATATTTACAATGCTAACCAGCATATATATATATATATATATATATATATATATATATATATATATATATATATATATATATATATATTCTTTCTGCACTTACAAATGTGAAATGTAATTCTGATCAGCTTCCATATATACTTTATACACATATACATACACACACACATATACGTACATATACATATATACACACACATGCATTCACATACATTTGTCTCTTATACTCTGACTGGGTGAGATAGCTGAAAGAGAAACTTGTGTGCAATTAAGCACTTAATCACTGAAGGTGATTAAGGTGCTTTTACAAGCTCAGGTTATATAGTTACATCACATATATACATTGTATAATTGATACATTACATGGTCAATCTTGGGTACATGTTCAATATATCATCAAGTGTTTCAGTTCCAGTCCTGTACAAA
>NC_091196.1:3229756-3319756 GCF_040958095.1 Procambarus clarkii
AAAGACCAAGGCTTAATTACCTTGTTTGAGTCGATCATTTGTGATCTCACCGGGTCACCCAATATCTACCTAACATTAATGGCCATAAATGAATAGATAAACGGGTTTCGGAAAGACACCTCCCCTGTATTTGTTGACAGCGTGTTGATGATGGAAGACCACTACTCTGATCTTCGTCACACTTCGTCCAAGAGAATTTATAGGAGCAGTTACTAGCTCCGACGACTCTGGTCTTAAACAATAACAATGGCTGACCACTCCCTCACAACTGACGCCTGGCTTACATTGTCCAGATATCAGAAAGTGATAGAAGGGTCACAGTTACTCTATTTTAATATTGATAATTAAGTTAATTTAAAATAAGATGGTTTTATGATGGTAAAGTCCAAAGACTAATGTATTTAAGAATAATTCCCAGCAGAATAGCTGGTGAATTTATAATAGTATGTGGCAATGATATCCTGTTTTCTATAGACGGAAAGTTCCACTACAAGTTACATTTTCTATGGGTAGCTTGTGTATACAATACAGCAGCAATATTATCTGCCTGTATGATATTATTAATTGGTGTCGGATTTTCCGACAGAATTCCCAGGGGGCTGCTCACGGGTCGCAGTCCTATTTAGAACAGACGAACACCGATACTCCTCCTTCGAATTATTAGATTAATTTGATGCTAGTAGTTAGTAATCACACATTTGTGCCTCTGTCCGTACAGGACGGATATCCCGTACTCGAGTTGCAGGGGTTAGAAGTCTAACGCGATTTCCTTTCCCTGTTAATTCTTGAAAGGCTAAAATTCAAGCCTAAATAAATATTATTTAAGCCAAAAGACTGGATGTGATCAAGTACTACAGTCAAGTATGATTCAGGGACTGCAGTGAGATCAGTGACATTAGATATAACTAGAAGCTTGTTCAGTTAACTGGTCATTGATATATATACACTGAGGCCCATGGGATTCATCTTGATTAAATAATAAATGTATCAAAATCAGTCATCAGATTTATTGGGGTTTAATTTAGTTAATTGATTCAGAAAATTGAATAGCCCATCATTAAAGTAAAGAATGGTTCTGAGACTGCAGTGGGTTCAGTGACATTGGTCACAGTGACTTGTAGCTGTTTAGGCTACTGTTCACTGATTTGCCACTGAGGCCTCATGAACTCATCTTCAGCTTTAAATGATGATATTAACATCAACCTCTGTTGCAATAGTCAGCTGTAATCTCCTTAGTATAATGCTACTGGAGAAATATAATCAGCTGACAAATTTAGATTTCTATTGGTATTGTTTATCTGCAGCCATAGGTCTCCCCAGGCTTGAATACTGGGCCTGAGAGTAATTTACCTCCTGCAGAATTTAACATGGTTATGCCCTAATATTTAGTAGGGCTACCAATGAATTGATGGTAGTAGTCTGTACCTACAAGGAGAGCTATTTGGCTTTTGATTTGCTCAAATTTACCTGCAGCTGCTTGATAATAGCTTTCCAGGTCAGCATAATCAACTTGAGATTGTTGTTACAAATCTTCACATTTCTTGATCTGTCTTGTTAAGTGGCTTTTAAGACCTGCAAGGGTTCTTTTCATTCTCCCTGCATTATCCATATTGGCTAGTTGGTGAAGCCTTGTGTGGCTTGTACTTGGGTCCCTCATAATACTGAACAAGCACTGATGGTAGCCTAGGGTAAAATTTCTGTGCTCACTAGGCTGTAATCCTACCTCTACTAGAGGTTAGCACTTAAAATTAATACACATTATATATACACAATAATACACTAATGATTTGAGTGATAAACCACTGTCACTGGAAGTACCTTTAGGTTAGCTCTTCTATATCACCCTAGGATGGTATAGACACTAATTAATCACTCAAAGGTGTAATGATCATAAGTAAATTTAATCTGTGTAAACACTCTATGCAAATAAAGGGACCCAGTTTATGGAACTCACTCCCTACTGAATTGAAAAGCTGTCCAACTTTTACATCATTCAAAATACTAAAAAGTACCCAATTTCATCTTCATAGTTTTTCACTTTTTGCCTTAAAATTGCACTGTATCAATTGCTACCCAATCTCCCAACCTTTATGTTCCCAATTTGAACATCTTTACCATTGTGATCATTGCTGTTTTCTTATATGTGCTGCCAATCTGCTGTATGGTGTTTATTAATCTTGCTTATCTGTATCTTTTGCTACCCAGTCTCCCAATCTTTATGTACCCATTCTGAACATCTTTACCATTGTGATCATTGCTGTCTTATATGTGCTGTCAATCTGCTGTATGGTGTCTATTAATCTTGTATAAATTACTAATCAAGCTGTCAATGTAATCAATCAGAGCTTTAATATAACAATGTGCTTTAATATACTTACTTATCTCTCTCATCTCATTTTTCTCTTGTAATGTATCTTTATCATTTATCAATTCTGATTGAAATTACCTACTTAAAATTATCTGCTAGATTAAGGACCTGCCCGAAACGCTGCGCGTACTAGTGTCTTTACAAGAATGTAATTACTGTACTATCCAATGTATTCTCACAAACCCAATGTACCTTCTTGTATATATATAAATAAATAAATAAATAAATAAAAATTATTATATATACACAACTCAACTCGAGTTGATAAAAATTACACCGTAAATATTGTATTGTGAACACTAGTGCAATATATATTAAATAATTCTCTATTTTGGAGAAATAATATACACAATTATTGATAATAGCCTCTTAATTGCCTCTATGAAACTTCTAATATTATCAAGAAGTATTCAATATTATTAGTGACCTCGCGAAATAAACTCCACAAAATTCGTGGATAATCTCTCGCGAAATTTAACACCACGAAATCCGTGAACAATCTCGGGAAGACACAGCCACTAATTTGGCTGGCTTCAATATTAGCGCTGTCATTCCACAGAATAACACGCCACCAAATCTGTGGGTGAGCATGAAACCGCTGATGAGGCTGAACTAAACTGAGGGGGGCTCCTGAGCTCGCTCGAGGCAACGCTGCCGTCTTTGACTGCTGGCTTTGCATAAATCACACTGCACTAGTATATTTAATGAATCCACTGGTTAACTGGTTCATCCGGTACTAAGATGACCAAATAATCTGTCATCCGACTCGAAGATGACCAATAATGTGGGTTCAAACGACCAAATAATCCAGTTCGAAGGTCCAAATAATGTGGGAACCAACCTGTGAGATTTATATTTATTTAATTTATATAAATTTATATAGAATTTATATTTACGTTAATTTATATATTTCGATAGCAATTTGTATGATGATAATTGGACTGCATTTCTGCAATAATCTCACAAATGGATCCACTGCACATGGGGAGTGGTGTATTGAATTTTTATATATGCAGCCAATCAAACTACAGTATTAAACTACATATTAGTATACATTGAAGAGGTTCCTTATCTTATTGTACAGCAAGGCTGTACAATAAGGGGAGCCAGTCGGCCGAGCGGACAGCACGCTGGACTTGTGATCCTGTGGTCCTGGGTTCAATCCCAGGCGCCGGCGAGAAACAATGGGCAGAGTTTCTTTCACCCTATGCCTCTGTTACCTAGCAGTAAAATATGTACCTGGGTGTTAGTCAGCTGTCACGGGCTGCTTCCTGGGGGTGGAGGCCTGGTCGAGGACCGGGCCGCGGGGACACTAAAGCCCCGAAATCATCTCAAGATAAGGCTTAGTTCACCAGATATAACTAGGATGTAGACACCAATTATCCTCTTTGAGGCTGCTTCCATCACCCAGTAACTGGAGCACAAAGTTTGCTTCCTCTTCTTGACCTGTCAAAAGGGCGCTAGCTATGAAGCCAGAATCCTAATATATGACAGCTATATCAGAGAAAACACTGTACAATGAACCATAAAGACCAAGGCTTAATTACCTTGTTTGAGTCGTTCATTTGTGATCTCACCGGCCCACCCAATATCTACCTAACATTAATGGCCATAAATGAATAGATAAGCGAGTTTCGGAAAGACACCTCCCCTGTATTTGTTGACAGCGTGTTGATGATGGAAGACCACTACTCTGATCTTCGTCACACTTCGTCCAAGAGAATTTATAGGAGCAGTTACTAGCTCCGACGACTCTGGTCTTAAACAATAACAATGGCTGACCACTCCCTCACCACTGACGCCTGGCTTACATTGTCCAGATATCAGAAAGTGATAGAAGGGTCACAGTTACTCTATTTTAATACTGATAATTAAGTTAATTTAAAATAAGATGGTTTTATGATGGTAAAGTCCAAAGACTAATGTATTTAAGAATAATTCCCAGCAGAATAGCTGGTGAATTTATAATAGTATGTGGCAATGATATCCCGTTTTCTATAGACGGAAAGTTCCACTACAAGTTACATTTTCTATGGGTAGCTTGTGTATACAATACAGCAGCAGTATTATCTGCCTGTATGATATCATTAATTGGTGTCGGATTTTCCGACGCTATCTGCTCTACCATGCTCTATGGTGGACAACAGTCACTCTGCTCTATGGTGGACAACAGTCACTCTGCTCTATGGAGGACAACAGTCACTCTACTCTACCATTCTCTATGGATGACTACAGTCACTATCTGCTCTACCATGCTCTATGGTCGACAGCAGTCACTATCTGCTCTACCATGCTCTATGGTGGACAGCAGTCACTATCTGCTCTACCATGCTCTATGGTGGACAGCAGTCACTATCTGCTCTACCATGCTTTATGGTGGACTACAGTCACTATCTGCTCTACCATGCTCTATGGTGGACAGCAGTCACTATCTGCTCTACCATGCTTTATGGTGGACTACAGTCACTATCTGCTCTACCATACTCTATGGTGGACAGCAGTCACTATCTGCTCTACCATGCTTTATGGTGGACTACAGTCACTATCTGCTCTACCATGCTCTATGGTGGACAGCAGTCACTATCTGCTCTACCATGCTCTATGGTGGACAGCATTCACTATCTGCTCTACCATGCTCTATGGTGGACAGCAGTCACTATCTGCTCTACCATGTCTTGTTACTAACGCTTCTAATAATACATTCCAATGTCCTATTTGCCTTATTACGAACAATGATACATTGATCCTTTGGTTTTAAATTCTTACTAATCATAACTCCCAGATCCCATTAGCAATCCGACTTTGCAGTCTCAACACCATATAGCTCGTATCTTGTAACTCTATCATCTTTACCTAGCCTCAGAACTTTACATTTATCAGCATTAAACTGCATCTGCCAATCTTTTGACCTTTTCAAAACCCTATTTAGATCAACTTGAAGTGATAGTGAGTCTTCTTCCATGTTTATTTCCCTGCCGATTTTTGTATCATCGGCAAATTTGCAAATGTTGCTACTCAAACCTGAATCTAAATCATTTATATATATTATAAACAACAGAGGTCCCAGGACAGAGCCTTGAGGCACTCCACTTACAACATTTTCCCACTCTGACTTGACTCCATTTATACTAACTGTTTCCTTTGGTATAGCCATGCCCTAATCCAGCTTAATATAGCACCCCCAATACCATGAGCCTCTTCCTTTTTAATCAGTCTTCCATGTGGCACTGTATCAAAAGCTTTGCTAAAGCCAAGGTACACATTACAATCCTTACCACTATCAACTGCCTCAACTATGCTACAATAAAAAGATAACAAATTTGCTAAACATGAACGGTCATTTATAAAACCATGTTGCGACTCAATTATTAATTTATGTTTTTAAAGATGAAGACGAATTTTATATGCAATTATCGATTCGAATAACTTTCCCACAATAGACGTTAGGCTAATTGGCGATAGTTTGACGCAAGTGCTCTATCTCCTTTCTTAAAAACTGGTACCACATTAGCAACTTTCCATAACTCTGGCACTCTGCCTGACCCTATTGATTTATTAAATATGGTAGCCAGTGGCTCGCAGAGCTCCTCTTTGCATTCTTTAAGCACCCTGGCAAACCCTTCATCCGGCCCTGGGGATTTGTTTGGTTTGAGTTTTACTATTTGTTTAATTACATCCTCCCTGGTAACTGCTAAACTAGTCAACCTGTCCTCGTCCCCACCCACATAGACTTGTTCGGCTGAAGGCATATAGTTAAGTTCCTCTTTAGTAAATGCAGAGATAAAATATTTATTAAAAATACTACTCATCTCTTCGTCATTATCCGTTTTTTGACCTGTCTCAGTTTTTAATGGACCTATCCTTTCCCTAACCTTTGTTCGATATAACTGAAAAAACCTTTAGGATTTTTCACTTGACACCTTGCTCACACACTTGACACCTGGGCTCATACACTTGACACCTGGCTCCCACACTTGACACCTGGCTCACACTCTTGACACCGGGCTCCCACACTTGACACCTGGCTCACACACATGACACCTGGGCTCATACACTTGACACCTGGCTCACACTCTTGACACCTGGCTCACACTCTTCACATCTGGCTCCCACACTTGACACCTGGCTCACACACATGACACCTGGGCTCATACACTTGACACCTGGCTCCCACACTTGACACCTGGCTCACACTCTTGACACCTGGCTCCCACACTTGACACCTTGCTCACACACAGGACACCTGGGCTCATACACTTGACACCTGGCTCACACTCTTGACACCTGGCTCACACTCTTGACACCTGGCTCCCACACTTGACACCTGGGCTCACACACATTACACCTGGCTCACATACTTGACACCTGGGCTCACACACGTGACACCTGGCTCACACACTTGACACTTGGCTCACACAATTGACAGGATTCTTGACCTCGTCAGAACTAATCAGTTACGAGCAAATTCTCTCTCCGGTAAATAATTATTTCCTTGAGCTCTAATTACCTAGTTAATGTATTTCTTTACATCCAGAGTGTTGTAATTAATTGTATTTTTATTGTTTGAGTGTATTTTATCTTCCTGCTCATTAATCTCTGACAAACACCGTAATTGTTTTTTACTAACAATTGGTATAGGTAAGGGGGAGAGTTTTATATTTTATATATTATATATTTTGTTGGAGGGGGACAGGGAATGGGGAAGTGATGGGGTGATGGTGGTGATGGGGTGATGGAGTGATGGGGTTAATGAGGGTGATTGGGGTGATTGGAGTGATGGGGAGTTATGGAGAGTGATGGGGTGATAGTTGTGATAGAGGAGTGACTGGGAGTGATAGTGGTGACGGGGAGTGAAAGGGAAATTTTGCCTAACAAACCTTTTGAAATTCTATGATAAAATAACGAGTATAAGGCAGGACAGAGAAGGTTGGGCAGACTGCACATTTCTGGACTGCCAAAAAGCCTTTGATACAGTACCGCACATACAGGTTGCAGAGAAGGTCAGAGAAATGGCTGCTGGAATTCAACACGAGGAAATGTAAAGTTATGTAAATGGGATTAGATGATAGGCGACCAAAGGGACAGTACACAATGAAGGGGAACTGCCTACCTGTGATGACGCGAGAAAGAGACCTGGGAGTGGACGTAACACCTAATCTATCTCCTGAGCAGCAGCGTACTCTATACTGGCAAAAATTGGAACTTCATTCAGAAACCTAAGTAAGGAGGCACTTAGGGCGCTTTACACTGCCTACATGAGGCCAGTCTTAGAGTATGCCGCCTCATCATGGAGTCCCCATCTGAAGAAGCATATGTCGGAAAATCCGACACCATTTAATAATATCAATGCAATTGCAGATAATATTGCTGCGTTGTATGCACAAGTTACCCATAGAAAATGTAACTTGTAGTGGAACTTTCCGTCTATAGAAAAAGGGATATCATTGCCACATACTATTATAAATTCACCAGCTCTTCTGATGGGAATTATTCTTAAATACATTAGTCTTTGGACTTTTACATCATAAAAACATCTCATTTGAATTAATTTAATTATCAGTATTAAAATAGAGTAAATGTGACCCTTCTATCACTTTCTGATATCTGGACAATGTAGGCCAGTAGCGTCAGTAGTAGTGAGGGAGTGGTCAGCCATTGTTGTTTAAGACCAGCGAGGTGCACGGGAGCAAATTCGGCTCCCATAATTTCTCTTGGACGAAGTGTTATGGAAACCAAAGGTCTTCCATCATCAACACGCTGTCAACAATCACAAGGGAAGTGTTCTGCCGAAACCCATTTATCTAATCATTTTTGCCCATTAATGTCAGTAGATAGGGCGGACCGGTTAGAATGCGAACAGCCTCTTAATAATAAAAGGTAATTAAGCCTTGGTCTTTATAATTCATTATACAGTGTTTTCTCTGATATAGCTGTCATATATTAGGATTCTGGGTTTACAGCTAGTGCCTTTGACAGGTCAAGAAGAGAAAGCAAACTTTATGTATCAGTTACTGGGTGATGGAAGCTGCCTCACACGAGGAAATTTGGTGTCTATATCCTAGTTATATCTGGTGGACTAAGCCTGCTGTGTAATAAGATAAGGAACCTCTTCAATGAATACTAATATATGTAGTTTAATACTGTAGTTTGATTGGCTGCATATATATAAATTCAATATAAACCCCCCCCTAATGTGTAGTGGATCGATTTGTGAGATTATTGCAGAAATACAGTCCACTTAACATCATACAAATTGCTATCGAAATATATAAATTAACATAAATATAAATTCTATATAATTCATATAAATTAAATAAATATAAATCTCACAGGTCGGTTCCCACATTATTTGGTCCTTCGAAACCAGATTATTTGGTCCTTCGAAACTGGATTATTTGGTCCTTTGAACCCACATTATTGGTCATCTTTGAGTCAGATGACAGATTATTTGGTCATCTTAGTACCGGATGAACCAGTTAACCAGTGGATTCATTAAATATACTAGTGCAGTGTGATTTATACAAAGCCAGCAGTCAAAGACAGCGGCGTTGCCTCGAGCGAGCTCAGGAGCCCCCCTCAGTTCAGTTCAGCCTCATCAGCGGTTTCTGGGTCACCCACAGATATTTGGTGGCATGTTATTCCGTGAAATGACAGCGCTAATATTGAAGCCAGCCAAATTAGTGGCTGTGTCTTCGCTAGATTGTTCACAGATTTCGTGGTGTTAAATTTCGCTAGAGATTATCCACCAATTTTGTGGAGTTTATTTCGCGAGGTCACTAATAATATTAAATACTTCTTGATAATATTAGAAGCTTCATAGAGGCTATTATCAATAATTGTGTATATTATTTCTCCAAAATAGAGAATTATTTAATATATATTGCACTAGTGTTCACAATATAATATTTACCAATTGCCAACCCACAACAGAGTAGGATATACATTGACTAGTGTTTATAGATAACCTAGTCCCCTATTACCATTGACTAGTTGAACTATTTATTATTCATCCTACTCCCATTATTATCATAGTCTAGTTGTACTATATTAAACAATCTAGCACTATTAATGAATGGTGCAGACCCTATTTTGGGTGTAATTTTTATCAACTCGAGTTGAGTTGTATATATAATAATTTACTTATGATCATTACACCTTTGAGTGATTAATTAGTGTCTATACCGTCCTCGGGTGATATAGAAGAGCTAACCTAAAGGTACTTCCAGTGACACTGGTTTATCACTCAAATCATTAGTGTGTATGATTGTATATATATAATGTGTATTAATTTTAAGTGCTAACCTCTAGTAGAGGTAGGATTATCGCCTAGTGAGTGCAGAATTTTACCCTAGGCTACCATCAGTGCTTGTTCAGCATTATGAGCAACCCAAGTACAAGCCCCACAAGGCTTAACCAACTAGCCAATATGAATAATGCTGGCAATGAGAAAACTGTCATACATCTAGTACTACAATTGCTGGATTTACCTCAACCTGATCAGACTGCTGACTCATTACAATCCTTCAACATGGAGTTTGAGTCACTACTAAGAACATTCAGTCTTAAGGTTGATATAACCACTAGTGAATGGATGACCAAAGTAGTCCTTCAACGAAAATTGTCCAGCGATATACTAGATGAATTATATGCACATCAACATAACACCATCCTGACAGTACAGGACATCACTGAAGGTTTACATTCCATCATAAACAAACGACGTGCAAATGAGGAAGTTAAAGCCTCATGCAAGCCTTCAGAAATAGAAAATAATAGTCAATTAAAGGGTAAAACAACTATTCCAAATAAACATCAGTCAATTACTCTAACATCAAGTTGCAGAAAATCTGGCAATGCAGCAGAATCCTCCAAGCCTACTGTTACTAGTTCACCCAACCCGATAACTTCCAAACATGCAGTAGGCTGGGGGACATGTATGTTCTGCAAAAAGAAACATTCAACATACTGTTGTGCTAATTATCGAACCAGAGACACTCGTATTGAGCGACTCCAGGAATTAGGGAGATGTGTAAGGTGTCTCAAGTCACACAACATTGACTATTGTGATACCCAATTCAACACCTGCAACATGTGTAGAAGAGGTAGGCACTATGCAGCACTGTGCAAATATACGAAATTAACGTATTCAAGACCCAAGGTGGAAGATAGCATTCCCACCACAGTACAGTACTGCAAGGTGCAACAAACGAAGAGTGTCCAATCGGCAAAGTCTAAAGGTAATACAACTTTGCCTACTGCCAAAATTACCATCCTGAATAAGAGGGCCAAGGTCCATACCCATGGGTTGTTTGACCAAGGGTCCCAGAGAACATATGTCACTAAAAAGTTGGCAAATGATCTACAATTAAGGCCTGTAGCCCAGACGTCATTCAACATCTCAGGGTTTGTAACAGATGCAGGACCTCAAGTCTACCAGGTGGTACAACCATCAGTACGTTTAGGCAGGTACGTCTGTCGAGTACAAGCCATTGTGGTGGACAAAATACCAGTAGACCTACAAGTTCAAGGTCTGAGAGCAACAGCCAAATTCCTGAGAAATAGAGGAATAAAATTGGCTGATAATATTAAGTCTGATCACCTCACCGACTTCGGTCTCCTTGTAGGTACTATTGCCATCGATTCATCGGTAGCTCTACTAAATATCAGGGCATAACCATGTTAAATTCTGCAGGAGGTAAATTACTCTCAGGCCCATTATCAAGCCCGAGGAGACCTATGGCTGCAGATAAACAATACCAGTAGAAATCTAAATTTGTCAGCTGATTATATTTCTCCAGTAGCATTATACTAAGGAGATTACAGCTGGCTATAGTAACAGAGGTTGATGTTAATATCATTTTAAAGCTGAAGATGAGTTCATGAGGCTTCAGTGGCAAATCAGTGAACAGTAGCCTAAACAGCTACAAGTCACTGCGACCAATCTCACTGAACCCACTGCAGTCTCAGAACCATACTTTACTTTAATGATGGGCTATTCAATCCTCTGACTGAATTAACTAAATTAAACCCCAGTAAATCTGACGACTGATTTGATACATTTATTATTTAATCAAGATGTATTCCATGGGCCTCAGTGTTTATATATCAGTGACCAGATACCTGAACAAGCTTCACGTTATATCTAATGTCACTGATCTCACTGCAGTCCCTGAATCATACTTGACTGTAGTACTTAATCACATCCAGTCTTCTGGGTTAAATAATATGTATTTAGGCTATAATTTTAGCCTCTCAAGAGTTAACAGGGAAATGAAATCACATTTGAATTCTAACCCCTGCAACTCTAGTACGGGACATCCATCCTGTACGAACAGACGCACAAATATGTGATTACTAACTACTAACATCAAATTAATCTAATAATTTGAAGGAGTATCGGTGTTCGTCTGTTCTAAATAGGACTGCGACCCGTGAGCAGCCCCTGGGGAATTATGTCGGAAAATCAGACACCATTTAATAATATCAATGCAATTGCAGATAATATTGCTGTGTTGTATACACAAGTTACCCATAGAAAATGTAACTTGTAGTGGAACTTTACATCTATAGAAAATGGGATATCATTGCCACATACTATTATAAATTCACCAGCTACTCTGCTGGGAATTATTCTTAAATACATTAGTCTTTGAACTTTTACATCATAAAAACATCTCATTTGAATTAATTTAATTATCAGTATTAAAATAGAGTAAATGTAACCCTTCTATCACTTTCTGATATCTGGACAATGTAGGCCAGTAGCGTCAGTAGTAGTGAGGGAGTGGTCAGCCATTGTTGTTTAAGACCAGCGAGGCGCACGGGAGCAAATTTGGCTCCCATAATTTCTCTTGGACGAAGTGTTATGGAAACCAAAGGTCTTCCATCATCAACACGCTGTCAACAATCACAAGGGAAGTGTTCTCCTGAAACCCATTTATCTAATCATTTTTGCCCATTAATGTCAGTAGATAGGGCGAACCGGTTAGAATGTGAACAGCCTCTTAATAAAAGGTAATTAAGCCTTGGTCTTTATAATTCATTATACAGTGTTTTCTCTGATATAGCTGTCATATATTAGGATTCTGGCTTTACAGCGAGTGCTTTTGACAGGTCAAGAAGAGGAAGCAAACTTTGTGTATCAGTTACTGGGTGATGGAAGCTGCCTCACACGAGGAAATTTGGGGTCTACATCCTAGTTATATCTGGTGGACTAAGCCTGCTGTGTAATAAGATAAGGAACCTCTTCAATGTATTCTAATATATGTAGTTTAATACTGTAGTTTGATTGGCTGCATATTTATAAATTCAATATAAACCCCCCTAATGTGTAGTGGATCGATTTGTGAGAAATACAGTCCACTTAACATCATACAAATTGCTATCGAAATATATAAATTAACGTAAATAGAAATTCTGTATAAATTCATATAAATTAAATAAATATAAATCTCACAGGTCGGTTCCCACAGCATATAAGGAAATTGGAAAAGGCTCTGAAGATTGCAACGAGACTCATCCCAGTGTTACGAGTGATGGGGTATGAAGAGCGCCTGAAGGAACTGTGCCTTTCGACACTAGAAAAAAATATGGGAGATGAGGGATATGATAGGAACGTGTAAAATATTCAGTGGGATTGATAGAGTGGACATAGACGAAATGTTCACACGGAATAGTAACAGAACGAGGGGTCATGGGTGGAAGCTGGAAACTCAGATGAGTTACAGGGATGTTAGGAAGTTTTCTTTAGCGTGAGAGTAGTGGGAAAATGGAATACACTTAAGGAGCAGGTTGTGGAAGTTAATTCTATTCATAATTTTAAAACTAGATATGATAGGAAAATGGGACAGGAGTCATTGCTGTAAACAATCGATGCTCGAAAGGCGGGATCCAAGAGTCAATGCTCGATCCTGCAGACACAAATAGGCGAATACAAACACAAACACTCCCCCCCCCCCACACACACACATTTAAACACACACACACACACTCACTCCCACACTTCCACACTCCCACACACCCACACACACACACACACACACACACACACTCCCACACACCCACACACACTCACACGCACACACACAGAGGTCTGGTAGCTAAGTGGACATGCATAGGATTCGTAATTCTGTGGCCCGGCTTCGATTCCCGAACTAGGGAGAAACAAATGGGCAAATTTTCTTTTACCCTGATGCACCTGTTACCTAGCAGTAAATAAGTACCTGGAAGTTAGACAACTGTCACGGAGTTGCTTCCTGGGTGTGTGTGTGGGGGGGGGGGGGGGGGCGAATAGTTACTTAGTAGTTAGTAACAGTTGATTGATTGACAGTCGAGAGGCGGGCCGAATGAGCAAAGCTCAACCCTTGCAAACACAACTAGGTGAATACACACACACACACCTACCCCCGATTCCCCCCTAACTAATACACCCTCTCTTCCACTCCCAGCACCCATGCTCCATTCTCCTCTCAGCCCTCTGCCCTCAATATCCCTCTCCCCCCCCAACCTCTCAACCTCTATCTGACTCTCAGTCTCACTCTATTTCTCAACCCCCTATGCTATTCAAACCCCCTAACTTTCAGACCCATTATGTCCTTCCTACCCCCCCTAGATGCCCAGACCCCATTCGCCTACCAGGCACTCCCAGGCACCCCCCCCCTAGCACCCCCCATTCACCCCCACAGCCCCCACTCGCCCCCCAGACACCCCCCAGTCCCCCCCAGACCCCCGGTGAAAGGGGGAACTCTGACACCCGAGTTTCCAAGAAGAGTCTCAAGGTTTGGTACACCAATGCTGATGGGGTAGCCAATAAAGCAGAAGAGATAAAAGAAAGATTTAGTGAGGCAGACCCAGACATAGTGGCAATAGTGGAAACTAAAATAAATGGCATGATCTCGGATGCAATCTTTCCAGAGGGGTACCAGGTGATAAGAAAAGAAAGGACACAGAGACAGGGAGGAGGAGTGGCACTCCTAATAAAGCGGAAATGGAAGTTTGATGAGCTGGAAAATCCGGGTACCAATGAAAGCACGAGCTTCATACATGGAACTCTGACAGTGGATGGGAAGAAGATTGTAATCTTGATACTCTACAATCCGCCACCAAACAGTAGAAGGCCCAGGCAGGAGTACGAGGACAGCAACAAGACATGTATAGATGAACTGCAGAGGGCAGCAACTATAGTGCATAGAATGAGAGCGAAGCTGCTGGTCATGGGGGACCTAAATCACGGAGAGATAGATTGGGAAACGAGGAATCCTCATGGCGGGGAGGAGACCTGGGAAGCGAAGCTGGTAGACGTTATTGACAGGAATTTCCTAACACAGCATGTGAAGGAAGATACTAGGGAAAGAGGAGGGGATACGCCCAGCCTATTAGAACTCATTTTCACCCAGAATGTAGAAGACATCGAGCAGTTGGAACATGAAATACCACTAGGAGCCAGTGACCATTGTGTCCTAGTCTTTGACTACATGATGGAGCTTAAAATTGTGACCAAAGGACAAGAGGTCCGGGAAAGGAGACTTGATTACAGAAAAGGGGACTACAGAAGGATAAGGGACTACCTGGGAGAAGTGCAATGGGAAGAAGAACTTAGAGGAAAAACAGTGCAAGGTATGATGAACCAAGTCATATTGAAATGCAAGGAGGCTGAAGAGAGATTTATTCCAACAATAAAGGAAAAAGCAGGAGGGAATATAATAACCCATGGTTTAATAGACAGTGTCAGGAAGCAAAGGTGAGAAGCAGGAGGGGGTGGAGGAAGTACAAAAGACAAAGGACAGAGGACAAGAGGATTAGATGAAACAGAGCTAGGAATGATTACATTAACATAAGACGAGTGTCGGAAAGAAATTATGAGAATGATATTGCAGTCAGAGTGAAAAAGCAACCTAAATTACTACATAGCCATATAAGAAGGAAGATGTCGGTAAATGACCAGGTGACAAGACTGAGGAAAACAGAAGGGGCATATACAGAAAGCGACAAGGAAATCTGCGAGGTACTGAATGCAAATTTCCATGGAGTGTTCACAACCGAGCCTGAGCAGCTCCCATTGTTAGAAGCGATTACCCTAGATGAAAGACTATCAGATATAGAGGTGACAGCAGAGGAGGTAGTGAAACAGTTGACAAAACTGGATGCAAATAAAGCTGTTGGACCAGACAAAGTATCACCGTGGATACTTAAAGAGGCAGCGCAGGCTCTCAGCGTGCCTCTGGCAATGATCTTTAATGAGTCACTTATGTCGGGAGAATTGCCCAGTTGCTGGAAGGAGGCAAATGTCGTACCGATTTTCAAGAAAGGTGATAGGGAGGAGGCACTTAACTACAGACCCGTATCACTGACAAGCATCCCCTGCAAAATACTTGAAAGAATAATTAGGCTAAGACTTGTTGAGCACCTGGAGAGCATTGGGTTTGTAAGCAAGCACCAACATGGGTTTTGGACAGGGAAATCATGCCTAACAAACCTTTTAGAATTCTATGATAAAGTAACAAGGATAAGGCAGGACAGAGAAGGCTGGGCAGACTGCATATTTCTTGACTGCCAAAAGGCCTTTGATACAGTACCGCACATGAGACTGCTATACAAACTTGAGAGGCAGGCAGGAGTAAGCGGAAAGGCCCTAGTATGGGTGAAGAACTACTTTACAGGAAGGAGCCAGAGGGTAATGGTAAGGGGCGAGAAGTCGGACTGGCGAACAGTAACAAGTAGAGTACCTCAAGGATCGGTGCTGGGACCAATCCTCTTTCTAATTTATGTAAATGATATGTTTACAGGAGTGGAATCATACATGTCAATGTTTGCGGATGATGCAAAATTAATGAGAAGAGTTGTGACAGACGAGGATTGTAGGATCCTCCAAGAGGACTTAAAAAGGATGCAGAGATGGTCAGGGAAATGGCAACAGGAGTTTAACACCAGTAAATGTAAAGTTATGGAAATGGGATCAGGTGATAGGAGACCAAAGGGACAGTACACAATGAAGGGGAACAGCCTACCTGTAACGATTCGAGAAAGAGACCTGGGAGTGGATGTGACACCTAATCTAACTCCTGAGGCACATATAAATAGGATAACGACAGCAGCGTACTCTACACTGGCGAAAATTAGAACTTCATTCAGAAACCTAAATGAGGAGGCTTTTAGGGCGCTTTACACTGCCTACGTGAGACCCGTCTTAGAGTATTCCGTGCCATCATGGAGCCCCCACCTGAAAAAACACATAAAGAAACTGGAGAAGGTTCAGAGGTTTGCGACGAGGCTTGTCCCAGAGTTACGAGGGATGGGATATGAAGAGCGTCTGAAGGAACTGAACCTTACGACACTAGAGAAAAGAAGGGAGAGAAGAGATATGATAGGGACATATAAAATACTCAGGAGAATTGACAAAGTGGAAATAGATGAAATGTTCACACGTAATAATAACAGAACGAGGGGACATGGGTGGAAACTGGAAACTCAGATGAGTCACAGAGATGTTAGGAAGTTTTCTTTTAGCGTGAGAGTAGTGGAAAAATGGAATGCACTTGGGGAACAGGTTGTGGAAGCAAATACTATTCATATTTTTAAAACAGGTATGATAGGGAAATGGGACAGGAGTCATTGCTGTAAACAACCAATAGCTGGAAAGGCGGGATCCAAGAGTCAATGCTCGATCCTGCAAGCACAAATAGGTGAGTACAAATAGGTGAGTACACACACACACACACACACACACACACACACACACACACACACACACACACACGACATTGCAAGCAAGGCTAAGACCCAACCCAAATTGCTACACAGCCACATTAGGAGAAAGACACAGTGAAGGAATAGATAATAAAACTGAGGATAGGGGCAGACAGATTCCCTACAAATGACAAAGAAATGTGCGAGGAACTCAATATGAAATTCTAGGAAGTCTTCACATTAGAGCAAAGAGAAGTTCCAGAGAGTTAAGAGAAGGCATAATTAACCAGTCACCACTAGAGGAATTTGAGATTACCAGTGGAGATGTAAGGAAGCTTTTGCTAGAGTTGGATGTGACAAAGGCTATAGGCCCAGATGGAATATCACCATGGATACTAAAGGAAGGAGCAGAAGCACTGTGCCTGCCACTCTCCATGGTGTATAACAAATCACTGGCAACAGGTGAACTGCCAGAAATTTGGAAGGCGGCAAACGTGTTCCCGATATACAAGAAGGGGGATTTACAGGAGGCACTGAACTACAGGCCAGTATCCCTAACTTGCATACCATGTAAGCTGATGGACTACCATCCACTCCATTTCGCGAACCACCCTGTTAACACTAGTGGTACGCGAACAAGGGGACACAGGTGGAAACTGAGTACCCAAATGAGCCACCGGGACGTTAGAAAGAACTTTTTCAGTGTCAGAGTAGTTAACAGATGGAATGTGATAGGCAGTAATGAGGTGGAGGCTGACTCAATAGGCTCAGGAACCTGTACACCAGTTGATTGACAGTTGAGAGGCGGGACAAAAGAGCCAGAGTTCAACCCCCGCAAGCACAACTAGGTGAGTACAACTAGGTGAGTGCTACTAGGTGAGGACAACTAGGTGAGTGCTACTAGGTGAGGACAACTAGGTGAGTGCTACTTGGTGATTACAACTAGGTGAGGACACCTAGGTGAGTGCTACTAGGTGAGTACAACTAGGTGAGGACAACTAGATGAGTGCTACTAGGTGAGTACAACTAGGTGAGTACAACTAGGTGAGGACAACTAGGTGAGTGCTACTAGGTGAGTACAACTAGGTGAGTACAACTAGGTGAGTGCTACTAGGTGAGTACAACTAGGTGAGTACAACTAGGTGAGTACAACTAGGTAGTGCTACTAGGTGAGTACAACTAGGTGAGTACAACTAGGTGAGGACAACTAGGTGAGTGCTACTAAGTGAGTGCTACTAGGTGAGTACAACTATCAGTGCTACTAGGTGAGTACAACTATCAGTGCTACTAGGTGAGTACAACTAGGTGAGTACAACTAGGTGAGTGCTACTAGGTGAGTGCTACTAGGTGAGTACAACTAGGTGAGTACAACTAGGTGAGGACAACTAGGTGAGTGCTACTAGGTGAGTACAACTAGGTGAGTACAACTAGGTGAGTACAACTAGGT
Source organism: Procambarus clarkii (assembly GCF_040958095.1). Classification (NCBI taxonomy): domain Eukaryota; kingdom Metazoa; phylum Arthropoda; class Malacostraca; order Decapoda; family Cambaridae; genus Procambarus; species Procambarus clarkii. The sequence continues at coordinate 3,248,257 of NC_091196.1, forward strand.
GAGTGCTACTAGGTGAGTGCAACTAGGTGAGTACAACTAGGTGAGTACAACTAGGTGAGGACAACTAGGTGAGTGCTACTAAGTGAGTGCAACTAGGTGAGTACAACTATCAGTGCTACTAGATGAGTACAACTAGGCGAGTACAACTAGGTGAGTGCTACTAGGTGAGTGCTACTAGGTGAGTACAACTAGGTGAGTACAACTAGGTGAGTACAACTATCAGTGCTACTAGGTTAGTACAACTAGGTGAATACAACTATCAGTGCTACTAGGTGAGTACAACTAGGTGAGGACAACTAGGTGAGTTCAACTATCAGTGCTACTAGGTGAGTACAACTAGGTGAGTGCTACTAGGTGACTACAACTATGTGAGTACAACTAGGTGAGTACAACTAGGTGAGTGCTACTAGGTGAGTACAACTAGGTGAATACAACTGTGTGAGTGCTACTAGGTGAGTACAACTAGCCTACCAACATTTACTCACGCAAGAAGTGACTGAACCTCACATTCACCCCTGGCCTCGTGGGTATATCAAACACACTAATATCCCTCGTATAGAACCATTTAAAATAGCTGCCATTCATACTATCAAGTTATAACCCCATATATCAAATATATACCTTTATACATCACTGGAAATGGTATCAGTACGGCACACAGTTTTGAATACACAAACTCTGGCAATATTGTTGAGGTTGACCTGACAGCAGGACATACATCTCTGGGTCGTGTAGTATGATATAGGCTTAGATCCTCCCCCAGGTAGTCAGCGTCATGTTCCTGCTCGTCTGGGTTCGTGTACCATTGGGCTGCTTGCAGCCTATATCAGTCTCCAGACCCTTAGAGGGTTATTAAGCCCACCACCACAGCAGCGTAATGACCTTCCCTCAAATGTATTTGACGTTATCCTGGGCTAAACCAAAGTGTGAATATATACAACGAAAAGTAACGTGTACCTCAGGGAATATATATATATATATATATATATATATATATATATATATATATATATATATATATATATATATATATATATGTCGTACCAAGTAGCCAGAACGCACTTCTCAGCCTACTATGCAAGGCCCATTTTGCCTAATAAGCCAAGTTTTCATGAATTAATTGTTTTTCGACTACCTAACCTACCTAACCTAACCTAACCTAACTTTTTCGGCTACCTAACCTAACCTAACCTATAAAGATAGGTTAGGTTAGGTTAGGTAGGGTTGGTTAGGTTCGGTCATATATCTACGTTAATTTAACTCCAATAACAAAAAATTGACCTCATACATAATGAAATGGGTAGCTTTATCATTTCATAAGAAAAAAATTAGAGAAAATATATTAATTCAGGAAAACTTGGCTTATTAGGCAAATCGGGCCTTGCATAGTAGGCCGAGAAGTGCGTTCCGGCTACTAGGTACGACATATATATATATATATATATATATATATATATATATATATATATATACATATATATATATATATATATATATATATATATATATATATATATATATATATATATATATATATATATATATATATATATATATTAGTATATTTTGGTAGCAGTCTTTCCTGTAGACATATATTATTAAATATGACCGAAAAAGTAAGATTAATAATTCTAACACGAATTTTCTCAATCTTTCGTACATTACGCTTCACTGTTGGAGGTAAATCAAAAATCACTTCTCCAAAATTCATTTTTATTTCTAGTCTGACGCGACACGGGCGCGTTTCGTAAAACTTATTACATTTTCAAAGACTTCACAAATACAAAACTGATTAGAACTTGCGTTTCCCTGATTTTATATCTACATTTGAGTGAGGTGGGAAGGGTGATGTGGCATTACATTTGAGTGAGGTGGGAAGGGTGATGTGGCATTAACACAAGACAGAACACTAGGGGATATTAATAGGGTATTAAAAGTATCAACACAAGACAGAACAGAAACAATGGGTATTCAATAGAAGTGTTTGTAGAAAGCCTATTGGTCCATATTTCTTGATGCTTCTATATTGGAGCGGAGTCTTGAGGTGGGTAGAATATAGTTGTGCAATAATTGGCTGTTGATTGCTGGTGTTGACTTCTTGATGTGTAGTGCCTCGCAAACGTCAAGCCGCCTGCTATCGCTGTATCTATCGATGATTTCTGTGTTGTTTACTAGGATTTCTCTGGCGATGGTTTGGTTATGGGAAGAGATTATATGTCTCTCAACTGCTACAAACGAGTGGAGAAATAGCAACATCGACCATAGTATCCGTACCCGCATTGAACAACACCTCGACATCCTCACAGACCAACATCACCTCAGCACTGAAACAAGGATTATCAAGAAACTAACAACATTATATGGAGGACCTATGGCAATTCCACGACCAAGAGATGGCTTCCTGAACCTTGCAGGAATTAACCTCACTGAGGACCAAGTCACTCTCCTAAATCTGGGCATAAACTGTCATGTTATGTCCAGACCGAGTGAAATGGCCCGGAAAGTAGAGTTGGAAATTCTGTTGGACGACATATTCGACCTCGAGACACAAAAGAAGGTCACAACCAAAGATACCTTACAAGCAGAACTTATTGCAGAAGGAGGAAAGAATCGAGGCAACTACAGAAGCACCATACTGTCCCCCGAGCTTAAAGCGGCAGCTAAAAGCCTTCGTGAGAACAAGGAGATAGTTGTCAGGAGAGGTGACAAGTCGCCAATATATGTCATTCTTAAAAAAGACGAATATCTGGCGAAAATGAACATCATACTCTCTGACCAAACTAAGTTCCAAAGGGTAACGAAGGACACTACAGCCGAATTAAAAGCAAAGGTCAACAAACTGATCGAAACTGTGAACGCCAAGAAATCCGGACTCCACCTGCCAAAGATCATTGGGGAATATAAACCTGGATATGCGTATGGAAATGTCATGACGCACAAGCCTGGAAACCCACTTCGGCCAATCATTAGCCAGATACCCACACCCACGTACAGACTGGCGAAGCGACTCAACGGCCTGCTGACTCCTTATGTTCCATGCGCCTTCAGCCTGAAGTCTCCAAAGGAATTTGTGGACTTACTGCGGGGCGCACGGGCCACAGGGATAAGAGCCTCGTTGGACGTAGAATCGCTGTTTACCAACGTACCTGTGGACGAGACAATCGGAATGATAGCCGACAGAGTGTATCGTGATCCAGCCTGTACTCCTCTTGACATGCCAGAAAGTATTCTGAGGAAACTACTCCAAGCTTGTACTAAAGAGGCACCCTTCTTGAGCCCGGATGGGCACATGTATAAGCAAGTAGATGGGGTCGCCATGGGTTCTCCCCTAGGTGTCCTGTTTGCAAACTTCTACATGGGTACCATCGAGCAAAAAGTCTTAGTCGACATGAACTTGAAACCGGCCATATACTGCAGGTATGTTGACGACATTTTTACACAGGTACCTGATGTCAGACATCTGCAGGAGCTGAAGGAGGCATTTGAGCAGAGTTCCGTGCTGCGTTTCACTTACGAGACGGAAAAGGATGGGAAGCTGCCTTTTCTAGATGTAACAGTCATGGAAAAGGGCGGAGGTTTCCACACTGCAGTCTACACAAAGGAAACAAACATAGGAATGTGCCTAAATGCCAACAGCGACTGCCCTGACAGGTACAAGAGGAGTGTTGTTAACGCATACGTCGACCGTGCTCTCAGCCACAGCTCAGAATGGAAGCAAGTCGACGAAGAACTCTGTAGGGTAAGGCAGGTCCTAGTCAATAACGGCTTCTCCAATGGTTTCATCGAAGACATCATAAGAAGGAAAGTGAAAAGCCATGCAACCTCCGAAGAGACAACTAACACAACACCTATACCCCCTATTAGACTATTTTACAGGAACTTCTTTTCCACAGCTCATAAAACAGAGGAAAGGGTCCTGAAAGATATTGTTAATAGAAACGTTATCCCAACAGACAAAAATCAGAGGATACAACTGACGATTTACTATAAAACCAGAAAAACGGCCAGCCTACTCATGAGAAACTCTCCAGACACAAAACAGAACGCTTTAAAAGAGACTAACGTCGTCTATGCCTTCAAATGCCCACTTGGGGACTGTAAGCTCCAAAAAACCCAGTATATAGGCAAGACAACAACATCTCTTTCTAGGCGTTTAACGATGCATAAACAACAGGGCTCCATTAAGGAACATATAATCTCTTCCCATAACCAAACCATCGCCAGAGAAATCCTAGTAAACAACACAGAAATCATCGATAGATACAGCGATAGCAGGCGGCTTGACGTTTGCGAGGCACTACACATCAAGAAGTCAACACCAGCAATCAACAGCCAATTATTGCACAACTATATTCTACCCACCTCAAGACTCCGCTCCAATATAGAAGCATCAAGAAATATGGACCAATAGGCTTTCTACAAACACTTCTATTCAATACCCATTGTTTCTGTTCTGTCTTGTGTTGATACTTTTAATACCCTATTAATATCCCCTAGTGTTCTGTCTTGTGTTAATGCCACATCACCCTTCCCACCTCACTCAAATGTAATGCCACATCACCCTTCCCACCTCACTCAAATGTAGATATAAAATCAGGGAAACGCAAGTTCTAATCAGTTGTGTATTTGTGAAGTCTTTGAAAATGTAATAAGTTTTACGAAACGCGCCCGTGTCGCGTCAGACTAGAAATAAAAATGAATTTTGGAGAAGTGATTTTTTATTTACCTCCAACAGTGAAGCGTAATGTACGAAAGATTGAGAAAATTCGTGTTAGAATTATTAATCTTACTTTTTCGGTCATATTTAATAATATATATATATATATATATATATATATATATATATATATATATATATATATATATATATATATATATATATATATATATATATATATATGTCGTACCTAGTAGCCAGAACGCACTTCTCAGCCTACTATGCAAGGCCCGATTTGCCTAATAAGCCAAGTTTTCATGAATTAATTGTTTTTCGACTACCTAACCTACCTAACCTAACCTAACCTAACTTTTTCGGCTACCTAACCTAACCTAACCTATATAGATAGGTTAGGTTAGGTTAGGTAGGGTTGGTTAGGTTCGGTCATATATCTGCGTTAATTTTAACTCCAATAAAAAAAAATTGACCTCATACATAATGAAATAGGTAGCTTTATCATTTCATAAGAAAAAAATTAGAGAAAATATATTAATTCAGTAAAACTTGGCTTATTAGGCAAATCGGGCCTTGCATAGTAGGCTGAGAAGTGCGTTCTGGCTACTAGGTACGACATATATATATATATATATATATATATATATATATATATATATATATATATATATATATATATATATATATATATATATATATATTATATATATTATATATATATATATATATTAAATATATATATATATATATATATATATATATATATTATATATATATATATTAAATATATATATATATATATATATATATATATATATATATATATATATATATATATATATATATATATATATATATATAAAGGAGTAAAAAGCACTACACCTAACCAAAACATAAACCTTATAATATTCTACAAAACCAAGAAGACTTCCGAACTCCTTATCAAAAACAGCCGAAGCTGACGGAGAACCCTCTACAGCAGTCAAGCGTTGTACACATGTACACTTGCCTCCACGAAGGATGTAACCTTCAATCTAAGTACATAGTTATGACGTCGACCAAGCTGACGAGGCGTTTGACATGCCATCTTCAATCCGGTGCCCCTAGGAATCACATGAGACAAGCCCATGACATCACTCTAACAAGAGAAATGTTGAACAAGAATACCTGCATAATAGACAAAACCCAAGATGCAAGAAGATTGCAAATTCTTGAGGCAATTCACATAAGAATAGAGCGACCTACCATGAACACCCAAATCACGGAACTATTTACTCTACCCACCATGAGAGTAAGGACAAGACCAGAACATAACGATGCCAACACAGAAGACAATGTCCAACATAATAGACCAATTACACTGGATTAATCTTTGTGTTTAGATAGGAGCTGCCTCGTATGGGCCAATAAGCCTTCTGCAGTAACCTCTATGTTTCACCTCACATTTATCCCTTATGTATCCCCCCATGTTTTCACCTTTATTGTATATATATACTCATACTCATACTCTCTGACCAAACTAAATTCCAAAGGGTAACGAAGGACACTACAGCCGAATTGAAAGCAAAGGTCAACAAACTGATTGAAACTGTGAACGCCAAGAAATCCGGACTCCACCTGCCAAAGATTATTAGGGAATATAAACCTGGATATGCGTATGGAAATGTCAAGACACACAAGCCTGGAAACCCACTTCGGCCAATCATTAGCCAGATACCCACACCCACGTACAGACTGGCGAAGCGACTCAACGGCCTGCTGACTCCTTATGTTCCTTGTGCCTTCAGCCTGAAGTCTCCAAAAGAATTTGTTGACTTACTGCGGGGCACACGGGCCACAGGGATAAGAGCCTCGTTGGACGTAGAATCACTGTTCACCAACGTACCTGTGGACGAGACAATCGGGATGATAGCCGACAGAGTGTATCGTGATCCAGCCTGTACTCCTCTTGACATACCAGAGAATATTCTAAGGAAACTACTCCAAGCTTGTACTAAAGAGGCACCCTTCTTGAGCCCGGATGGGCACATGTATAAGCAAGTAGATGGGGTCGCCATGGGTTCTCCCCTAGGTGTCCTGTTTGCAAACTTCTACATGGGTACCATCGAGCAAAAAGTCTTAGTCGACATGAACTTGAAACCGGCCATATACTGCAGGTATGTTGACGACATTTTTACACAGGTACCTGATGTCAGACATCTGCAGGAGCTGAAGGAGGCGTTTGAGCAGAGTTCCGTGCTGCGTTTCACTTACGAGATGGAAAAGGATGGGAAGCTGCCCTTTCTAGATGTAACAGTCATGGAAAAGAGCGGAGGTTTCCACACTGCAGTCTACACTAAGGAAATGAACATAGGAATGTGCCTAAATGCCAACAGCGACTGCCCAGACAGGTACAAGAGGAGTGTTGTTAACGCATATGTCGACCGTGCTCTCAGCCACAGCTCAGAATGGAAGTAAGTCGACGAAGAACTCTGTAGGGTAAGGCAGGTCCTAGTCAACAACGGCTTCTCCAATGGTTTCATCGAAGACATCATAAGAAGGAAAGTGAAACGCCATGCAACCTCTGAAGAGACAACTAACACAACACCTATACCCCCTATTAGACTATTTTACAGGAACTTCTTTTCCACAGCCCATAAAACGGAGGAAAGGGTCCTGAAAGATATTGTTAATAGAAACGTTATCCCTACAGACAAAAATCAGAGGATACAACTGACGATTTACTATAAAACCAGAAAAAACGGCCAGCTTACTCATGAGAAATTCTCCAGACACAAAGCAGAATGCTTTAAAAGAGACCAACGTCGTCTATGCCTTCAAATGCCCTCTTGGGGATTGTAAGCTCCAAAAAACCCAGTATATAGGCAAGACAACAACATCTCTTTCTAGGCGTTTAACGGTGCATAAGCAACAGGGCTCCATTAAGGAACATATAATCTCTTCCCACAACCAAACCATCGCCAGAGAAATCCTTGTAAACAACACAGAAATCATCGATAGATACAGCGATAGCAGAAGGCTTGACGTTTGCGAGGCACTACACATTAAGAAGTCAACACCAGCAATCAACAGCCAATTAATGCACAACTATATTCTACCCACCTCAAGACTCCGCTCCAATATAGAAGCATCAAGAAATATGGACCAATAGGCTTTCTACAATCACTTCCATTCAATACCCATTGTTTCGTGTTCTGTCTTGTGTTTGGGAATTTAATACCCTATTAATACCACCTCACCCCATCCACCTCACTCAAATGTAGATATAAACAAATTGAAGATGTGTAAGTTCTATTCAGTTGTGTATGTGTAAACTAAAGTCTTTGAAAATGTAATAAGTTTTACGAAATGCGCTCAAGTGTCGCGTCAGACGAGAAATAAAAATGAATTTTGGAGAATTGATTTTTTAATTACCACCAAAAGTGAAAAGAAACGTACAAAAGATCGAGAAAATTCGTGTTAGAATTATTAATCTTACTTTTTCGGTCATATTTAATAATATATGTCTACAGTAAAGACTGCTACCAAAATATACTTATATATATATATATATATATATATATATATATATATATATATATATATATATATATATATATATATATATGTCGTACCTAGTAGCCAGAACGCACTTCTCAGCCTACTATGCATATCCCGATTTGCCTAATAAGCCAAGTTTTCATGAATTAATTGTTTTTCGACTACCTAACCTACCTAACCTAACCTAACCTAACTTTTTTGGCTACCTAACCTAACCTAATCTATAAAGATAGGTTAGGTAGGGTTGGTTACGTTCGGTCATATATCTACGTTAATTTTAACTCCAATAAAAAAAAATTGACCTCATACATAAAGACCTTCATACTCACACACATGACAAAAGAAACCTTCATACTTACACACATGTCAAAAGAAACCTTCATACTTACACACATAACGAAAGAGACCTTCATACTCACACACATAACGAAAGAGACCTTCATACTCACACATATAACGAAAGAAACCTTCATACTCACACACATAACGAAGGAGACCTTCATACTCACACACATAACGAAAGAGACCTTCATACTCACACACATAACGAAAGAGACCTTCATACTCACACACATAACGAAAGAGACCTTCATACTCACACACATAAAGAAAGAGACCTTCATACTCACACACATAACGAAAGAGACCTTCATACTCACACACATGACAAAAGAAACCTTCATACTTACACACATGTCAAAAGAAACCTTCATACTTACACACATAACGAAAGAGACCTTCATACTCACACACATAACGAAAGAGACCTTCATACTCACACACATAACGAAAGAGACCTTCATACTCACACACATAACGAAGGAGACCTTCATACTCACACACATAACGAAAGAGACCTTCATACTCACACACATAACGAAAGAGACCTTCATACTCACACACATAACGAAAGAGACCTTCATACTCACACACATAACGAAAGAGACCTTCATACTCACACACATAACGAAAGAGACCTTCATACTCACACACATAACGAAAGAGACCTTCATACTCACACACATAACAAAAGAGACCTTCATACTCACACACATAACGAAAGAGACCTTCATACTCACACACATAACGAAAGAGACCTTCATACTCACACACATGACAAAAGAAACCTTCATACTTACACACATGTCAAAAGAAACCTTCATACCCACACACATAACGAAAGAGACCTTCATACTCACACACATAACGAAAGAGACCTTCATACTCACACACATGACAAAAGAGACCTTCATACTCACACACATGACAAAAGAGACCTTCATACTTACACACATGACAAAAGAGACCTTCATACTCACACACATGACAAAAGAGACCTTCATACTTACACACATGACAAAAGAGACCTTCATACTTACACACATAACGAAAGAGACCTTCATACTCACACACATGACAAAAGAGACCTTCATACTCACACACATGACAAAAGAAACGCGATAACGACCGGCAAACCAAACTGACCTGCAAAAAACAAAAAAAGAAATTAAGCAACAGAAGCTGAGTGTTGAATATGAATATATTCAAACTCTCTACTCACGTTGCTCCATTCAGAGCAGTGGGTAAGCGCTCGACGAATATAAGCATTGAGAACACTGGCTTTGTATCTTTGGGGGCACTCACTTCTACCGTTCAGGCATAATCCTATGTTGGTGGGCTTGGTATATACGTTGGTGCTTAAAGAGGTTCCTGTTTTTGTTATTAGAACATCCAAGAGCAACGTGAGCTCCATTCCAACGTGAATGGAGCAACGTGAGTAGAGAGTTTGAAAGAGTAACTCAGGTATTGGTGAACAACGGATATAGCAACGCGGAAATAAACGCTGCTATAAGAAGACACTTGGACCGTTGGTATAATTCAGAACCTAGAACAGAAACCACAACACCCCCAATAAAATTATATTACAAATCAACCATGCACAGTGAACATATAAAAGAGGAAAGAATAATGAAAGAAATAATCCGTAAAGGAGTAAAAAGCACTACTCCTAACCAAAACATAAACCTGATAATATTCTACAAAACCAAGAAGACTTCCGAACTCCTTATCAAAAACAGCCCGAAGCCGACGGAGAACCCTCTACAGCAGTCAAGCGTTGTATACATGTACACTTGCCCCCACGAAGGATGTAACCTTCAATGTAAGTACATAGGTATGACGTCGACCAAGCTGACGAGGCGTTTGACATGCCATCTTCAATCTGGTGCCCCTAGGAATCACATGAGACAAGCCCATGACATTACTCTAACAAGAGAAATGTTGAACAAGAATACTTGCATAATAGACAAAACCCAAGATTCAAGAAGATTACAAATTCTTGAGGCAATTCACATAAGAATAGAGCGACCTACCATGAACACCCAAATCACGGAACTATTTACTCTACCCACCATGAGAGTAAGGACAAGACAAGAACATATCGATGCCAACACAGAAGACAATGTCCAACATAACAGGCCAATTACACTGGATTAATCTTTGTGTTTAGATAGGAGATGCCTCGTATGGGCCAATAAGCCTTCTGCAGCCCCTATGTTTATCCCTTATGTATCCCCCCATGTTTTCACCTTCATTGTATTATCACCTGACCTAATGCGGGTATAAAATCAACTAGTATTGTAAGATCTGTTCACTTGAGAATGAACCATGGAGGTTCGAAACGTCGTGCAAATTATACAAATAAGTGTAATACACTCTATAGTAAATCACTTCTTTTCTTCACCTTAAAAGTACGAAAATGAGTTTTGGAGAACTCCTATTTCAATTAAGCCCTGATGCTAAGAAAATAGTTAGAGGGATAGAAGCCCTAAACCAGAAAATAATAAATACAGAATATGCGGTCATATTCAATGAAACATGTTTGAAAGAAAACCTGCTGCCAGTATACACCAATATATAAATATATATATATATATATATATATATATATATATATATATATATATATATATATATATATATATATATATATATTTTGGTAGCAGTCTTTCCTGTAGACATATTTTATTAAATATGACCGAAAAAGTAAGATTAATAATTCTAACACGAATTTTCTCAATCTTTCGTACATTATGCTTCACTGTTGGAGGTAAATCAAAAATCACTTCTCCAAAATTCATTTTTATTTCTAGTCTGACGCGACATGGGCGCGTTTCGTAAAACTTATTACATTTTCAAAGACTTCACAAATACACAACTGATTAGAACTTGCGTTTCCCTGATTTTATATCTACATTTGAGTGAGGTGGGAAGGGTGATGTGGCATTACATTTGAGTGAGGTGGGAAGGATGATGTGGCATTAGAGGATATTAATAGGGTATTAAAAGTATCAACACAAGACAGAACACGAAACAATGGATATTGAATAGAAGTGTTTGTAGAAAGCCTATTGGTCCATATTTCTTGATGCTTCTATATTGGAGCGGAGTCTTGAGGTGGGTAGAATATAGTTATGCACAACTATATTCTACCCACCTCAAGACTCCGCTCCAATATAGAAGCATCAAGAAATATGGACCAATAGGCTTTCTACAAACACTTCTATTCAATATCCATTGTTTCGTGTTCTGTCTTGTGTTGATACTTTTAATACCCTATTAATATCCTCTAATGCCACATCATCCTTCCCACCTCACTCAAATGTAATGCCACATCACCCTTCCCACCTCACTCAAATGTAGATATAAAATCAGGGAAACGCAAGTTCTAATCAGTTGTGTATTTGTGAAGTCTTTGAAAATGTAATAAGTTTTACGAAACGCGCCCGTGTCGCGTCAGACTAGAAATAAAAATGAATTTTGGAGAAGTGATTTTTGATTTACCTCCAACAGTGAAGCATAATGTACGAAAGATTGAGAAAATTCGTGTTAGAATTATTAATCTTACTTTTTCGGTCATATTTAATAAAATATATATATATATATATATATATATATATATATATATATATATATATATATATATATATATATATATAAATATATATATATATATATATATATATATATATATATATATATATATATATATATATATATATAATGCACAAACTACCCTGTTCCAGTAACTGAAGTTTATAACTTTTTAGACACTCAACCCACTAGGGGACTCGAATACTGGCCAACATGGTGGCAGTTGCACGCTGTATCCACTACACCATACTTCAAAGCCATAAGAGAGGTAGGAATTCTGGGGTATTTAACGAACCAAAACTCCAATCCTCTCCCAGGCAATGAGATAGTGTAGGACCCCCGGTGCTCTTTCATCGAGCCCTGTTATATGGGAAAACTCAGTGCCAAATGCTTAATGCACAGACTACCCTGTTCCAGTAGCTGAAGTTTATAACTTTTTAGACACTCAACCCACCAGGGGACTCGAACACTGGCCAACAAGGTGGCAGTTGCACGCTGTATCCACTACACCATACTTCAAAGCCATAAGAGACGTAGGAATTCTGGGGTATTTAACCAACCAGAACTCCAATCCTCACCTAGGCAATGAGATAGTGTGGGACCCCCGGTGCTCTTTCATCGAGCCCTGTTATATGGGAAAACTCAGTGCCAAATGCTTAATACACAGACTACCCTGTTCCAGTACCCTGTTAGACTATTTTACAGGAACTTCTTTTCCACAGCTTATAAAACGGAGGAAAGTGTCCTAAAAGATATTGTTAATAGGAACGTCAGAGGACAGAGAATATATAAGAGATTGGGATTATATATACCCAGTCACACCTCACCAGACAAAAGATCCATAAGCTAAAATAGCGTTGAAATACAATTTGTAGCAAAGTTGTTACTTCTTGTTATTTTGGTTGTTACTTCTTGTTATTTTGGTTGTTACAACTTGTTAGGTATTACAACGTGTTAGATTGGATGTTACAAATTGTTAGGTATTACAGCGTGTTTGATTGGTTGTTACAACTTGTTAGGTATTACAACGTGTTAGATTGGTTGTTACAACTTGTTAGGTATTACAACGTGTTAGATTGGTTGTTACAACTTGTTCCAACGTTGTAGGAACGTCGTTATTTTCCGCGGGAAGAGTTATTGCTTTAAATAATATTCCCATTTTCTTTCATTCAGGGCTACCTCAAGCCGTGGAAATGGGAGATTTAAGGCAGCCATTACCGTGGGACAGTCTGGACGTGGGCTCGCTTGGATTGTTTCAAGCGTAGCTTAGACATGCACATGATCGCCTTTGAGAGAGCGTAAGAAACACACAGAATCTGTTGTGTATCTCATAATATCCGCGAACATTACATGTCTACTTGCGGATACTTTACTGATGCTGTAACCATTTAAAACAGATGATCCGTGAATAATACTTGTATCCACACCTGCTGCCGCACAGCCATGCGGACACATGTGGGTTAAGAGACACGTGGATCCGTGTATCCACACGCGGGTTCCTCTGCGCTGGCCCCAAATGGATTTTTTTTTGTTACCTGTCAACTGTGATTGATGCATTAAGCTGAGCTGCCAGTCCCTAGTGGTGGTTACTGGTCACTACCACCACTGTCCCTGGTGGTGGTTACTGGTCACTACCACCACTGTCCCTAGTGGTGGTTACTGGTCACTACCACCACTGTCCCTAGTGGTGGTTACTGGTCACTACCACCACTGTCCCTGGTGGTGGTTACTGGTCACTACCACCACTGTCCCTGGTGGTGGTTACTGGTCACTACCACCACTGTCCCTAGTGGTGGTTACTGGTCACTACCACCACTGTCCCTAGTGGTGGTTACTGGTCACCACCACCACTGTCCCTGGTGGTGGTTACTGGTCACTACCACCACTGTCCCTGGTGGTGGTTACTGGTCACTACCACCACTGTCCCTAGTGGTGGTTACTGGTCACTACCACCACTGTCCCTAGTGGTGGTTACTGGTCACCACCACCACTGTCCCTAGTGGTGGTGGTTACTGGTCACTACCACCACTGTCCCTGGTGGTGGTGGTTACTGGTCACTACCACCACTGTCCCTAGTGGTGGTGGTTACTGGTCACTACCACCACTGTCCCTGGTGGTGGTTACTAGTCACTACCACCACTGAGTTACTGCAAAGTATTTATAATTATGTTCATAATATAGTCAATGTTCTATTATGCATGTATTATAAATGATATATATATTATATATATATATATATATATATATATATATATATATATATATATATATATATATATATATATTAAGTTCATATAAACTTCTTAATTTAAATTGACTAAAAAGTCCTTTTAGGCCTTTTTGAAAATTGTTCGTGTAGATTTAGCACTAGAAATACTCCTTATGTTAAGTCAATTCCTCTAAGTTGACCATTTATAGTACAAACACAAAGTTTGAATTAGTCCTGAGTTATGTCCAGGACAAAACTGTACTTGTTGACTGGTCAGTAGGCTGTTATGGTGGTCTTAACAACCCTAACGAGGTTGTTGATACCCCAAAACTTTCTCTCAGTGTGAGGTAAGGTAAGGTAAAGCGCCAAGCCATTACGACTATATAGCACTGGAAAGGAGTCAGGATAAGGATTTGGGATGGGGCAGAGGGAAGGAATGGTGCCCAACTACTTATGGACGGTCGGGGATTGAACGCCGACCCGCATGAAATCAGACCGTCGCTCTACCGTCCAGCCCAAGTGGTTGGGCTCACTCAGAGGGACAACCAATCAGGCTCTGAGACATGACCTAAACTGCCTCCTTCAGCCAATTACTGGTAATGATTCAGGGAGGAAAACTGTCAGGGAATGATGGATAGTGTTGATCTGGGAGTTGATCATCACACTCCTCCCCAAACACTTCTCTACTAATTCATCTAATCTCCATAATTGCTTCCATCAAATCTTAATCGCCTCCTGAGGATAATTAGTTAATACTTTGGTTGTTCACTCCCATGGTTTACTTCTCTAATATAATTATTTGTTGTTATAGACGCGGCTGCTGCAGTTCTACCTACATATTACATAAAGTTCTATGCATATAATTACATATAACATGTCGTGGCTCGGTTGTCTGGGGCGCGTGTGTGGCTGGGGAACACCCAGCCACACAGGTTCGTATCCTCATCACAGCTCCCACGGACTTCCTCACTGTCAGTATCAATATCACTCCACCTGTGCCAGCTGGTCCGCTTAGAAAAGGGATGTTGCAGAGAACGCAGCTGCAACACCCGCCACCAAGTGTTGACGGAGACAGTTGCAGGTGGTAAAGGACTTTCCCCCTGAACGGAATAATGTTTTGATTGTATTGGGGGGGGAGGATAAGGCCTATTTCGACTCCAGAATAGTTATCCTGGTCATCCTAACAGCCTATTGTGTAACACACAATTATACTTTAGTCCTGTGTATATCCTAGGGATAAAGCACTTGGTGTATGTTCAACTAGAAGTATGGTAGATCTCTCACTGTGTATATGTTGAGGAGTGGTATATACAGCCGTCTTATCCACATATTAACATACATATTCCTCAACTGATCTACTATATACATTAGTACAGACGATAAAGCATTTTAATCCTTTTTTACTAAAGATAAAACTCTTTTATTTGTTATTTTAACATATGATAAATGATGTATAAGTGAGCAGTAATATTATGGAGCCACCTTACACAAACACACAGTGTGAGTCACCTTACACAAACACACAGTGTGAGTCACCTTACACAAACACACAGTGTGAGTCACCTTACACAAACACACAGTGTGGGTCACCTTACACAAACACACAGTGTGAGTCACCTTACACAAACACACAGTGTGAGTCACCTTACACAAACACACAGTGTGGGTCACCTTACACAAACACAGTGTGAGTCACCTTACACAAACACACAGTGTGATGTAGTACACAAACACACAGTGTGAGTCACCTTACACAAACACACAGTGTGAGTCACCTTACACAAACACACAGTGTGGGTCACCTTACACAAACACACAGTGTGAGTCACCTTACACAAACACACAGTGTGAGTCACCTTACACAAAAACACAGTGTGAGTCACTTTACACAAACACACAGTGTGAGTCACCTTACACAAACACAGCGTGAGTCACCTTACACAAACACACAGTGTGATGTAGTACACAAACACACAGTGTGAGTCACCTTACACAAACACACAGTGTGAGTCATCTTACACAAACACACAGTGTGATGTAGTACACAAACACACAGTGTGATGTAGTACACAAACACACAGTGTAAGTCACCTTACACAAACACACAGTGTGATGTAGTACACAAACACACAGTGTAAGTCACCTTACACAAACAGTGTGAGTCACCTTACACAAACACAGTGTGAGTCACCTTACACAAACACAGTGTGAGTCACCTTACACAAACACACAGTGTGAGTCACCTTACACAAACACAGTGTGAGTCACCTTACACAAATACACAGTGTGAGTCACCTTACACAAACACACAGTGTGATGTAGTACACAAACACACAGTGTGAGTCACCTTACACAAACACACAGTGTGAGTCACCTTACACAAACACAGTGTGAGTCACCTTACACAAACACACAGTGTGAGTCACCTTACACAAACACAGTGTGAGTCACCTTACACAAACACACAGTGTGGGTCACCTTACACAAACACACAGTGTGGGTCACCTTACACAAACACACAGTGTGGGTCACCTTACACAAACACACAGTGTGAGTCACCTTACACAAACACACAGTGTGAGTCACCTTACACAAACACAGTGTGAGTCACCTTACACAAACACACAGTGTGGGTCACCTTACACAAACACACAGTGTGAGTCACCTTACACAAACACACAGTGTGAGTCACCTTACACAAACACACAGTGTGAGTCACCTTACACAAACACAGTGTGAGTCACCTTACACAAACACACAGTGTGGGTCACCTTACACAAACACACAGTGTGAGTCACCTTACACAAACACAGTGTGAGTCACCTTACACAAACAGAGTGTGGGTCACCTTACACAAACACACAGTGTGAGTCACCTTACACAAACACAGTGTGGGTCACCTTACACAAACACAGTGTGGGTCACCTTACACAAACACACAGTGTGGGTCACCTTACACAAACACACAGTGTGGGTCACCTTACACAAACACACAGTGTGAGTCACCTTACACAAACACAGTGTGAGTCACCTTACACAAACAGAGTGTGGGTCACCTTACACAAACACACAGTGTGAGTCACCTTACACAAACACAGTGAGAGTCACCTTACACAAACACAGTGTGGGTCACCTTACACAAACACACAGTGTGAGTCACCTTACACAAACACAGTGTGAGTCACCTTACACAAACAGAGTGTGGGTCACCTTACACAAACACACAGTGTGAGTCACCTTACACAAACACAGTGTGAGTCACCTTACACAAACAGAGTGTGGGTCACCTTACACAAACACACAGTGTGAGTCACCTTACACAAACACAGTGTGAGTCACCTTACACAAACAGAGTGTGGGTCACCTTACACAAACACACAGTGTGAGTCACCTTACACAAACACACAGTGTGGGTCACCTTACACAAACACACAGTGTGAGTCACCTTACACAAACACAGTGTGAGTCACCTTACACAAACACACAGTGTGATGTAGTACACAAACATGAACAATTATTAATACCTCGCATCTGCTCTAACTTTCTTTTTTGTTAAATCTTATAAATACAGGTAAAAAAAAAAAATTCACACTGTAATTCAAAAGTTTTCAACCATATGTATCAAATATATTTATGTTTAAAGCAAACGTATTTTATTACAGCCGATGTGACTGTTTTTAATTGTTTATAAGAGATTTTAGTGTATTTTGTGTATATAAATATATATATATATATATATATATATATATATATATATATATATATATATATATATATATATATATATATATATATATATTCATATTCTACCAAACACTCAGCTGCTGTTGCTTAATTTCTTTTTTGTTTTTTGCAGGTCAGTTTGGTTTGCCGGTCGTTATCGCGTTTCTTTTGTCATGTGTGTGAGTATGAAGGTCTCTTTTGTCATGTGTGTGAGTATGAAGGTCTCTTTTGTCATGTGTGTGAGTATGAAGGTCTCTTTTGTCATGTGTGTGAGTATGAAGGTCTCTTTTGTCATGTGTGTAAGTATGAAGGTCTCTTTTGTCATGTGTGTAAGTATGAAGGTCTCTTTTGTCATGTGTGTGAGTATGAAGGTCTCTTTTGTCATGTGTGTAAGTATGAAGGTCTCTTTCGTTATGTGTGTGAGTATGAAGGTCTCTTTTGTCATGTGTGTAAGTATGAAGGTCTCTTTCGTTATGTGTGTGAGTATGAAGGTCTCTTTCGTTATGTGTGTGAGTATGAAGGTCTCTTTCGTTATGTGTGTGAGTATGAAGGTCTCTTTTGTCATGTGTGTGAGTATGAAGGTCTCTTTCGTTATGTGTGTGAGTATGAAGGTCTCTTTTGTTATGTGTGTGAGTATGAAGGTTTCTTTTGACATGTGTGTAAGTATGAAGGTTTCTTTTGTCATGTGTGTGAGTATGAAGGTCTCTTTCGTTATGTGTGTGAGTATGAAGGTCTCTTTCGTTATGTGTGTGAGTATGAAGGTCTCTTTCGTTATGTGTGTGAGTATGAAGGTCTCTTTCGTTATGTGTGTGAGTATGAAGGTCTCTTTCGTTATGTGTGTGAGTATGAAGGTCTCTTTCGTTATGTGTGTGAGTATGAAGGTCTCTTTCGTTATGTGTGTGAGTATGAAGGTCTCCTTCGTTATGTGTGTGAGTATGAAGGTCTCTTTCGTTATGTGTGTGAGTATGAAGGTCTCTTTCGTTATGTGTGTGAGTATGAAGGTCTCTTTCGTTATGTGTGTAAGTATGAAGGTTTCTTTTGACATGTGTGTAAGTATGAAGGTTTCTTTTGTCATGTGTGTGAGTATGAAGGTCTCTTTCGTTATGTGTGTGAGTATGAAGGTCTCTTTCGTTATGTGTGTGAGTATGAAGGTCTCTTTCGTTATGTGTGTGAGTATGAAGGTCTCTTTCGTTATGTGTGTGAGTATGAAGGTCTCTTTCGTTATGTGTGTGAGTATGAAGGTCTCTTTCGTTATGTGTGTGAGTATGAAGGTCTCTTTCGTTATGTGTGTGAGTATGAAGGTCTCTTTCGTTATGTGTGTGAGTATGAAGGTCTCTTTCGTTATGTGTGTGAGTATGAAGGTCTCCTTCGTTATGTGTGTGAGTATGAAGGTCTCTTTCGTTATGTGTGTGAGTATGAAGGTCTCTTTCGTTATGTGTGTGAGTATGAAGGTCTCTTTCGTTATGTGTGTAAGTATGAAGGTTTCTTTTGACATGTGTGTAAGTATGAAGGTTTCTTTTGTCATGTGTGTGAGTATGAAGGTCTCTTTCGTTATGTGTGTGAGTATGAAGGTTTCTTTTGTCATGTGTGTGAGTATGAAGGTCTCTTTCGTTATGTGTGTAAGTATGAAGGTCTCTTTCGTTATGTGTGTGAGTATGAAGGTCTCTTTCGTTATGTGTGTGAGTATGAAGGTCTCTTTCGTTATGTGTGTGAGTATGAAGGTCTCTTTCGTTATGTGTGTGAGTATGAAGGTCTCTTTCGTTATGTGTGTGAGTATGAAGGTCTCTTTCGTTGTGTGAGTATGAAGGTCTCTTTCGTTATGTGTGTGAGTATGAAGGTCTCCTTCGTTATGTGAGTATGAAGGTCTCTTTCGTTATGTGTGTGAGTATGAAGGTCTCCTTCGTTATGTGTGTGAGTATGAAGGTCTCTTTCGTTATGTGTGTGAGTATGAAGGTCTCTTTCGTTATGTGTGTGAGTATGAAGGTCTCTTTCGTTATGTGTGTAAGTATGAAGGTTTCTTTTGACATGTGTGTAAGTATGAAGGTTTCTTTTGTCATGTGTGTGAGTATGACCACGTGCCTCACTGTGTCGTCAGTAGTGAAATATAGGACTAGAACCGTCCGAAACCCGAGAAGAACCTCGGGGATCGAACTCGGTCATAGTCATAAGTGGTGTGGGAGTCCGGAGAATGGGACGGGTTGCGTCCAGGGGGACGTTCTGGGTCGCAGAGGGTAAAATGGGGACGTTGAGTGTCATGTAGGTAAGAGGGTATGGGAGGATAAGTATGTGGGCATGTGTACATCATCTCAAAGGTTTCCCCGGAAGTTTTGACACGTGGCTGACGCGTGGCGTCCGGCCAGGTGTCACTTGAGAGAGTGTCATGTTGGGTAGGGGGGCTGGAAGCTAAGTGGTTGGTATGCGGACATGTAGGGAAGAGTGAGGGGAAAACGGACGGGATGCAAGAACGTGCGGACGGGATGCAAAAATGCGCGGATGGGATGCAAAAATGCGCGGACGGGATGCAAAAATGCGTGGACGGGATGCAAAAACGCGCGGACGGGATGCAAAAGGGGAAGACCACAGATTGGGACGGGGTGCATCAGGGGGGACGTTGTGAGTCATGTAGGTATAATGTGTGCCCTACATGGGCAGGAAGTGTTGAGGAGGGTGAGAGAGTCATGAGGCAGCCCCCATACCTGAGAGGAGATCAATGACATCCATTAGTCCCTCCTCCCCCCCCCTACATGGGCAGGAAGTGTTGAGGGGAGCGTGAGAGTTCAGGGCCTTAAGATTGGAGGGGAGAAGGAGGGGAAAGGGAGGTAACAGCTGGCAGTGGGTATGTGTGTGAAAGTAGAGTCATTATTTTTTTCTTAAAGAATGACAGTTTTATGTACCCTCCATGCTTCCAGAGCGCTAAGGATATGCGGGCCATACCTACCACATAGCTCTGAGGAGTGACACCACATGACTACATGGGTTACCTCTGCAAAGGTTGAGGCCTAACTGTTGCGAATGTCATCATCAACCTCTACCATAGTCAGTCAGGCCCTCCCCTCCCCCCCCTCCATCCACATAGCAGGACATACTACATACCAACACCACCACCACACTGCTGGGAGTGACAGCAATACCGTGTACCATACTCTTGACACAGCTCACACCGGCACATAGCAGCAGGCAGACCACATAACGCAATGTATGAGAACTGTATTAGGAGCGATGGGGCTCCTCCATGTCTGTGTTCGCATTAAGGGGGTAAGGTTATATGACACAGCCTCCCCCTCCCCTCACCCTCCCATGCAGGTGACAGTCATCATCAATCAATCAATTGACAATTCCACACACTTCCTCAGTCCACACCCCCCACACGTAGCTTCCAGAGCTGTACATACTCAGCAGCATCACACGACCACATAGACATGAGGTTCTCACCACATACCAGCAGACCACATAGGAGCCGTGAACTGTACTAGGAGCGGTGTGTACAAATGAGGGTGAGAATTTAGCCGAACAGTTTTGTAAACAGGGTGGGTGAGTGGAGCACCCCTCTCCCTCCCCTCCCTTACCTTCTAGAGTGGTACGGACCAGGACCACATACCGACACATAGACCTGAGAAGTGTCACCATACGGCACATCACTTAGTAAACGCAGTCAAAGTCAGTAGGTTAGCGTGTACTGAAAGAGAGAAACATTTTTTGGTAGGGAGCGAGCCTTCGGAGGCGGCTCGCCTCTGTAAAGGTTGACACATGATTGAGGCTAAATAAGGTGACACCGCACACCTTAGCCGACCCCACCCTCCCTCCCCCACATCGATTTTCTGTGCAAAGCCTTTAGTATTATTTCTGATCATATGTGTAACCTTGTATCGCAACGTGACCAACATGGTATCATCATTCTTTGCTCAAATAGCATTTTTTAAGAGTAATGAGAGCCATAAGGTGGTCTTCAATCTTATTATTATAACAAATCATAATTTTTTTGTAAACACAACTGCATGGGATACACATAGCAGTCAGTGGTTAGTCTCTCTCTCTCTATTCAGATCATTTAATAGTTGGGGGAAAAGTAACATCAATTTCTTTCTCCTACTGCCGCTGTTCACGTATCTTTTTTCAATTCACTTAGACTAACAGCTCACGAGAGGATGGAAGACTAATGTCAATTTTCGAGCCCCCATCACTCTCACCCTTATAACCTTGTAACGTAACATAACCAACATGATGACATCGTTCTTTGCCCAAATATCATTAATGTAACGTGACCAACATGGTAACTTCGTTCTTTGCCCAAATATCATTTTAAGAGTAACGAGCAACTTTCGGTCAGATGTCTGAATATTGAAATGTGAACCGTGTTTAGCCCTTACATTCCAAACACAATAAAATATTAGCACAAGCTTGTTTAGTTCTTGTATCACGTAACGTAATGTAGCGTTTATTCAACAACTGGTAGACATAACATAATGTAGCTTCATATTCACTGTGGTAAAACAAACAAACAAACAAACATACATATTCATCGCGGTCAGTCCTCGTTACACCTGAAACGCGCCGCTCATTCTCTCTCCCTTAGGTGAGCAATGTTCCCCACATACAAATTCCAAGCAAAGTAAACATATATAAGACTAATGTGGAAAAACATAGTCTTGATATTATTATTAAATTGACTTGTTCATTATCCCCGAGTTCAAGGCTGTCTCTAAGTACTACATTATCCAAATGTAAACAGACCGGATGAGTCGATAGTGAAATAGCTCTGGGTTATGTCTGTTTTCAGTTCTTGTAACACAGTCAATGTAGCGCAATATGGGAAAACAGACTTTCTGCTGTCCAAATAAATAACATTTGAAAATGTATACTTGTCTACTCATTCCGTCTCGTTAGGGTCTGACCTTGTGTCTTACCCTAGCGCGAGTTTTCACTCACCATCGTCCTTCGCGCCCATCAGCCATTAGTAATCGTTCGATCCAGCAGAAAAAACAGAGACTGCTGACTGTGTGACAGTTTTAGCCCTCTGTAACACATTGTAAGTAACGTGTAAATCAACTTTCTGTCTAATGTCCAAATAACATTATATCGTTACGTAACGTAACGTGGAAATCATCATCTTTCTGAAAGTCTCCAAATAACATTTTGAAAAATGTGAAGCTTTGTAGATTAAATTTTAAACAAAGATGTGCCACCAGTCCACGAACTAAGAGGGGAGAGTTAGGAAGAAAATTCTTTGTGAAATAGGCACAGAAGAGTTTGGGGAGACATGTTCACCACCTACAAATTCTAATATTTTTTTTTTGTTAACTGCATGATCACAACAAATGCCTCCTGATCTCTTGTTCTACCTCGTACTAGTCAATAAACACAATTTTGTGTCATTTCTTGACTAAAATAGCACTCCAAAACATCTTTGCACTCTTAATTTAAAATAGCTCTGGTTATGACTGTTTTAGCAGTCTATCTGATAGAAAAAAAAAGAGACTGGTGTTAGCATAGTGGGTGCAAAAATAGTTTATCATTCTCTTAATACGTTTTATTCAATATCTAGTAGACATAACATAAGACACTTACATAATAACTGGTATACATAACACATCATAATGCTCAAGGCTGGCTCTAAGACCTACATTATCCAAATGTAAACAGTAACAGATGAGAATAAGACCGGATGAGACAATATTGAAATAGTTAGCTCGGGGTTAAGTGAGTCAGACCTTGAGCCATTTATCGCTGTACCTCATTCTTAACGTTTTACTGAATGAGGGAAACATTTTCCATCTTAATAGGTGTCTCAAGTAAATGAGCGAGCGAGACACTACCACATAGTTGCGGGGAACGAGCATTCGAGCGGTACACCTCTTGAAGTGTGACAGGCGTCTGGGCAGTGTGTGCACCTGCTCTTATCTCAGCTAACCTACCCTCACATCCGACGACACATGCTATCTCATCCATCACACGTCATTTCCTTAACCCTGTAGTCTCTCTACATTTCTCCTAGCTTCTACCATCACTCAGTAACACAGTAAGTCAAACAGCAAAGTGGACTGAAGACTCTAATATGCTATGGGGATAGACCGCTTCTCTCTCGAGTTGAGCCATTAGTGAAATACCCGGCTTCAATTTGGTAGAACATAGGATCTACAGTTTCGTCAGGCTGACCTTATGCCATTAGCACTGTATGACAGTTTTGTTAGTTTAGTTCGTTATTGTGCACCCCATACCCATCGCACGGGCGGTATTGGAAAGGGTTATAGAGGCACATAATGGCTCAAGGACAGAACCCCACATTTCATTTAGCTAAGCAAGTTACAATCTTGATAAGCTAGATACAAAATTCAATATAAGTCCTCACATCGACATTGATTCGAGATCGACCACAAGTACAGTTTCTAAATTAAGCAGTGTCAATTTCACTTTGCCTCAGATCTACAGGATCTTGTTGAAGATTTAGTTTTAACAAAAAGTGAAACACGAGAACATGAACTAATAGGGTTGAGATAGGAGGAAAGGCTTTGTGGAAGATAAAAGAGCTGCGGAGCCATGTTCGCTAGCTACATTACTATTATTTCTTGCAAACCTGCAGACCTGCCCAGAAAAGCAGTCAGTCACTCAGTCAAACATTTTTATGGTTAAAAGTTTTTCATCTTAAAAAACAGGGACTACTAGTCTTCATTTTTTTCTTCTATCAAATCAAAAAGGCGCGGGGAGCACTACCACTGTCTATCGCGTGACTAGGTTAAGGACCGCAATATTCCTCACCATTCATGCTAAGGGCTCTCACTAGTCAATAAACACAATTTTGTATCATTTTTCGACTAAATAGCAGTCCGAAACATCTTTGCACATTTTAATTTTACATTGTCACGTGCACAGCCATCAAAGGGAATCTCACTACTTCAGGGATGTCTTGTGTGTGTGTGTGTGTGTGTGTGTGTGTGTGTTAAATAAAAGGTCCTTACATAGATTATCATTTTTTTGAGAAACTTATATGTGGTGATCATATCTCCTGAGTCCACACAAACAGCGTATTGCCTGGCTACTAATGAAATGTCACATTTTGTCTGACTCACTTAGCACAAGTGAAGAGAAAACATTGAAAAACTTGCAAAGGTTAAAAACTCTGTGAAATCATATCTGTTATGTTAAGTTTTGACTAGCTAATTAATAGCATACTACTACTACATTATTGTCTTTATGTTATGTTTACCTCGATAGCGTTGTAATGCTTGGAAATTGTATGTGTGGATCCCGTTTCCCTCTTACTGCACATAAATAATGGATGCTGTAAAGTATTTTTATGGAACATGACTCTTCTTATTCTTACCCCTTTTTAAAACTAGATGCAATAACCAAGCTATGTTTGCCTTCTCTCTCTTTCTCAATATGGATGTGGGTTGGTGTGGGTTATTTGTGTGGACTCGGGAGATATGATCACCATATATAAGTTTCTCAAAGAAAATGATAAGCTATGTAACGACCTTTTATTTAACACACACAAGACATCCCTATGTTCTACCAAATTGAAGCCGGGTATTTCACTAATGGCTCAACTCGAGAGAGAAGCGGTCTATCCCCATAGCATATTAGAGTCTTCAGTCCACTTTGCTGTTTGACTTACTGTGTTACTGAGTGATGGTAGAAGCTAGGAGAAATGTAGAGAGACTACAGGGTTAAGGAAATGACGTGTGATGGATGAGATAGCATGTGTCGTCGGATGTGAGGGTAGGTTAGCTGAGATAAGAGCAGGTGCACACACTGCCCAGACGCCTGTCACACTTCAAGAGGTGTACCGCTCGAATGCTCGTTCCCCGCAACTATGTGGTAGTGTCTCGCTCGCTCATTTACTTGAGACACCTATTAAGATGGAAAATGTTTCCCTCATTCAGTAAAACGCTAAGAATGAGGTACAGCGATAAATGGCTCAAGGTCTGACTCACTTAACCCCGAGCTAACTATTTCAATATTGTCTCATCCGGTCTTATTCTCATCTGTTACTGTTTACATTTGGATAATGTAGGTCTTAGAGCCAGCCTTGAGCATTATGATGTGTTATGTATACCAGTTATTATGTAAGTGTCTTATGTTATGTCTACTAGATATTGAATAAAACGTATTAAGAGAATGATAAACTATTTTTGCACCCACTATGCTAACACCAGTCTCTTTTTTTTTCTATCAGATAGACTGCTAAAACAGTCATAACCAGAGCTATTTTAAATTAAGAGTGCAAAGATGTTTTGGAGTGCTATTTTAGTCAAGAAATGACACCAAATTGTGTTTATTGACTAGTGCGAGGTAGAACAAGAGATCAGGAGGCATTTGTTGTGATCATGCAGTTAACAAAAAAAAAAAATTAGAATTTGTAGGTGGTGAACACATCTCCCCAAACTCTTCTGTGCCTATTTCACAAAGAATTTTCTTCCTAACTCTCCCCTCTTAGTTCGTGGACTGGTGGCACATCTTTGTTTAAAATTTAATCTACAAAGCTTCACATTTTTCAAAATGTTATTTGGAGACTTTCAGAAAGATGATGATTTCCACGTTACGTTACGTAACGATATAATGTTATTTGTACATCAGACAGAAAGTTGATTTACACGTTACTTACAATGTGTTACAGAGGGCTAAAACTGTCACACAGTCAGCAGTCTCTGTTTTTTCTGCTGGATCGAACGATTACTAATGGCTGATGAGCGCGAAGGACGATGGTGAGTGAAAACTCGCGCTAGGGTAAGACACAAGGTCAGACCCTAACGAGACGGAATGAGTAGACAAGTATACATTTTCAAATGTTATTTATTTGGACAGCAGAAAGTCTGTTTTCCCATATTGCGCTACATTGACTGTGTTACAAGAACTGAAAACAGACATAACCCAGAGCTATTTCACTATCGACTCATCCGGTCTGTTTACATTTGGATAATGTAGTACTTAGAGACAGCCTTGAACTCGGGGATAATGAACAAGTCAATTTAATAATAATATCAAGACTATGTTTTTCCACATTAGTCTTACATATGTTTACTTTGCTTGGAATTTGTATGTGGGGAACATTGCTCACCTAAGGGAGAGAGAATGAGCGGCGCGTTTCAGGTGTAACGAGGACTGACTGCGATGAATATGTATGTTTGTTTGTTTGTTTGTTTTACCAACAGTGAATATGAAGCTTCATTATGTTATGTCTACCAGTTGTTGAATAAACACTACATTATGTTACGTGATACAAGAACTAAACAAGCTTGTGCTAATATTTTATTGTGTTTGGAATGTAAGGGCTAAACACGGTTCACATTTCAATATTCAGACATCTGACCGAAAGTTGCTCGTTACTCTTAAAATGATATTCGGGCAAAGAACGAAGTTACCATGTTGGTCACGTTACATTAATGATATTTGGGCAAAGAACGATGTCATCATGTTGGTTATGTTACGTTACAAGGCTATAAGGGTGAGAGTGATGGGGGCTCGAAAATTGACATTAGTCTTCCATCCTCTCGTGAGCTGTTAGTCTAAGTGAAATGAAAAAAGATACGTGAACAGCGGCAGTAGGAGAAAGAAATTGATGTTACTTTTCCCCCAACTATTAAATGATCTGAATAGAGAGAGAGAGAGAGACTAACCACTGACTGCTATGTGTATCCCATGCAGTTGTGTTTACAAAAAAATTATGATTTGTTATAATAATAAGATTGAAGACCACCTTATGACTCTCGTTACTCTTAAAAAATGCTATTTGAGCAAAGAATGATGATACCATGTTGGTCACGTTGCGATACAAGGTTACACATATGATCAGAAATAATACTAAAGGCTTTGCACAGAAAATCGATGTGGGGGAGGGAGGGTGGGGTCGGCTAAGGTGTGCGGTGTCACCTTATTTAGCCTCAATCATGTGTCAACCTTTACAGAGGCGAGCCGCCTCCGAAGGCTCGCTCCCTACCAAAAAATGTTTCTCTCTTTCAGTACACGCTAACCTACTGACTTTGACTGCGTTTACTAAGTGATATGCCATGTGGTGACACTTCTCAGGTCTATGTGTCGGTATGTGGTCCTGGTCCGTACCACTCTAGAAGGTAAGGGAGGGGAGGGAGAGGGGTGCTCCACTCACCCACCCTGTTTACAAAACTGTTTGGCTAAATTCTCACCCTCATTTGTACACACCGCTCCTAGTACAGTTCACGGCTCCTATGTGGTCTGCTGGTATGTGGTGAGAACCTCATGTCTATGTGGTCGTGTGATGCTGCTGAGTATGTACAGCTCTGGAAGCTACATGTGGGGGGTGTGAAATGAGGAAGTGTGTGGAATTGTCAATTGATTGATTGATGATGACTGTCACCTGCATGGGAGGGTGAGGGGAGGGGGAGGCTGTGTCATATAACCTTACCTCCTTAATGCGAACACAGACATGGAGGAGCCCCATCGCTCCTAATACAGTTCTCATACATTGCGTTATGTGGTCTGCCTGCTGCTATGTGCCGGTGTGAGCTGTGTCAAGAGTATGGTACACGGTATTGCTGTCACTCCTAGCAGTGTGGTGGTGGTGGTGGTGTTGGTATGTAGTATGTCCTGCTATGTGGATGGAGGGGGGGGAGGGACTAATGGATGTCATTGATCTCCTCTCAGGTATGGGGGCTGCCTCATGACTCTCTCACCCTCCTCAACACTTCCTGCCCATGTAGGGCACACATTATACCTACATGACTCACAACGTCCCCCCCTGATGCACCCCGTTCCAATCTGTGGTCTTCCCCTTTTGCATCCCGTCCGCGCGTTTTTGCACCCCATCCGCGCATTTTTGCATCCCGTCCGTTTTCCCCTCACTCTTCCCTACATGTCCGCATACCAACCACTTAGCTTCCAGCCCCCTACCCAACATGACACTCTCTCAAGTGACACCTGGCCGGACGCCACGCGTCAGCCACGTGTCAAAACTTCCGGGGAAACCTTTGAGATGATGTACACATGCCCACATACTTATCCTCCCATACCCTCTTACCTACATGACACTCAACGTCCCCATTTTACCCTCTGCGACCCACAACGTCCCCCTGGACGCAACCCGTCCCATTCTCCGGACTCCCACACCACTTATGACTATGACCGAGTTCGATCCCCGAGGTTCTTCTCGGGTTTGGGACGGTTCTAGTCCTATATTTCACTACTGTCGTCAAGTATTAAGCAGCATAACTTGCTGTATCCACTAAATATGTAGGATGATATACTTATTGGGTTTTTTATTTATGAACGGCTTAGAAAAATATTATATATATATATATATATATATATATATATATATATATATATATATATATATATGCAGAATAACCACATGTGAAAAAAAGAAAATGCTTAACGCGTTTTCGGCTAATTCGCCTTCATCAGAGCAAAGTAGAATGAATCAAAGAATGAATGAATCATTCATTCTACTTTGCTCTGATGAAGGCGAATTAGCCGAAAACGCGTTAAGCATTTTCAATTTTTTACATGTGGTTATTCTGCATACTTGGATCAGTGTTTTTGTGATAATTGTTGCATATATATATATATCACATGCTGCGCATTTTGTTTCAATGGACCTGTTAAATTTACACGTATTTACAAAGTTAAGGAACTGAGGAATACAAAAATACCGCAACAGTTGCAGAAATGTTGCAGAATAACTGGTGTGTGTGTGAATGTTCAGGGCAGCGAGCAACACCTGCATGTTGAAGAGATATCCACAAGTTGCAACACACGAGGTAACACATGTGTGAACACCAAGTGAATGTTAAGTCTGTTAAAGTCTGCGGCGCGGACCCTTTCAGACGTTGAGGAGAAGATCTTATACATTATTGATCACTGCTGGACCAGCCTTGGCTCCTCCAAGAGCTGCAAGCTCCACTAACTTGTCTTGAAGATCAATTTTTAGGATGAACTAAACTGAAATTTAGGAATGTTGTACTTTTGTTATTGCGAGTTAAGATAGACTGAGGGCTGTGGTAAGGGCTTGGGGCCGGTGGAGGGGGGAGCTGAGTGAGGATGTAACACAATAATAACATATAACAAATACCTTCAAGGGAGAGAGAGAGAGAGAGAGAGAGAGAGAGAGAGAGAGAGAGAGAGAGAGAGAGAGAGAGAGAGAGAGAGAGAGAGAGAGAGAGAGAGAGAGAGAGAGGGAACATAGACATGTGTGACACAGAACGAAGATGTGCCTGGTTGACTTGAGAACGTGATGATAGAGAGAGTCTTGGAGGACGACACGGAGCAGGACGATATTGCAACCCGTCCTCTTAAAATAACGTGGCTTTTCGCTCCAATGCGCTCTATGGCCAAAACTGGAAGCAATTTGAAATATAATTAGCTCATAAAAGTGATGTACTGCCCCATTTTCTGTTAGTCCTCCAGCTTACTCGGTAAGGTTAAGAGAGGAAACTTTCAATTAAAGTTTTTCATGACATTTTGAAACTTTAGGAGAATTTCCTGCCCTTCTAAAATACCAGAGGACCCTTCACTTACTGTTTTGGAAAAAATCCAAAATTCATTTTCAGTTAGTTTTTATTATCATATTACGTCCATTTTCGGCCATACGGACAAACGGCCAAATTCAGACGTAATTTGTAAGGGGACAAGTTCCATAATAAAGGGCAGAGATGCTTGAGATGTTAGATACCTTTCTAAGCTACAGTGGAAGAGATAATATACGCAGTAATAAAAACATGAATCACGTGAAAAGGAAGATTGAGAGAAGAGAGGAAGAGACGCAAGGGTTAAGAAACTATTGACTCTGTGTCCTAGTGTTGACATGTGCAAGTATCAGGTTCCTTACCTAAAACTTACCTAGAACGTACCTAGAACTTACCTAGAACTTAAGGCAGCAAGTGAGTCTTCACCTAAAACATATTATGAAACCCTTAAGTATTTCCAAACGGAAATCATTTTGCAATTGCAATTTGCAATTTTGTTCACTTTGCCGTTTGTAACAGTAATAATATTCATCTGTTGATATTCAAATTAGAACAACATTTAATACCAAAGTATCATTCCCCATCCGTAAACCCGTACATCACATTGCCAAAACCCTTACGGTTATCAAGCCTGTGAACGCGTAGATTCCCATAAACCGGAGGATCAAACTCTATATACGGCACCCGGCCATAATATCCGGATACCTGAACGTGGGGCTGGTCGAGCGGTAACGGATTAGACGTTTAAACGACAAGCTTCCATTCTGCGTAATCTTGGCCGCAGCCTCCGCGTCTTGTGTGGGGAGATGAATGTTATTTACGAGGCCCCGGCACCACACACATATACACTCATCGCTCCGGCGGCTTGTGTTATCGATGGGGAGTTATGCGGGCATGATATCTTGGTGGGCGGGAGGTTAGTGTTGGGGGGTAATGTTCACTGTATTGTTGGTACTGTTGTTGAGTGTGTGAGGGGGGTGCAACAGTGTGGGAGGTGCAACAGTGGGGGAGGTGCAACAGTGAGGGAGGTGCAACAGTGTGGGAGGTTCAACAGTGTGGGAGATGCAACAGTGTGGGAGGTGTAACAGTGAGGGAGGTGCAACAGTGAGGGAGGTGCAACAGTGAGGGAGGTGTAACAGTGAGGGAGGTGCAACAGTGAGGGAGGTGCAACAGTGAGGGAGGTGCAACAGTGAGGGAGGTGCAACAGTGGGGGAGGTGCAACAGTGTGGGAGGTGCAACAGTGTGGGAGGTGTAACAGTGAGGGAGGTGCAACAGTGAGGGAGGTGCAACAGTGAGGGAGGTGTAACAGTGAGGGAGGTGCAACAGTGAGGGAGGTGCAACAGTGAGGGAGGTGCAACAGTGAGGGAGGTGCAACAGTGGGGGAGGTGCAACAGTGTGGGAGGTGCAACAGTGTGGGAGGTGCAACAGTGTGGGAGGTGTAACAGTGAGGGAGGTGCAACAGTGAGGGAGGTGCAACAGTGTGGGAGGTGCAACAGTGTGGGAGGTGTAACAGTGAGGGAGGTGCAACAGTGAGGGAGGTGCAACAGTGTGGGAGGTGCAACAGTGAGGGAGGTGCAACAGTGTGGGAGGTGCAACAGTATGGGAGGTGCAACAGTGTGGGAGGTGCAACAGTGTGGGAGGTGCAACAGTGAGGAAGGTGCAACAGTGTGGGAGGTGCAACAGTGAGGGAGGTGCAACAGTGGGGGAGGTGCAACAGTGTGGGAGGTGCAACAGTGAGGGAGGTGCAACAGTGGGGGAGGTGCAACAGTGTGGGAGATGCAAAAGTGTGGGAGGTGCAACAGTGTGGGAGGTGCAACAGTGTGGGAGGTGTAACAGTGAGGGAGGTGCAACAGTGTGGGAGGTGCAACAGTGGGGGAGGTGCAACAGTATGGGAGGTGCAACAGTGTGGGAGGTGCAACAGTGTGGGAGGTGCAACAGTGAGGGAGGTGCAACAGTGTGGGAGGTGCAACAGTGAGGGAGGTGCAACATTGGGGGAGGTGCAACAGTGTGGGAGATGCAACAGTGTGGGAGGTGCAACAGTGTGGGAGGTGCAACAGTGTGGGAGGTGTAACAGTGAGGGAGGTGCAACAGTGAGGGAGGTGCAACAGTGGGGGAGGTGCAACAGTGTGGGAGGTGCAACAGTGAGGGAGGTGCAACAGTGTGGGAGGTTCAACAGTGTGGGAGATGCAACAGTGTGGGAGGTTCAACAGTGTGGGAGATGCAACAGTGTGGGAGGTGCAACAGTGTGGGAGGTGCAACAGTGTGGGAGGTTCAACAGTGTGGGAGGTGCAACAGTGTGGGAGGTGCAACAGTGTGGGAGGTGCAACAGTGAGGGAGGTACAACAGTGAGGGAGGTGCAACAGTGTGGGAGGTGCAACAGTGAGGGAGGTGCAACAGTGTGGGAGGTTCAACAGTGTGGGAGATGCAACAGTGTGGGAGGTGCAACAGTGTGGGAGGTGCAACAGTGAGGGAGGTGCAACAGTGTGGGAGGTGCAACAGTGAGGGAGGTGCAACAGTGTGGGAGGTTCAACAGTGTGGGAGATGCAACAGTGTGGGAGGTGCAACAGTTAAGGAAGGTGCAACAGTGTGGGAGGTTCAACAGTGTGGGAGGTGCAACAGTGTGGGAGATGCAACAGTGTGGGAGGTGCAACAGTGTGGGAGGTTCAACAGTGTGGGAGATGCAACAGTGTGGGAGGTGCAACAGTGTGGGAGATGCAACAGTGTGGGAGGTGCAACAGTGTGGGAGGTTCAACAGTGTGGGAGATGCAACAGTGAGGGAGGTGCAACAGTGTGGGAGGTGCAACAGTGTGGGAGGTGCAACAGTGTGGGAGATGCAACAGTGTGGGAGGTGCAACAGTGTGGGAGGTGCAACAGTGTGGGAGGTGCAACAGTGTGGGAGATGCAACAGTGTGGGAGATGCAACAGTGTGGGAGGTGCAACAGTGAGGGAGGTGCAACAGTGTGGGAGGTGCAACAGTGAGGGAGGTGCAACAGTGTGGGAGGTTCAACAGTGTGGGAGATGCAACAGTGTGGGAGGTGCAACAGTGTGGGAGGTGCAACAGTGAGGAAGGTGCAACAGTGTGGGAGGTTCAACAGTGTGGGAGGTGCAACAGTGTGGGAGATGCAACAGTGTGGGAGGGGCAACAGTGTGGGAGGTTCAAAAGTGTGGGAGATGCAACAGTGTGGGAGGTGCAACAGTGTGGGAGGTGCAATAGTGTGGGAGGTGCAACAGTGTGGGAGATGCAACAGTGTGGGAGGTGCAACAGTGTGGGAGGTGCAACAGTGTGGGAGGTGCAACAGTGTGGGAGATGCAACAGTGTGGGAGGTGCAACAGTGTGGGAGGTGCAACAGTGTGGGAGGTGCAACAGTGTGGGAGATGCAACAGTGTGGGAGGTGCAACAGTGTGGGAGGTGCAACAGTGTGGGAGGTGCAAACGTGTGGGAGGTGCAACAGTGTGGGAGGTGCAACAGTGTGGGAGGTGCAACAGTGTGGGAGGTGCAACAGTGTGGGAGGTGCAACAGTGTGGGAGGTGCAACAGTGTGGGAGGTGCAACAGTGTGGGAGATGCAACAGTGTGGGAGGTGCAACAGTGTGGGAGGTGCAACAGTGTGGGAGATGCAACAGTGTGGGAGGTGCAACAGTGTGGGAGGTGCAACAGTGTGGGAGATGCAACAGTGATGGAGGTGCAACAGTGTGGGAGGTGCAACAGTGTGGGAGATGCAACAGTGTGGGAGGTGCAACAGTGTGGGAGGTGCAACAGTGAGGGAGGTGCAACAGTGTGGGAGATGCAACAGTGTGGGAGATGCAACAGTGTGGGAGGTGCAACAGTGTGGGAGGTGCAACAGTGTGGGAGGTGCAACAGTGTGGGAGATGCAACAGTGTGGGAGGTGCAACAGTGTGGGAGGTGCAACAGTGTGGGAGATGCAACAGTGAGGGAGGTGCAACAGTGTGGGAGGTGCAACAGTGTGGGAGATGCAACAGTGTGGGAGGTGCAACAGTGTGTGAGGTGCAACAGTGAGGGAGGTGCAACAGTGTGGGAGGTGCAACAGTGTGGGAGGTGCAACAGTGTTGGAGGGGCAACAGTGTGGGAGGTGCAACAGTGTGGGAGATGCAACAGTGTGGGAGGTGCAACAGTGTTGGAGGGGCAACAGTGTGGGAGGTGCAACAGTGTGGAAGGTGCAACAGTGTGGGAGATGAAACAGTGTGGGAGGTGCAACAGTGTGGGAGGTGCAACAGTGTGGGAGGTGCAACAGTATGGGAGGTGCAATAGTGTGGGAGGTTCAACAGTGTGGGAGGTGCAACAGTGGGGGAGGTGCAACAGTGTGGGAAGTGCAACAGTAGGGGAGGTGCAACAGTGTGGGAGGTGCAACAGTGTGGGAGGTGTAACAGTGTGGGAGGTGCAACAGTGGGGGAGGTGCAACAGTGTGGGAGGTGCAACAGTGTAGGAGGTTCAACAGTGTGGGAGGTGCAACAGTGGGGGAGGTGCAACAGTGAGGGAGGTGCAACAGTGTGGGAGGTGCAACAGTGTGGGAGGTGCAACAGTGAGGGAGGTGCAACACTGTGGGAGGTGCAACAGTATGGGAGGTGCAACAGTGTGGGAGGTGCAACAGTGTGGGAGGTGCAACAGTGGGGGAGGTGCAACAGTGTGGGAGGTGCAACAGTAGGGGAGGTGCAACAGTGTGGGAGGTGCAACAGTGTGGGAGGTGCAACAGTGGGGGAGGTGCAACAGTGGGGGAGGTGCAACAGTGGGGGAGGTGCAACAGTGGGGGAGGTGCAACAGTAGGGGAGGTGCAACAGTGGGGGAGGTGCAACAGTGTGGGAGGTGCAACAGTGGGGGAGGTGCAACTGTAGGGGAGGTGCAACAGTGGGGGAGGTGCAACTGTAGGGGAGGTGCAACAGTGGGGGAGGTGCAACAGTGTGGGAGGTGCAACAGTGAGGGAGGTGCAACAGTGGGGGAGGTGCAACAGTGTGGGAGGTGCAACAGTGAGGGAGGTGCAACAGTGTGGGAGATGCAGCAGTGTGGGAGGTGCAACAGTGTGGGAGGTGCAACAGTGTGGGAGGTGCAACAGTGTGGGAGGTGAAACAGTGTGGGAGGTGCAACAGTGTGGGAGGTTCAACAGTGTGGGAGGTGCAACAGTGTGGGAGATGCAACAGTGTGGGAGGTGCAACAGTGTGGGAGGTGTAACAGTGAGGGAGGTGCAACAGTGTGGGAGGTGCAACAGTGTGGGAGATGCAACAGTGTGGGAGATGCAACAGTGAGGGAGGTGCAACAGTGTGGGAGGTGCAACAGTGTGGGAGATGCAACAGTGTGGGAGGTGCAACAGTGTGGGAGGTGCAATAGTGTGGGAGATGCAACAGTGAGGGAGGTGCAACAGTGTGGGAGGTGCAACAGTGTGGGAGGTGCAACAGTGTTGGAGGGGCAACAGTGTGGGAGGTGCAACAGTGTGGGAGGTGCAACAGTGTGGGAGATGCAACAGTGTGGGAGGTGCAACAGTGTGGGAGGTGCAACAGTGTGGGAGATGCAACAGTGTGGGAGATGCAACAGTGAGGGAGGTGCAACAGTGTGGGAGGTGCAACAGTGTGGGAGGTGCAACAGTGTTGGAGGGGCAACAGTGTGGGAGGTGCAACAGTGTGGGAGGTGCAACAGTGTGGGAGATGCAACAGTGTGGGAGGTGCAACAGTGTGGGAGGTGCAACAGTGTGGGAGGTGCAACAGTGTGGGAGGTGCAACAGTGTGGGAGGTGCAACAGTGAGGGAGATGCAACAGTGAGGGAGGTGCAACAGTGTGGGAGATGCAACAGTGTGGGAGGTGCAACAGTGTGGGAGATGCAACAGTGTGGGAGGTGCAACAGTGTGGGAGGTGCAACAGTGAGGGAGGTGCAACAGTGTGGGAGGTGCAACAGTGTGGGAGGTGCAACAGTGAGGGAGGTGCAACAGTGTGGGAGGTGCAACAGTGTGGGAGGTGCAACAGTGTGGGAGGTGCAATAGTGTGGGAGGTGCAACAGTGTGGGAGGTGCAACAGTGTTGGAGGGGCAACAGTGTGGGAGGTGCAACAGTGTGGGAGGTGCAACAGTGTGGGAGGTGCAACAGTGTTGGAGGGGCAACAGTGTGGGAGGTGCAACAGTGTTGGAGGGGCAACAGTGTGGGAGGTGCAACAGTGTGGGAGGTGCAACAGTGTGGGAGATGCAACAGTGTTGGAGATGCAACAGTGTGGGAGGTGCAACAGTGTGGGAGATGCAACAGTGTGGGAGATGCAACAGTGAGGGAGGTGCAACAGTGTGGGAGGTGCAACAGTGAGGGAGGTGCAACAGTGAGGGAGGTGCAACAGTGTGGGAGGTGCAACAGTGTGGGAGGTGCAACAGTGTGGGAGGTGCAACAGTGTGGGAGGTGCAACAGTGTTGGAGGGGCAACAGTGTGGGAGGTGCAACAGTGTGGGAGGTGCAACAGTGTTGGAGGGGCAACAGTGTGGGAGGTGCAACAGTGTGGGAGGTGCAACAGTGTTGGAGGGGCAACAGTGTGGGAGGTGCAACAGTGTGGGAGATGCAACAGTGAGGGAGGTGCAACAGTGTGGGAGGTGCAACAGTGAGGGAGGTGCAACAGTGAGGGAGGTGCAACAGTGTGGGAGGTGCAACAGTGTTGGAGGGGCAACAGTGTTGGAGGTGCAACAGTGTGGGAGGTGCAACAGTGTGGGAGGTGCAACAGTGTGGGAGATGCAACAGTGTTGGAGATGCAACAGTGTGGGAGGTGCAACAGTGTGGGAGGTGCAACAGTGTTGGAGGGGCAACAGTGTGGGAGGTGCAACAGAGTTGGAGGGGCAACAGTGTGGGAGGTGCAACAGTGTGGGAGGTGCAACAGTGTGGGAGGTGCTACAGTGTGGGAGGTGCAACAGTGTTGGAGGGGCAACAGTGTGGGAGGTGCAACAGTGTGGGAGGTGCAACAGTGAGGGAGGTGCAACAGTAATGGAGGGGCAACAGTATGGGAGGTGCAACAGTGTGGGAGGTGCAACAGTGTGGGAGGTGCAACAGTGAGGGAGATGCAACAGTGTGGGAGATGCAACAGTGTGGGAGGTGCAACAGTGTGGGAGGTGCAACAGTGTGGGAGGTGCAACAGTGTGGGAGGTGCAACAGTGTGGGAGGTGCAACAGTGTTGGAGGGGCAACAGTGTGGGAGGTGCAACAGTGTGGGAGGTGCAACAGTGTGGGAGATGCAACAGTGTGGGAGGTGCAACAGTGTGGGAGGTGCAACAGTGTTGGAGGGGCAACAGTGTGGGAGGTGCAACAGTGTGGGAGGTGCAACAGTGTTGGAGGGGCAACAGTGTGGGAGGTGCAACAGTGTGGGAGGTGCAACAGTGTGGGAGATGCAACAGTGTTGGAGATGCAACAGTGTGGGAGGTGCAACAGTGTGGGAGGTGCAACAGTGAGGGAGGTGCAACAGTGTGGGAGGTGCAACAGTGAGGGAGGTGCAACAGTGAGGGAGGTGCAACAGTGTGGGAGGTGCAACAGTGTGGGAGGTGCAACAGTGTTGGAGGGGCAACAGTGTGGGAGGTGCAACAGTGTGGGAGGTGCAACAGTGTTGGAGGGGCAACAGTGTGGGAGGTGCAACAGTGTGGGAGGTGCAACAGTGTGGGAGATGCAACAGTGTTGGAGATGCAACAGTGTGGGAGGTGCAACAGTGTGGGAGATGCAACAGTGTGGGAGATGCAACAGTGAGGGAGGTGCAACAGTGTGGGAGGTGCAACAGTGAGGGAGGTGCAACAGTGAGGGAGGTGCAACAGTGTGGGAGGTGCAACAGTGTGGGAGGTGCAACAGTGTGGGAGGTGCAACAGTGTGGGAGGTGCAACAGTGTTGGAGGGGCAACAGTGTGGGAGGTGCAACAGTGTGGGAGGTGCAACAGTGTTGGAGGGGCAACAGTGTGGGAGGTGCAACAGTGTGGTTGGTGCAACAGTGTGGGAGATGCAACAGTGTGGGAGATGCAACAGTATGGGAGGTGCAACAGTGTGGGAGGTGCAACAGTGTGGGAGGTGCAACAGTGTGGGAGATGCAACAGTGAGGGAGATGCAACAGTGTGGGTGATGCAACAGTGTGGGAGGTGCAACAGTGTGGGAGATGCAACAGTGAGGGAGATGCAACAGTGTGGGAGATGCAACAGTGTGGGAGATGCAACAGAGTGGGAGGTGCAACAGTGTGGGAGGTGCAACAGTGTGGGAGATGCAACAGTGAGGGAGATGCAACAGTGTGGGAGATGCAACAGTGAGGGAGGTGCAACAGTGTGGGAGATGCAACAGTGTGGGAGATGCAACAGTGAGGGAGATGCAACAGTGAGGGAGGTGCAACAGTGAGGGAGGTGCAACAGTATGGGAGGTGCAACAGTGTGGGAGATGCAACAGTGAGGGAGATGCAACAGTGTGGGAGATGCAACAGTGTGGGAGGTGCAACAGTATGGGAGGTGCAACAGTGAGGGAGATGCAACAGTGTGGGAGATGCAACAGTGTGGGAGGTGAAGCAGTGTGGGAGGTGCAACAGTGTGGGAGGTGCAACAGTGAGGGAGATGCAACAGTGAGGGAGGTGCAACAGTGTGGGAGATGCAACAGTGAGGGAGATGCAACAGTGTGGGAGATGCAACAGTGAGGGAGATGCAACAGTGTGGGAGGTGCAACAGTGTGGGAGATGCAACAGTGTGGGAGGTGCAACAGTGTGGGAGATGCAACAGTGTGGGAGGTGCAACAGTCTGGGAGGTGCAACAGTGTGGTAGATGCAACAGTGTGGGAGGTTCAACAGTGTGGGAGGTGCAACAGTGTGGGAGGTGCAACAGTGTGGGAGATGCAACAGTGAGGGAGATGCAACAGTGTGGGAGATGCAACAGTGAGGGAGGTGCAACAGTGTGGGAGATGCAACAGTGTGGGAGGTGCAACAGTGTGGGAGGTTCAACAGTGTGGGAGATGCAACAGTGTGGGAGGTGCAACAGTGTGGGAGATGCAACAGTGTGGGAGGTGCAACAGTGTGGGAGGTTCAACAGTGTGGGAGATGCAACAGTGAGGGAGGTGCAACAGTGTGGGAGGTGCAACAGTGTGGGAGGTGCAACAGTGTGGGAGATGCAACAGTGTGGGAGGTGCAACAGTGTGGGAGGTGCAACAGTGTGGGAGGTGCAACAGTGTGGGAGATGCAACAGTGTGGGAGATGCAACAGTGTGGGAGGTGCAACAGTGAGGGAGGTGCAACAGTGTGGGAGGTGCAACAGTGAGGGAGGTGCAACAGTGTGGGAGGTTCAACAGTGTGGGAGATGCAACAGTGTGGGAGGTGCAACAGTGTGGGAGGTGCAACAGTGAGGAAGGTGCAACAGTGTGGGAGGTTCAACAGTGTGGGAGGTGCAACAGTGTGGGAGATGCAACAGTGTGGGAGGGGCAACAGTGTGGGAGGTTCAAAAGTGTGGGAGATGCAACAGTGTGGGAGGTGCAACAGTGTGGGAGGTGCAATAGTGTGGGAGGTGCAACAGTGTGGGAGATGCAACAGTGTGGGAGGTGCAACAGTGTGGGAGGTGCAACAGTGTGGGAGGTGCAACAGTGTGGGAGATGCAACAGTGTGGGAGGTGCAACAGTGTGGGAGGTGCAACAGTGTGGGAGGTGCAACAGTGTGGGAGATGCAACAGTGTGGGAGGTGCAACAGTGTGGGAGGTGCAACAGTGTGGGAGGTGCAAACGTGTGGGAGGTGCAACAGTGTGGGAGGTGCAACAGTGTGGGAGGTGCAACAGTGTGGGAGGTGCAACAGTGTGGGAGGTGCAACAGTGTGGGAGGTGCAACAGTGTGGGAGGTGCAACAGTGTGGGAGATGCAACAGTGTGGGAGGTGCAACAGTGTGGGAGGTGCAACAGTGTGGGAGGTGCAACAGTGTGGGAGATGCAACAGTGTGGGAGGTGCAACAGTGTGGGAGGTGCAACAGTGTGGGAGATGCAACAGTGATGGAGGTGCAACAGTGTGGGAGGTGCAACAGTGTGGGAGATGCAACAGTGTGGGAGGTGCAACAGTGTGGGAGGTGCAACAGTGAGGGAGGTGCAACAGTGTGGGAGATGCAACAGTGTGGGAGATGCAACAGTGTGGGAGGTGCAACAGTGTGGGAGGTGCAACAGTGTGGGAGGTGCAACAGTGTGGGAGATGCAACAGTGTGGGAGGTGCAACAGTGTGGGAGGTGCAACAGTGTGGGAGATGCAACAGTGAGGGAGGTGCAACAGTGTGGGAGGTGCAACAGTGTGGGAGATGCAACAGTGTGGGAGGTGCAACAGTGTGTGAGGTGCAACAGTGAGGGAGGTGCAACAGTGTGGGAGGTGCAACAGTGTGGGAGGTGCAACAGTGTTGGAGGGGCAACAGTGTGGGAGGTGCAACAGTGTGGGAGATGCAACAGTGTGGGAGGTGCAACAGTGTTGGAGGGGCAACAGTGTGGGAGGTGCAACAGTGTGGAAGGTGCAACAGTGTGGGAGATGAAACAGTGTGGGAGGTGCAACAGTGTGGGAGGTGCAACAGTGTGGGAGGTGCAACAGTATGGGAGGTGCAATAGTGTGGGAGGTTCAACAGTGTGGGAGGTGCAACAGTGGGGGAGGTGCAACAGTGTGGGAAGTGCAACAGTAGGGGAGGTGCAACAGTGTGGGAGGTGCAACAGTGTGGGAGGTGTAACAGTGTGGGAGGTGCAACAGTGGGGGAGGTGCAACAGTGTGGGAGGTGCAACAGTGTAGGAGGTTCAACAGTGTGGGAGGTGCAACAGTGGGGGAGGTGCAACAGTGAGGGAGGTGCAACAGTGTGGGAGGTGCAACAGTGTGGGAGGTGCAACAGTGAGGGAGGTGCAACAGTGTGGGAGGTGCAACAGTATGGGAGGTGCAACAGTGTGGGAGGTGCAACAGTGTGGGAGGTGCAACAGTGGGGGAGGTGCAACAGTGTGGGAGGTGCAACAGTAGGGGAGGTGCAACAGTGTGGGAGGTGCAACAGTGTGGGAGGTGCAACAGTGGGGGAGGTGCAACAGTGGGGGAGGTGCAACAGTGGGGGAGGTGCAACAGTGGGGGAGGTGCAACAGTAGGGGAGGTGCAACAGTGGGGGAGGTGCAACAGTGTGGGAGGTGCAACAGTGGGGGAGGTGCAACTGTAGGGGAGGTGCAACAGTGGGGGAGGTGCAACTGTAGGGGAGGTGCAACAGTGGGGGAGGTGCAACAGTGTGGGAGGTGCAACAGTGAGGGAGGTGCAACAGTGGGGGAGGTGCAACAGTGTGAGAGGTGCAACAGTGAGGGAGGTGCAACAGTGTGGGAGATGCAGCAGTGTGGGAGGTGCAAGAGTGTGGGAGGTGCAACAGTGTGGGAGGTGCAACAGTGTGGGAGGTGCAACAGTGTGGGAGGTGCAACAGTGTGGGAGGTTCAACAGTGTGGGAGGTGCAACAGTGTGGGAGATGCAACAGTGTGGGAGGTGCAACAGTGTGGGAGGTGTAACAGTGAGGGAGGTGCAACAGTGTGGGAGGTGCAACAGTGTGGGAGATGCAACAGTGTGGGAGATGCAACAGTGAGGGAGGTGCAACAGTGTGGGAGGTGCAACAGTGTGGGAGATGCAACAGTGTGGGAGGTGCAACAGTGTGGGAGGTGCAATAGTGTGGGAGATGCAACAGTGAGGGAGATGCAACAGTGAGGGAGGTGCAACAGTGTGGGAGGTGCAACAGTGTGGGAGGTGCAACAGTGTTGGAGGGGCAACAGTGTGGGAGGTGCAACAGTGTGGGAGGTGCAACAGTGTGGGAGATGCAACAGTGTGGGAGGAGCAACAGTGTGGGAGGTGCAACAGTGTGGGAGGTGC
Organism: Procambarus clarkii; assembly: GCF_040958095.1. Lineage (NCBI taxonomy): Eukaryota > Metazoa > Arthropoda > Malacostraca > Decapoda > Cambaridae > Procambarus > Procambarus clarkii. Next base: position 3,290,582 of record NC_091196.1, read on the forward strand.
AACAGTGTGGGAGGTGCAACAGTGTGGGAGGTGCAACAGTGAGGGAGATGCAACAGTGAGGGAGGTGCAACAGTGTGGGAGATGCAACAGTGTGGGAGGTGCAACAGTGTGGGAGATGCAACAGTGTGGGAGGTGCAACAGTGTGGGAGGTGCAACAGTGAGGGAGGTGCAACAGTGTGGGAGGTGCAACAGTGTGGGAGGTGCAACAGTGAGGGAGGTGCAACAGTGTGGGAGGTGCAACAGTGTGGGAGGTGCAACAGTGTGGGAGGTGCAATAGTGTGGGAGGTGCAACAGTGTGGGAGGTGCAACAGTGTTGGAGGGGCAACAGTGTGGGAGGTGCAACAGTGTGGGAGGTGCAACAGTGTGGGAGGTGCAACAGTGTTGGAGGGGCAACAGTGTGGGAGGTGCAACAGTGTTGGAGGGGCAACAGTGTGGGAGGTGCAACAGTGTGGGAGGTGCAACAGTGTGGGAGATGCAACAGTGTTGGAGATGCAACAGTGTGGGAGGTGCAACAGTGTGGGAGATGCAACAGTGTGGGAGATGCAACAGTGAGGGAGGTGCAACAGTGTGGGAGGTGCAACAGTGAGGGAGGTGCAACAGTGAGGGAGGTGCAACAGTGTGGGAGGTGCAACAGTGTGGGAGGTGCAACAGTGTGGGAGGTGCAACAGTGTGGGAGGTGCAACAGTGTTGGAGGGGCAACAGTGTGGGAGGTGCAACAGTGTGGGAGGTGCAACAGTGTTGGAGGGGCAACAGTGTGGGAGGTGCAACAGTGTGGGAGGTGCAACAGTGTTGGAGGGGCAACAGTGTGGGAGGTGCAACAGTGTGGGAGATGCAACAGTGAGGGAGGTGCAACAGTGTGGGAGGTGCAACAGTGAGGGAGGTGCAACAGTGAGGGAGGTGCAACAGTGTGGGAGGTGCAACAGTGTTGGAGGGGCAACAGTGTTGGAGGTGCAACAGTGTGGGAGGTGCAACAGTGTGGGAGGTGCAACAGTGTGGGAGATGCAACAGTGTTGGAGATGCAACAGTGTGGGAGGTGCAACAGTGTGGGAGGTGCAACAGTGTTGGAGGGGCAACAGTGTGGGAGGTGCAACAGAGTTGGAGGGGCAACAGTGTGGGAGGTGCAACAGTGTGGGAGGTGCAACAGTGTGGGAGGTGCTACAGTGTGGGAGGTGCAACAGTGTTGGAGGGGCAACAGTGTGGGAGGTGCAACAGTGTGGGAGGTGCAACAGTGAGGGAGGTGCAACAGTAATGGAGGGGCAACAGTATGGGAGGTGCAACAGTGTGGGAGGTGCAACAGTGTGGGAGGTGCAACAGTGAGGGAGATGCAAATGTGTGGGAGATGCAACAGTGTGGGAGGTGCAACAGTGTGGGAGGTGCAACAGTGTGGGAGATGCAACAGTGTGGGAGGTGCAACAGTGTGGGAGGTGCAACAGTGTTGGAGGGGCAACAGTGTGGGAGGTGCAACAGTGTGGGAGGTGCAACAGTGTGGGAGGTGCAACAGTGTGGGAGGTGCAACAGTGTGGGAGATGCAACAGTGTGGGAGGTGCAACAGTGTGGGAGGTGCAACAGTGTGGGAGGGGCAACAGTGTGGGAGGTGCAACAGTGTGGGAGGTGCAACAGTGTTGGAGGGGCAACAGTGTGGGAGGTGCAACAGTGTGGGAGGTGCAACAGTGTGGGAGATGCAACAGTGTTGGAGATGCAACAGTGTGGGAGGTGCAACAGTGTGGGAGGTGCAACAGTGAGGGAGGTGCAACAGTGTGGGAGGTGCAACAGTGAGGGAGGTGCAACAGTGAGGGAGGTGCAACAGTGTGGGAGGTGCAACAGTGTGGGAGGTGCAACAGTGTTGGAGGGGCAACAGTGTGGGAGGTGCAACAGTGTGGGAGGTGCAACAGTGTTGGAGGGGCAACAGTGTGGGAGGTGCAACAGTGTGGGAGGTGCAACAGTGTGGGAGATGCAACAGTGTTGGAGATGCAACAGTGTGGGAGGTGCAACAGTGTGGGAGATGCAACAGTGTGGGAGATGCAACAGTGAGGGAGGTGCAACAGTGTGGGAGGTGCAACAGTGAGGGAGGTGCAACAGTGAGGGAGGTGCAACAGTGTGGGAGGTGCAACAGTGTGGGAGGTGCAACAGTGTGGGAGGTGCAACAGTGTGGGAGGTGCAACAGTGTTGGAGGGGCAACAGTGTGGGAGGTGCAACAGTGTGGGAGGTGCAACAGTGTTGGAGGGGCAACAGTGTGGGAGGTGCAACAGTGTGGTTGGTGCAACAGTGTGGGAGATGCAACAGTGTGGGAGATGCAACAGTATGGGAGGTGCAACAGTGTGGGAGGTGCAACAGTGTGGGAGGTGCAACAGTGTGGGAGATGCAACAGTGAGGGAGATGCAACAGTGTGGGTGATGCAACAGTGTGGGAGGTGCAACAGTGTGGGAGATGCAACAGTGTGGGAGGTGCAACAGTGTGGGAGGTGCAACAGTGTGGTAGATGCAACAGTGTGGGAGGTTCAACAGTGTGGGAGGTGCAACAGTGTGGGAGGTGCAACAGTGTGGGAGATGCAACAGTGAGGGAGATGCAACAGTGTGGGAGATGCAACAGTGAGGGAGGTGCAACAGTGTGGGAGATGCAACAGTGTGGGAGGTGCAACAGTGTGGGAGATGCAACAGTGAGGGAGATGCAACAGTGAGGGAGATGCAACAGTGTGGGAGGTGCAACAGTATGGGAGGTGCAACAGTGAGGGAGATGCAACAGTGTGGGAGATGCAACAGTGTGGGAGGTGCAACAGTATGGGAGATGCAACAGTGAGGGAGGTGCAACAGTGAGGGAGGTGCAACAGTGTGGGAGGTGCAACAGTGTGGGAGATGCAACAGTGAGGGAGATGCAACAGTGTGGGAGATGCAACAGTGAGGGAGGTGCAACAGTGTGGGAGATGCAACAGTGTGGGAGGTGCAACAGTGTGGGAGATGCAACAGTGAGGGAGATGCAACAGTGAGGGAGATGCAACAGTGTGGGAGGTGCAACAGTATGGGAGGTGCAACAGTGAGGGAGATGCAACAGTGTGGGAGATGCAACAGTGTGGGAGGTGCAACAGTATGGGAGATGCAACAGTGAGGGAGGTGCAACAGTGAGGGAGGTGCAACAGTATGGGAGGTGCAACAGTGAGGGAGATGCAACAGTGTGGGAGATGCAACAGTGTGGGAGGTGCAACAGTATGGGAGATGCAACAGTGAGGGAGATGCAACAGTGAGGGAGGTACAACAGTGAGGGAGATGCAACAGTGTGGGAGATGCAACAGTGTGGGAGATGCAACAGTGTGGGAGATGCAACAGTGAGGGAGGTGCAACAGTGAGGGAGGTGCAACAGTGTGGGAGGTGCAACAGTGAGGGAGATGCAACAGTGAGGGAGATGCAACAGAGTGGGAGGTGCAACAGTGTGGGAGGTGCAACAGTGTGGGAGATGCAACAGTGAGGGAGATGCAACAGTGTGGGAGATGCAACAGTGAGGGAGGTGCAACAGTGTGGGAGATGCAACAGTGTGGGAGATGCAACAGTGAGGGAGATGCAACAGTGAGGGAGGTGCAACAGTGAGGGAGGTGCAACAGTATGGGAGGTGCAACAGTGTGGGAGATGCAACAGTGAGGGAGATGCAACAGTGTGGGAGATGCAACAGTGTGGGAGGTGCAACAGTATGGGAGGTGCAACAGTGAGGGAGATGCAACAGTGTGGGAGATGCAACAGTGTGGGAGGTGAAGCAGTGTGGGAGGTGCAACAGTGTGGGAGGTGCAACAGTGAGGGAGATGCAACAGTGAGGGAGGTGCAACAGTGTGGGAGATGCAACAGTGAGGGAGATGCAACAGTGTGGGAGATGCAACAGTGAGGGAGATGCAACAGTGTGGGAGGTGCAACAGTGTGGGAGATGCAACAGTGTGGGAGGTGCAACAGTGTGGGAGATGCAACAGTGTGGGAGGTGCAACAGTGTGGGAGGTGCAACAGTGTGGTAGATGCAACAGTGTGGGAGGTTCAACAGTGTGGGAGGTGCAACAGTGTGGGAGGTGCAACAGTGTGGGAGATGCAACAGTGAGGGAGATGCAACAGTGTGGGAGATGCAACAGTGAGGGAGGTGCAACAGTGTGGGAGATGCAACAGTGTGGGAGGTGCAACAGTGTGGGAGATGCAACAGTGAGGGAGATGCAACAGTGAGGGAGATGCAACAGTGTGGGAGGTGCAACAGTATGGGAGGTGCAACAGTGAGGGAGATGCAACAGTGTGGGAGATGCAACAGTGTGGGAGGTGCAACAGTATGGGAGATGCAACAGTGAGGGAGGTGCAACAGTGAGGGAGGTGCAACAGTGTGGGAGGTGCAACAGTGTGGGAGATGCAACAGTGAGGGAGATGCAACAGTGTGGGAGATGCAACAGTGAGGGAGGTGCAACAGTGTGGGAGATGCAACAGTGTGGGAGGTGCAACAGTGTGGGAGATGCAACAGTGAGGGAGATGCAACAGTGAGGGAGATGCAACAGTGTGGGAGGTGCAACAGTATGGGAGGTGCAACAGTGAGGGAGATGCAACAGTGTGGGAGATGCAACAGTGTGGGAGGTGCAACAGTATGGGAGATGCAACAGTGAGGGAGGTGCAACAGTGAGGGAGGTGCAACAGTATGGGAGGTGCAACAGTGAGGGAGATGCAACAGTGTGGGAGATGCAACAGTGTGGGAGGTGCAACAGTATGGGAGATGCAACAGTGAGGGAGATGCAACAGTGAGGGAGGTACAACAGTGAGGGAGATGCAACAGTGTGGGAGATGCAACAGTGTGGGAGATGCAACAGTGTGGGAGATGCAACAGTGAGGGAGGTGCAACAGTGAGGGAGGTGCAACAGTGTGGGAGGTGCAACAGTGAGGGAGATGCAACAGTGTGGGAGGTGCAACAGTGTGGGAGATGCAACAGTGTGGGAGATGTACAGTGTGGGAGATGCAACAGTGTGGGAGATGCAACAGTGTGGGAGATGCAACACTGACGGAGATGCAACAGTGTGGGAGATGCAACAGTGTGGGACATGCAACAGTGTGGGAGATGCAACAGTGTGGGAGATGCAACAGTGAGGGAGATGCAACAGTGAGGGAGGTGCAACAGTGAGGGAGGTGCAACAGTATGGGAGGTGCAACAGTGAGGGAGATGCAACAGTGTGGGAGATGCAACAGTGTGGGAGGTGCAAGAGTGTGGGAGGTGCCACAGTATGGGAGGTGCAACAGTGAGGGACATGCAACAGTGTGGGAGATGCAACAGTGTGGGAGATGCAACAGTGTGGGAGATGCAACAGTGAGGGAGATGCAACAGTGAGGGAGATGCAACAGTGAGGGAGATGCAACAGTGAGGGAGGTGCAACAGTGAGGGAGGTGCAACAGTATGGGAGGTGCAACAGTGAGGGAGATGCAACAGTGTGGGAGATGCAACAGTGTGGGAGGTGCAAGAGTGTGGGAGGTGCCACAGTATGGGAGGTGCAACAGTGAGGGAGATGCGACAGTGTGGGAGATGCAACAGTGTGGGAGATGCAACAGTGTGGGAGATGCAACAGTGAGGGAGATGCAACAGTGAGGGAGATGCAACAGTGTGGGAGATGCAACAGTATGGGAGGTGCAACAGTGTGGGAGGTGCAACAGTGTGGGAGGTGCAACAGTGTGGGAGATGCAACAGTGAGGGAGATGCAACAGTGTGGGTGATGCAACAGTTTGGGAGGTGCAACAGTGTGGGAGATGCAACAGAGTGGGAGGTGCAACAGTGTGGGAGGTGCAACAGTGTGGGAGATGCAACAGTGAGGGAGATGCAACAGTGTGGGAGATGCAACAGTGAGGGAGGTGCAACAGTGTGGGAGATGCAACAGTGTGGGAGATGCAACAGTGAGGGAGATGCAACAGTGAGGGAGGTGCAACAGTGAGTGAGGTGCAACAGTATGGGAGGTGCAACAGTGTGGGAGATGCAACAGTGAGGGAGATGCAACAGTGTGGGAGATGCAACAGTGTGGGAGATGCAACAGTGTGGGAGATGCAACAGTGAGGGAGATGCAACAGTGAGGGAGATGCAACAGTGTGGGAGATGCAACAGTATGGGAGGTGCAACAGTGTGGGAGGTGCAACAGTGTGGGAGGTGCAACAGTGTGGGAGATGCAACAGTGAGGGAGATGCAACAGTGTGGGTGATGCAACAGTTTGGGAGGTGCAACAGTGTGGGAGATGCAACAGTGAGGGAGATGCAACAGTGTGGGAGATGCAACAGTGTGGGAGATGCAACAGAGTGGGAGGTGCAACAGTGTGGGAGGTGCAACAGTGTGGGAGATGCAACAGTGAGGGAGATGCAACAGTGTGGGAGATGCAACAGTGAGGGAGGTGCAACAGTGTGGGAGATGCAACAGTGTGGGAGATGCAACAGTGAGGGAGATGCAACAGTGAGGGAGGTGCAACAGTGAGTGAGGTGCAACAGTATGGGAGGTGCAACAGTGTGGGAGATGCAACAGTGAGGGAGATGCAACAGTGTGGGAGATGCAACAGTGTGGGAGGTGCAACAGTATGGGAGGTGCAACAGTGAGGGAGATGCAACAGTGTGGGAGATGCAACAGTGTGGGAGGTGAAGCAGTGTGGGAGGTGCAACAGTGTGGGAGGTGCAACAGTGAGGGAGATGCAAGAGTGAGGGAGGTGCAACAGTGTGGGAGATGCAACAGTGAGGGAGATGCAACAGTGTGGGAGATGCAACAGTGAGGGAGATGCAACAGTGTGGGAGGTGCAACAGTGTGGGAGATGCAACAGTGTGGGAGGTGCAACAGTGTGGGAGATGCAACAGTGTGGGAGGTGCAACAGTGTGGGAGGTGCAACAGTGTGGTAGATGCAACAGTGTGGGAGGTGCAACAGTGTGGGAGGTGCAACAGTGTGGGAGGTGCAACAGTGTGGGAGATGCAACAGTGAGGGAGATGCAACAGTGTGGGAGATGCAACAGTGAGGGAGGTGCAACAGTGTGGGAGATGCAACAGTGTGGGAGGTGCAACAGTGTGGGAGATGCAACAGTGAGGGAGATGCAACAGTGAGGGAGATGCAACAGTGAGGGAGGTGCAACAGTATGCGAGGTGCAACAGTGAGGGAGATGCAACAGTGAGGGAGATGCAACAGTGTGGGAGATGCAACAGTGTGGGAGGTGCAACAGTATGGGAGGTGCAACAGTGAGGGAGATGCCACAGTGTGGGAGATGCAACAGTGTGGGAGGTGCAACAGTATGGGAGATGCAACAGTGAGGGAGATGCAACAGTGAGGGAGGTGCAACAGTGAGGGAGATGCAACAGTGTGGGAGTTGCAACAGTGTGGGAGGTGCAACAGTATGGGAGATGCAACAGTGAGGGAGGTGCAACAGTGAGGGAGGTGCAACAGTATGGGAGGTGCAACAGTGAGGGAGATGCAACAGTGTGGGAGATGCAACAGTGTGGGAGGTGCAACAGTATGGGAGATGCAACAGTGAGGGAGATGCAACAGTGAGGGAGGTACAACAGTGAGGGAGATGCAACAGTGTGGGAGATGCAACAGTGTGGGAGATGCAACAGTGTGGGAGATGCAACAGTGAGGGAGGTGCAACAGTGAGGGAGGTGCAACAGTGTGGGAGGTGCAACAGTGAGGGAGATGCAACAGTGTGGGAGGTGCAACAGTGTGGGAGATGCAACAGTGTGGGAGATGTACAGTGTGGGAGATGCAACAGTGTGGGAGATGCAACAGTGTGGGAGATGTACAGTGTGGGAGATGCAACAGTGTGGGAGATGCAACAGTGTGGGAGATGCAACACTGACGGAGATGCAACAGTGTGGGAGATGCAACAGTGTGGGAGATGCAACAGTGTGGGAGATGCAACAGTGTGGGAGATGCAACAGTGAGGGAGATGCAACAGTGAGGGAGGTGCAACAGTGAGGGAGGTGCAACAGTATGGGAGGTGCAACAGTGAGGGAGATGCAACAGTGTGGGAGATGCAACAGTGTGGGAGGTGCAAGAGTGTGGGAGGTGCCACAGTATGGGAGGTGCAACAGTGAGGGAGATGCAACAGTGTGGGAGATGCAACAGTGTGGGAGATGCAACAGTGTGGGAGATGCAACAGTGAGGGAGATGCAACAGTGAGGGAGATGCAACAGTGAGGGAGATGCAACAGTGTGGGAGGTGCAACAGTGTGGGAGATGCAACAGTGTGGGAGATGCAACAGTGAGGGAGGTGCAACAGTGAGGGAGGTGCAACAGTGTGGGAGGTGCAACAGTGAGGGAGATGCAACAGTGTGGGAGGTGCAACAGTGTGGGAGATGCAACATTGTGGGAGATGCAACAGTGTGGGAGGTGCAACAGTATGGGAGGTGCAACAGTGAGGGAGATGCAACAGTGTGGGAGATGCAACAGTGTGGGAGGTGAAGCAGTGTGGGAGGTGCAACAGTGTGGGAGGTGCAACAGTGAGGGAGATGCAACAGTGAGGGAGGTGCAACAGTGTGGGAGATGCAACAGTGAGGGAGATGCAACAGTGTGGGAGATGCAACAGTGAGGGAGATGCAACAGTGTGGGAGGTGCAACAGTGTGGGAGATGCAACAGTGTGGGAGGTGCAACAGTGTGGGAGATGCAACAGTGTGGGAGGTGCAACAGTGTGGGAGATGCAACAGTGAGGGAGATGCAACAGTGTGGGAGATGCAACAGTGAGGGAGGTGCAACAGTGTGGGAGATGCAACAGTGTGGGAGGTGCAACAGTGTGGGAGATGCAACAGTGAGGGAGATGCAACAGTGAGGGAGATGCAACAGTGAGGGAGGTGCAACAGTATGCGAGGTGCAACAGTGAGGGAGATGCAACAGTGAGGGAGATGCAACAGTGTGGGAGATGCAACAGTGTGGGAGGTGCAACAGTATGGGAGGTGCAACAGTGAGGGAGATGCAACAGTGTGGGAGATGCAACAGTGTGGGAGGTGCAACAGTATGGGAGATGCAACAGTGAGGGAGATGCAACAGTGAGGGAGGTGCAACAGTGAGGGAGATGCAACAGTGTGGGAGTTGCAACAGTGTGGGAGGTGCAACAGTATGGGAGATGCAACAGTGAGGGAGGTGCAACAGTGAGGGAGGTGCAACAGTGAGGGAGATGCAACAGTGTGGGAGATGCAACAGTGTGGGAGATGCAACAGTGTGGGAGGTGCAACAGTATGGGAGATGCAACAGTGAGGGAGATGCAACAGTGAGGGAAGTACAACAGTGAGGGAGATGCAACAGTGTGGGAGATGCAACAGTGTGGGAGATGCAACAGTGTGGGAGATGCAACAGTGAGGGAGGTGCAACAGTGAGGGAGGTGCAACAGTGTGGGAGGTGCAACAGTGAGGGAGATGCAACAGTGTGGGAGGTGCAACAGTGTGGGAGATGCAACAGTGTGGGAGATGTACAGTGTGGGAGATGCAACAGTGTGGGAGATGCAACAGTGTGGGAGATGCAACACTGACGGAGATGCAACAGTGTGGGAGATGCAACAGTGTGGGAGATGCAACAGTGTGGGAGATGCAACAGTGTGGGAGATGCAACAGTGAGGGAGATGCAACTGTGAGGGAGGTGCAACAGTGAGGGAGGTGCAACAGTATGGGAGGTGCAACAGTGAGGGAGATGCAACAGTGTGGGAGATGCAACAGTGTGGGAGGTGCAAGAGTGTGGGAGGTGCCACAGTATGGGAGGTGCAACAGTGAGGGAGATGCAACAGTGTGGGAGATGCAACAGTGTGGGAGGTGCAACAGTGTGGGAGATGCAACAGTGAGGGAGATGCAACAGTGAGGGAGATGCAACAGTGAGGGAGATGCAACAGTGTGGGAGGTGCAACAGTGTGGGAGATGCAACAGTGTGGGAGATGCAACAGTGAGGGAGGTGCAACAGTGAGGGAGGTGCAACAGTGTGGGAGGTGCAACAGTGAGGGAGATGCAACAGTGTGGGAGGTGCAACAGTGTGGGAGATGCAACATTGTGGGAGATGCAACAGTGTGGGAGATGCAACAGTGAGGGAGATGCAACAGTGAGGGAGATGCAACAGTGTGGGAGATGCAACAGTGTGAGAGGTGCAACAGTGTGGGAGATGCAACAGTGTGGGAGATGCAACAGTGTGGGAGATGCAACAGTGAGGGAGATGCAGCAGTGAGGGAGATGCAACAGTGAGGGAGATGCAACAGTGAGGGAGATGCAACAGTGTGGGAGGTGCAACAGTGTGGGAGGTGCAACAGTGTGGGAGATGCAACAGTGTGGGAGGTGCAATAGTGTGGGAGCTAGATGCAACAGTGTGGGTGATGCAACAGTGAGGGAGATGCAACAGTGAGAGTGATGCAACAGTGAGGGAGATGCAACAGTGTGGGAGGTGCAACAGTGAGGGAGATGCAACAGTGAGGGATATGCAACAGTGAGGGAGGTGCAACAGTGAGGGAGATGCAACAGTGTGGGAGATGTAACAGTGAGGGAGATGCAACAGTGAGGGAGATGCAACAGTGAGGGAGATGCAACAGTGAGGGAGGTGCAACAGTATGGGAGGTGCAACAGTGAGGGAGATGCAACAGTGTGGGAGATGCAAGAGTGTGGGAGGTGCAAGAGTGTGGGAGGTGCCACAGTATGGGAGGTGCAACAGTGAGGGAGATGCAACAGTGTGGGAGATGCAACAGTGTGGGAGATGCAACAGTGTGGGAGATGCAACAGTGAGGGAGATGCAACAGTGAGGGAGATGCAACAGTGAGGGAGATGCAACAGTGTGGGAGGTGCAACAGTGTGGGAGATGCAACAGTGTGGGAGATGCAACAGTGAGGGAGGTGCAACAGTGAGGGAGGTGCAACAGTGTGGGAGGTGCAACAGTGAGGGAGATGCAACAGTGTGGGAGGTGCAACAGTGTGGGAGATGCAACATTGTGGGAGATGCAACAGTGTGGGAGATGCAACAGTGAGGGAGATGCAACAGTGAGGGAGATGCAACAGTGTGGGAGATGCAACAGTGTGAGAGGTGCAACAGTGTGGGAGATGCAACAGTGTGGGAGATGCAACAGTGTGGGAGATGCAACAGTGAGGGAGATGCAGCAGTGAGGGAGATGCAACAGTGAGGGAGATGCAACAGTGAGGGAGATGCAACAGTGTGGGAGGTGCAACAGTGTGGGAGATGCAACAGTGTGGGAGATGCAACAGTGTGGGATATGCAACAGTGTGGGAGGTGCAACAGTGTGGGAGATGCAACAGTGTGGGAGGTGCAATAGTGTGGGAGCTAGATGCAACAGTGTGGGTGATGCAACAGTGAGGGAGATGCAACAGTGAGAGTGATGCAACAGTGAGGGAGATGCAACAGTGTGGGAGGTGCAACAGTGAGGGAGATGCAACAGTGAGGGATATGCAACAGTGAGGGAGGTGCAACAGTGAGGGAGATGCAACAGTGTGGGAGATGCAACAGTGAGGGAGATGCAACAGTGAGGGAGATGCAACAGTGAGGGAGATGCAACAGTGAGAGTGATGCAACAGTGTGGGTGGTGCAACAGTGAGGGAGATGCAACAGTGTGGGAGATGCAACAGTGAGGGAGATGCAACAGTGTGGGAGGTGCAACAGTGTGGGTGGTGCAACAGTGAGGGAGATGCAACAGTGTGGGAGATGCAACAGTGAGAGTGATGCAACAGTGTGGGAGGTGCAACAGTGAGGGAGATGCAACAGTGAGGGAGATGCAACAGTGTGGGGAGATGCAACAGTGTGGGAGGTGCAACAGTGAGGGAGATGCAACAGTGAGGGAGATGCAACAGTGTGGGAGATGCAACAGTGAGGGAGATGCAACAGTGAGAGTGATGCAACAGTGTGGGAGATGCAACAGTGAGGGAGATGCAACAGTGTGGGAGAAGCAACAGTGAGGGAGATGCAACAGTGTGGGAGGTGCAACAGTGTGGGAGGTGCAACAGTGTGGTAGATGCAACAGTGTGGGAGGTGCAACAGTGTGGGAGGTGCAACAGTGTGGGAGGTGCAACAGTGTGGGAGATGCAACAGTGAGGGAGATGCAACAGTGTGGGAGGTGCAACAGTATGGGAGGTGCAACAGTGAGGGAGATGCAACAGTGTGGGAGATGCAACAGTGTGGGAGGTGCAACAGTATGGGAGATGCAACAGTGAGGGAGATGCAACAGTGAGGGAGGTGCAACAGTGAGGGAGATGCAACAGTGTGGGGAGATGCAACAGTGTGGGAGGTGCAACAGTGAGGGAGATGCAACAGTGAGGGAGATGCAACAGTGTGGGAGATGCAACAGTGAGGGAGATGCAACAGTGAGGGAGATGCAACAGTGAGAGTGATGCAACAGTGTGGGAGATGCAACAGTGAGGGAGGTGCAACAGTGTGGGAGATGCAACAGTGTGGGAGGTGCAACAGTGTGGGAGATGCAACAGTGAGGGAGATGCAACAGTGAGGGAGATGCAACAGTGAGGGAGGTGCAACAGTATGCGAGGTGCAACAGTGAGGGAGATGCAACAGTGTGGGAGGTGCAACAGTGTGGGAGGTGCAACAGTGAGGGAGATGCAACAGTGTGGGAGATGCAACAGTGTGGGAGGTGCAACAGTATGGGAGATGCAACAGTGAGGGAGATGCAACAGTGTGGGAGATGCAACAGTGAGGGAGATGCAACAGTGAGAGTGATGCAACAGTGTGGGAGATGCAACAGTGAGGGAGGTGCAACAGTGAGGGAGGTGCAACAGTGTGGGAGGTGCAACAGTGTGGGAGATGCAACAGTGAGGGAGATGCAACAGTGTGGGAGATGCAACAGTGAGGGAGGTGCAACAGTGTGGGAGATGCAACAGTGTGGGAGGTGCAACAGTGTGGGAGATGCAACAGTGAGGGAGATGCAACAGTGAGGGAGATGCAACAGTGTGGGAGGTGCAACAGTATGGGAGGTGCAACAGTGAGGGAGATGCAACAGTGTGGGAGATGCAACAGTGTGGGAGGTGCAACAGTATGGGAGATGCAACAGTGAGGGAGGTGCAACAGTGAGGGAGGTGCAACATTATGGGAGGTGCAACAGTGAGGGAGATGCAACAGTGTGGGAGATGCAACAGTGTGGGAGGTGCAACAGTATGGGAGATGCAACAGTGAGGGAGATGCAACAGTGAGGGAGGTACAACAGTGAGGGAGATGCAACAGTGTGGGAGATGCAACAGTGTGGGAGATGCAACAGTGTGGGAGATGCAACAGTGAGGGAGGTGCAACAGTGAGGGAGGTGCAACAGTGTGGGAGGTGCAACAGTGAGGGAGATGCAACAGTGTGGGAGGTGCAACAGTGTGGGAGATGCAACAGTGTGGGAGATGTACAGTGTGGGAGATGCAACAGTGTGGGAGATGCAACAGTGTGGGAGATGCAACACTGACGGAGATGCAACAGTGTGGGAGATGCAACAGTGTGGGACATGCAACAGTGTGGGAGATGCAACAGTGTGGGAGATGCAACAGTGAGGGAGATGCAACAGTGAGGGAGGTGCAACAGTGAGGGAGGTGCAACAGTATGGGAGGTGCAACAGTGAGGGAGATGCAACAGTGTGGGAGATGCAACAGTGTGGGAGGTGCAAGAGTGTGGGAGGTGCCACAGTATGGGAGGTGCAACAGTGAGGGACATGCAACAGTGTGGGAGATGCAACAGTGTGGGAGATGCAACAGTGTGGGAGATGCAACAGTGAGGGAGATGCAACAGTGAGGGAGATGCAACAGTGAGGGAGATGCAACAGTGAGGGAGGTGCAACAGTGAGGGAGGTGCAACAGTATGGGAGGTGCAACAGTGAGGGAGATGCAACAGTGTGGGAGATGCAACAGTGTGGGAGGTGCAAGAGTGTGGGAGGTGCCACAGTATGGGAGGTGCAACAGTGAGGGAGATGCAACAGTGTGGGAGATGCAACAGTGTGGGAGATGCAACAGTGTGGGAGATGCAACAGTGAGGGAGATGCAACAGTGAGGGAGATGCAACAGTGTGGGAGATGCAACAGTATGGGAGGTGCAACAGTGTGGGAGGTGCAACAGTGTGGGAGGTGCAACAGTGTGGGAGATGCAACAGTGAGGGAGATGCAACAGTGTGGGAGATGCAACAGTGAGGGAGATGCAACAGTGAGGGAGATGCAACAGTGAGGGAGATGCAACAGTGAGGGAGATGCAACAGTGAGGGAGATGCAACAGTGTGGGAGATGCAACAGTGAGGGAGATGCAACAGTGAGGGAGATGCAACAGTGAGAGTGATGCAACAGTGTGGGAGATGCAACAGTGAGGGAGATGCAACAGTGTGGGAGAAGCAACAGTGAGGGAGATGCAACAGTGTGGGAGGTGCAACAGTGTGGGAGGTGCAACAGTGTGGTAGATGCAACAGTGTGGGAGGTGCAACAGTGTGGGAGGTGCAACAGTGTGGGAGGTGCAACAGTGTGGGAGATGCAACAGTGAGGGAGATGCAACAGTGTGGGAGGTGCAACAGTATGGGAGGTGCAACAGTGAGGGAGATGCAACAGTGTGGGAGATGCAACAGTGTGGGAGGTGCAACAGTATGGGAGATGCAACAGTGAGGGAGATGCAACAGTGAGGGAGGTGCAACAGTGAGGGAGATGCAACAGTGTGGGGAGATGCAACAGTGTGGGAGGTGCAACAGTGAGGGAGATGCAACAGTGAGGGAGATGCAACAGTGTGGGAGATGCAACAGTGAGGGAGATGCAACAGTGAGGGAGATGCAACAGTGAGAGTGATGCAACAGTGTGGGAGATGCAACAGTGAGGGAGGTGCAACAGTGTGGGAGATGCAACAGTGTGGGAGGTGCAACAGTGTGGGAGATGCAACAGTGAGGGAGATGCAACAGTGAGGGAGATGCAACAGTGAGGGAGGTGCAACAGTATGCGAGGTGCAACAGTGAGGGAGATGCAACAGTGTGGGAGGTGCAACAGTGTGGGAGGTGCAACAGTGAGGGAGATGCAACAGTGTGGGAGATGCAACAGTGTGGGAGGTGCAACAGTATGGGAGATGCAACAGTGAGGGAGATGCAACAGTGTGGGAGATGCAACAGTGAGGGAGATGCAACAGTGAGTGATGCAACAGTGTGGGAGATGCAACAGTGAGGGAGGTGCAACAGTGAGGGAGGTGCAACAGTGTGGGAGGTGCAACAGTGTGGGAGATGCAACAGTGAGGGAGATGCAACAGTGTGGGAGATGCAACAGTGAGGGAGGTGCAACA
Source organism: Procambarus clarkii (assembly GCF_040958095.1). Classification (NCBI taxonomy): domain Eukaryota; kingdom Metazoa; phylum Arthropoda; class Malacostraca; order Decapoda; family Cambaridae; genus Procambarus; species Procambarus clarkii. The sequence goes on from NC_091196.1 coordinate 3,305,788, forward strand.
GTGTGGGAGATGCAACAGTGTGGGAGGTGCAACAGTGTGGGAGATGCAACAGTGAGGGAGATGCAACAGTGAGGGAGATGCAAAAGTGTGGGAGGTGCAACAGTATGGGAGGTGCAACAGTGAGGGAGATGCAACAGTGTGGGAGATGCAACAGTGTGGGAGGTGCAACAGTATGGGAGATGCAACAGTGAGGGAGGTGCAACAGTGAGGGAGGTGCAACAGTATGGGAGGTGCAACAGTGAGGGAGATGCAACAGTGTGGGAGATGCAACAGTGTGGGAGGTGCAACAGTATGGGAGATGCAACAGTGAGGGAGATGCAACAGTGAGGGAGGTACAACAGTGAGGGAGATGCAACAGTGTGGGAGATGCAACAGTGTGGGAGATGCAACAGTGTGGGAGATGCAACAGTGAGGGAGGTGCAACAGTGAGGGAGGTGCAACAGTGTGGGAGGTGCAACAGTGAGGGAGATGCAACAGTGTGGGAGGTGCAACAGTGTGGGAGATGCAACAGTGTGGGAGATGTACAGTGTGGGAGATGCAACAGTGTGGGAGATGCAACAGTGTGGGAGATGCAACACTGACGGAGATGCAACAGTGTGGGAGATGCAACAGTGTGGGACATGCAACAGTGTGGGAGATGCAACAGTGTGGGAGATGCAACAGTGAGGGAGATGCAACAGTGAGGGAGGTGCAACAGTGAGGGAGGTGCAACAGTATGGGAGGTGCAACAGTGAGGGAGATGCAACAGTGTGGGAGATGCAACAGTGTGGGAGGTGCAAGAGTGTGGGAGGTGCCACAGTATGGGAGGTGCAACAGTGAGGGACATGCAACAGTGTGGGAGATGCAACAGTGTGGGAGATGCAACAGTGTGGGAGATGCAACAGTGAGGGAGATGCAACAGTGAGGGAGATGCCACAGTGAGGGAGATGCAACAGTGAGGGAGGTGCAACAGTGAGGGAGGTGCAACAGTATGGGAGGTGCAACAGTGAGGGAGATGCAACAGTGTGGGAGATGCAACAGTGTGGGAGGTGCAAGAGTGTGGGAGGTGCCACAGTATGGGAGGTGCAACAGTGAGGGAGATGCAACAGTGTGGGAGATGCAACAGTGTGGGAGATGCAACAGTGTGGGAGATGCAACAGTGAGGGAGATGCAACAGTGAGGGAGATGCAACAGTGTGGGAGATGCAACAGTATGGGAGGTGCAACAGTGTGGGAGGTGCAACAGTGTGGGAGGTGCAACAGTGTGGGAGATGCAACAGTGAGGGAGATGCAACAGTGTGGGTGATGCAACAGTTTGGGAGGTGCAACAGTGTGGGAGATGCAACAGTGAGGGAGATGCAACAGTGTGGGAGATGCAACAGTGTGGGAGATGCAACAGAGTGGGAGGTGCAACAGTGTGGGAGGTGCAACAGTGTGGGAGATGCAACAGTGAGGGAGATGCAACAGTGTGGGAGATGCAACAGTGAGGGAGGTGCAACAGTGTGGGAGATGCAACAGTGTGGGAGATGCAACAGTGAGGGAGATGCAACAGTGAGGGAGGTGCAACAGTGAGTGAGGTGCAACAGTATGGGAGGTGCAACAGTGTGGGAGATGCAACAGTGAGGGAGATGCAACAGTGTGGGAGATGCAACAGTGTGGGAGGTGCAACAGTATGGGAGGTGCAACAGTGAGGGAGATGCAACAGTGTGGGAGATGCAACAGTGTGGGAGGTGAAGCAGTGTGGGAGGTGCAACAGTGTGGGAGGTGCAACAGTGAGGGAGATGCAAGAGTGAGGGAGGTGCAACAGTGTGGGAGATGCAACAGTGAGGGAGATGCAACAGTGTGGGAGATGCAACAGTGAGGGAGATGCAACAGTGTGGGAGGTGCAACAGTGTGGGAGATGCAACAGTGTGGGAGGTGCAACAGTGTGGGAGATGCAACAGTGTGGGAGGTGCAACAGTGTGGGAGGTGCAACAGTGTGGTAGATGCAACAGTGTGGGAGGTGCAACAGTGTGGGAGGTGCAACAGTGTGGGAGGTGCAACAGTGTGGGAGATGCAACAGTGAGGGAGATGCAACAGTGTGGGAGATGCAACAGTGAGGGAGGTGCAACAGTGTGGGAGATGCAACAGTGTGGGAGGTGCAACAGTGTGGGAGATGCAACAGTGAGGGAGATGCAACAGTGAGGGAGATGCAACAGTGAGGGAGGTGCAACAGTATGCGAGGTGCAACAGTGAGGGAGATGCAACAGTGAGGGAGATGCAACAGTGTGGGAGATGCAACAGTGTGGGAGGTGCAACAGTATGGGAGGTGCAACAGTGAGGGAGATGCCACAGTGTGGGAGATGCAACAGTGTGGGAGGTGCAACAGTATGGGAGATGCAACAGTGAGGGAGATGCAACAGTGAGGGAGGTGCAACAGTGAGGGAGATGCAACAGTGTGGGAGTTGCAACAGTGTGGGAGGTGCAACAGTATGGGAGATGCAACAGTGAGGGAGGTGCAACAGTGAGGGAGGTGCAACAGTATGGGAGGTGCAACAGTGAGGGAGATGCAACAGTGTGGGAGATGCAACAGTGTGGGAGGTGCAACAGTATGGGAGATGCAACAGTGAGGGAGATGCAACAGTGAGGGAGGTACAACAGTGAGGGAGATGCAACAGTGTGGGAGATGCAACAGTGTGGGAGATGCAACAGTGTGGGAGATGCAACAGTGAGGGAGGTGCAACAGTGAGGGAGGTGCAACAGTGTGGGAGGTGCAACAGTGAGGGAGATGCAACAGTGTGAGAGGTGCAACAGTGTGGGAGATGCAACAGTGTGGGAGATGTACAGTGTGGGAGATGCAACAGTGTGGGAGATGCAACAGTGTGGGAGATGCAACACTGACGGAGATGCAACAGTGTGGGAGATGCAACAGTGTGGGAGATGCAACAGTGTGGGAGATGCAACAGTGTGGGAGATGCAACAGTGAGGGAGATGCAACAGTGAGGGAGGTGCAACAGTGAGGGAGGTGCAACAGTATGGGAGGTGCAACAGTGAGGGAGATGCAACAGTGTGGGAGATGCAACAGTGTGGGAGGTGCAAGAGTGTGGGAGGTGCCACAGTATGGGAGGTGCAACAGTGAGGGAGATGCAACAGTGTGGGAGATGCAACAGTGTGGGAGATGCAACAGTGTGGGAGATGCAACAGTGAGGGAGATGCAACAGTGAGGGAGATGCAACAGTGAGGGAGATGCAACAGTGTGGGAGGTGCAACAGTGTGGGAGATGCAACAGTGTGGGAGATGCAACAGTGAGGGAGGTGCAACAGTGAGGGAGGTGCAACAGTGTGGGAGGTGCAACAGTGAGGGAGATGCAACAGTGTGGGAGGTGCAACAGTGTGGGAGATGCAACATTGTGGGAGATGCAACAGTGTGGGAGGTGCAACAGTGTGGGAGATGCAACATTGTGGGAGATGCAACAGTGTGGGAGGTGCAACAGTATGGGAGGTGCAACAGTGAGGGAGATGCAACAGTGTGGGAGATGCAACAGTGTGGGAGGTGAAGCAGTGTGGGAGGTGCAACAGTGTGGGAGGTGCAACAGTGAGGGAGATGCAACAGTGAGGGAGGTGCAACAGTGTGGGAGATGCAAGTGAGGGAGATGCAACAGTGTGGGAGATGCAACAGTGAGGGAGATGCAACAGTGTGGGAGGTGCAACAGTGTGGGAGATGCAACAGTGTGGGAGGTGCAACAGTGTGGGAGATGCAACAGTGTGGGAGGTGCAACAGTGTGGGAGATGCAACAGTGAGGGAGATGCAACAGTGTGGGAGATGCAACAGTGAGGGAGGTGCAACAGTGTGGGAGATGCAACAGTGTGGGAGGTGCAACAGTGTGGGAGATGCAACAGTGAGGGAGATGCAACAGTGAGGGAGATGCAACAGTGAGGGAGGTGCAACAGTATGCGAGGTGCAACAGTGAGGGAGATGCAACAGTGAGGGAGATGCAACAGTGTGGGAGATGCAACAGTGTGGGAGGTGCAACAGTATGGGAGGTGCAACAGTGAGGGAGATGCAACAGTGTGGGAGATGCAACAGTGTGGGAGGTGCAACAGTATGGGAGATGCAACAGTGAGGGAGATGCAACAGTGAGGGAGGTGCAACAGTGAGGGAGATGCAACAGTGTGGGAGTTGCAACAGTGTGGGAGTTGCAACAGTGTGGGAGGTGCAACAGTGAGGGAGGTGCAACAGTGAGGGAGGTGCAACAGTGAGGGAGATGCAACAGTGTGGGATATGCAACAGTGTGGGAGATGCAACAGTGTGGGAGGTGCAACAGTATGGGAGATGCAACAGTGAGGGAGATGCAACAGTGAGGGAGGTACAACAGTGAGGGAGATGCAACAGTGTGGGAGATGCAACAGTGTGGGAGATGCAACAGTGTGGGAGATGCAACAGTGAGGGAGGTGCAACAGTGAGGGAGGTGCAACAGTGTGGGAGGTGCAACAGTGAGGGAGATGCTACAGTGTGGGAGGTGCAACAGTGTGGGAGATGCAACAGTGTGGGAGATGTACAGTGTGGGAGATGCAACAGTGTGGGAGATGCAACAGTGTGGGAGATGCAACACTGACGGAGATGCAACAGTGTGGGAGATGCAACAGTGTGGGAGATGCAACAGTGTGGGAGATGCAACAGTGTGGGAGATGCAACAGTGTGGGAGATGCAACAGTGAGGGAGATGCAACAGTGAGGGAGGTGCAACAGTGAGGGAGGTGCAACAGTATGGGAGGTGCAACAGTGAGGGAGATGCAACAGTGTGGGAGATGCAACAGTGTGGGAGGTGCAAGAGTGTGGGAGGTGCCACAGTATGGGAGGTGCAACAGTGAGGGAGATGCAACAGTGTGGGAGATGCAACAGTGTGGGAGATGCAACAGTGTGGGAGATGCAACAGTGAGGGAGATGCAACAGTGAGGGAGATGCAACAGTGAGGGAGATGCAACAGTGTGGGAGGTGCAACAGTGTGGGAGATGCAACAGTGTGGGAGATGCAACAGTGAGGGAGGTGCAACAGTGAGGGAGGTGCAACAGTGTGGGAGGTGCAACAGTGAGGGAGATGCAACAGTGTGGGAGGTGCAACAGTGTGGGAGATGCAACATTGTGGGAGATGCAACAGTGTGGGAGATGCAACAGTGAGGGAGATGCAACAGTGAGGGAGATGCAACAGTGTGGGAGATGCAACAGTGTGAGAGGTGCAACAGTGTGGGAGATGCAACAGTGTGGGAGATGCAACAGTGTGGGAGATGCAACAGTGAGGGAGATGCAGCAGTGAGGGAGATGCAACAGTGAGGGAGATGCAACAGTGAGGGAGATGCAACAGTGTGGGAGGTGCAACAGTGTGGGAGATGCAACAGTGTGGGAGATGCAACAGTGTGGGATATGCAACAGTGTGGGAGGTGCAACAGTGTGGGAGATGCAACAGTGTGGGAGGTGCAATAGTGTGGGAGCTAGATGCAACAGTGTGGGTGATGCAACAGTGAGGGAGATGCAACAGTGAGAGTGATGCAACAGTGAGGGAGATGCAACAGTGTGGGAGGTGCAACAGTGAGGGAGATGCAACAGTGAGGGATATGCAACAGTGAGGGAGGTGCAACAGTGAGGGAGATGCAACAGTGTGGGAGATGCAACAGTGAGGGAGATGCAACAGTGAGGGAGATGCAACAGTGAGGGAGATGCAACAGTGAGGGAGGTGCAACAGTATGGGAGGTGCAACAGTGAGGGAGATGCAACAGTGTGGGAGATGCAACAGTGTGGGAGGTGCAAGAGTGTGGGAGGTGCCACAGTATGGGAGGTGCAACAGTGAGGGAGATGCAACAGTGTGGGAGATGCAACAGTGTGGGAGATGCAACAGTGTGGGAGATGCAACAGTGAGGGAGATGCAACAGTGAGGGAGATGCAACAGTGAGGGAGATGCAACAGTGTGGGAGGTGCAACAGTGTGGGAGATGCAACAGTGTGGGAGATGCAACAGTGTGGGAGATGCAACAGTGAGGGAGATGCAGCAGTGAGGGAGATGCAACAGTGAGGGAGATGCAACAGTGAGGGAGATGCAACAGTGTGGGAGGTGCAACAGTGTGGGAGATGCAACAGTGTGGGAGATGCAACAGTGTGGGAGATGCAACAGTGTGGGATATGCAACAGTGTGGGAGGTGCAACAGTGTGGGAGATGCAACAGTGTGGGAGGTGCAATAGTGTGGGAGCTAGATGCAACAGTGTGGGTGATGCAACAGTGAGGGAGATGCAACAGTGAGAGTGATGCAACAGTGAGGGAGATGCAACAGTGTGGGAGGTGCAACAGTGAGGGAGATGCAACAGTGAGGGATATGCAACAGTGAGGGAGGTGCAACAGTGAGGGAGATGCAACAGTGTGGGAGATGCAACAGTGAGGGAGATGCAACAGTGAGGGAGATGCAACAGTGAGGGAGATGCAACAGTGAGAGTGATGCAACAGTGTGGGTGGTGCAACAGTGAGGGAGATGCAACAGTGTGGGAGATGCAACAGTGAGGGAGATGCAACAGTGTGGGAGGTGCAACAGTGTGGGTGGTGCAACAGTGAGGGAGATGCAACAGTGTGGGAGATGCAACAGTGAGAGTGATGCAACAGTGTGGGAGGTGCAACAGTGAGGGAGATGCAACAGTGAGGGAGATGCAACAGTGTGGGGAGATGCAACAGTGTGGGAGGTGCAACAGTGAGGGAGATGCAACAGTGAGGGAGATGCAACAGTGTGGGAGATGCAACAGTGAGGGAGATGCAACAGTGAGGGAGATGCAACAGTGGGAGTGATGCAACAGTGTGGGAGATGCAACAGTGAGGGAGATGCAACAGTGTGGGAGAAGCAACAGTGAGGGAGATGCAACAGTGTGGGAGGTGCAACAGTGTGGGAGGTGCAACAGTGTGGTAGATGCAACAGTGTGGGAGGTGCAACAGTGTGGGAGGTGCAACAGTGTGGGAGGTGCAACAGTGTGGGAGATGCAACAGTGAGGGAGATGCAACAGTGTGGGAGGTGCAACAGTATGGGAGGTGCAACAGTGAGGGAGATGCAACAGTGTGGGAGATGCAACAGTGTGGGAGGTGCAACAGTATGGGAGATGCAACAGTGAGGGAGATGCAACAGTGAGGGAGGTGCAACAGTGAGGGAGATGCAACAGTGTGGGGAGATGCAACAGTGTGGGAGGTGCAACAGTGAGGGAGATGCAACAGTGAGGGAGATGCAACAGTGTGGGAGATGCAACAGTGAGGGAGATGCAACAGTGAGGGAGATGCAACAGTGAGAGTGATGCAACAGTGTGGGAGATGCAACAGTGAGGGAGGTGCAACAGTGTGGGAGATGCAACAGTGTGGGAGGTGCAACAGTGTGGGAGATGCAACAGTGAGGGAGATGCAACAGTGAGGGAGATGCAACAGTGAGGGAGGTGCAACAGTATGCGAGGTGCAACAGTGAGGGAGATGCAACAGTGAGGGAGATGCAACAGTGTGGGAGATGCAACAGTGTGGGAGGTGCAACATTATGGGAGGTGCAACAGTGAGGGAGATGCAACAGTGTGGGAGATGCAACAGTGTGGGAGGTGCAACAGTATGGGAGATGCAACAGTGAGGGAGATGCAACAGTGAGGGAGGTGCAACAGTGAGGGAGATGCAACAGTGTGGGAGATGCAACAGTGTAGGAGGTGCAACAGTATGGGAGATGCAACAGTGAGGGAGGTGCAACAGTGAGGGAGGTGCAACAGTATGGGAGGTGCAACAGTATGGGAGATGCAACAGTGAGGGAGATGCAACAGTGAGGGAGGTACAACAGTGAGGGAGATGCAACAGTGTGGGAGATGCAACAGTGTGGGAGATGCAACAGTGTGGGAGATGCAACAGTGAGGGAGGTGCAACAGTGAGGGAGGTGCAACAGTGTGGGAGGTGCAACAGTGAGGGAGATGCAACAGTGTGGGAGGTGCAACAGTGTGGGAGATGCAACAGTGTGGGAGATGTACAGTGTGGGAGATGCAACAGTGTGGGAGATGCAACAGTGTGGGAGATGCAACACTGACGGAGATACAACAGTGTGGGAGACGCAACAGTGTGGGAGATGCAACAGTGTGGGAGATGCAACAGTGAGGGAGATGCAACAGTGAGGGAGGTGCAACAGTGAGGGAGGTGCAACAGTATGGGAGGTGCAACAGTGAGGGAGATGCAACAGTGTGGGAGATGCAACAGTGTGGGAGGTGCAAGAGTGTGGGAGGTGCCACAGTATGGGAGGTGCAACAGTGAGGGAGATGCAACAGTGTGGGAGATGCAACAGTGTGGGAGATGCAACAGTGTGGGAGATGCAACAGTGAGGGAGATGCAACAGTGAGGGAGATGCAACAGTGAGGGAGATGCAACAGTGTGGGAGGTGCAACAGTGTGGGAGGTGCAACAGTGTGGGAGGTGCAACAGTGTGGGAGATGCAACAGTGTGGGAGATGCAACAGTGAGGGAGGTGCAACAGTGAGGGAGGTGCAACAGTGTGGGAGGTGCAACAGTGAGGGAGATGCAACAGTGTGGGAGGTGCAACAGTGTGGGAGATGCAACAGTGTGGGAGATGCAACAGTGTGGGAGATGCAACAGTGAGGGAGATGCAACAGTGAGGGAGATGCAACAGTGAAGGAGATGCAACAGTGAGGGAGATGCAACAGTGTGGGAGATGCAACAGTGTGAGAGGTGCAACAGTGTGGGAGATGCAACAGTGTGGGAGATGCAACAGTGTGGGAGATGCATCAGTGAGGGAGATGCAGCAGTGAGAGAGATGCAACAGTGAGGGAGATGCAACAGTGAGGGAGATGCAACAGTGTGGGAGGTGCAACAGTGTGGGAGATGCAACAGTGTGGGAGATGCAACAGTGTGGGATATGCAACAGTGTGGGAGGTGCAACAGTGTGGGAGATGCAACAGTGTGGGAGATGCAACAGTGTGGGAGATGCAACAGTGAGGGAGGTGCAACAGTGAGGGAGGTGCAACAGTGTGGGAGGTGCAACAGTGAGGGAGATGCAACAGTGTGGGAGGTGCAACAGTGTGGGAGATGCAACAGTGTGGGAGATGTACAGTGTGGGAGATGCAACAGTGTGGGAGATGCAACAGTGTGGGAGATGCAACACTGACGGAGATACAACAGTGTGGGAGATGCAACAGTGTGGGAGACGCAACAGTGTGGGAGATGCAACAGTGTGGGAGATGCAACAGTGAGGGAGATGCAACAGTGAGGGAGGTGCAACAGTGAGGGAGGTGCAACAGTATGGGAGGTGCAACAGTGAGGGAGATGAAACAGTGTGGGAGATGCAACAGTGTGGGAGGTGCAAGAGTGTGGGAGGTGCCACAGTATGGGAGGTGCAACAGTGAGGGAGATGCAACAGTGTGGGAGATGCAACAGTGTGGGAGATGCAACAGTGTGGGAGATGCAACAGTGAGGGAGATGCAACAGTGAGGGAGATGCAACAGTGAGGGAGATGCAACAGTGTGGGAGGTGCAACAGTGTGGGAGGTGCAACAGTGTGGGAGATGCAACAGTGTGGGAGATGCAACAGTGAGGGAGGTGCAACAGTGAGGGAGGTGCAACAGTGTGGGAGGTGCAACAGTGAGGGAGATGCAACAGTGTGGGAGGTGCAACAGTGTGGGAGATGCAACAGTGTGGGAGATGCAACAGTGTGGGAGATGCAACAGTGAGGGAGATGCAACAGTGAGGGAGATGCAACAGTGAAGGAGATGCAACAGTGAGGGAGATGCAACAGTGTGGGAGATGCAACAGTGTGAGAGGTGCAACAGTGTGGGAGATGCAACAGTGTGGGAGATGCAACAGTGTGGGAGATGCATCAGTGAGGGAGATGCAGCAGTGAGAGAGATGCAACAGTGAGGGAGATGCAACAGTGAGGGAGATGCAACAGTGTGGGAGGTGCAACAGTGTGGGAGATGCAACAGTGTGGGAGATGCAACAGTGTGGGATATGCAACAGTGTGGGAGGTGCAACAGTGTGGGAGATGCAACAGTGTGGGAGGTGCAATAGTGTGGGAGCTAGATGCAACAGTGTGGGTGATGCAACAGTGAGGGAGATGCAACAGTGAGAGTGATGCAACAGTGAGGGAGATGCAACAGTGTGGGAGGTGCAACAGTGAGGGAGATGCAACAGTGAGGGATATGCAACAGTGAGGGAGGTGCAACAGTGAGGGAGATGCAACAGTGTGGGAGATGCAACAGTGAGGGAGATGCAACAGTGAGGGAGATGCAACAGTGAGGGAGATGCAACAGTGAGAGTGATGCAACAGTGTGGGTGGTGCAACAGTGAGGGAGATGCAACAGTGTGGGAGATGCAACAGTGAGGGAGATGCAACAGTGTGGGAGGTGCAACAGTGTGGGTGGTGCAACAGTGAGGGAGATGCAACAGTGTGGGAGATGCAACAGTGAGAGTGATGCAACAGTGTGGGAGGTGCAACAGTGAGGGAGATGCAACAGTGAGGGAGATGCAACAGTGTGGGGAGATGCAACAGTGTGGGAGGTGCAACAGTGAGGGAGATGCAACAATGAGGGAGATGCAACAGTGTGGGAGATGCAACAGTGAGGGAGATGCAACAGTGAGGGAGATGCAACAGTGAGAGTGATGCAACAGTGTGGGAGATGCAACAGTGAGGGAGATGCAACAGTGTGGGAGAAGCAACAGTGAGGGAGATGCAACAGTGTGGGAGATGCAACAGTGTGGGAGATGCAACAGTGTGGGAGATGCAACAGTGTGGGGAGATGCAACAGTATGGGAGGTGCAACAGTGAGGGAGATGCAACAGTGAGGGAGATGCAACAGTGTGGGAGGTGCAACAGTGAGGGAGATGCAACAGTTTGGGTGGGGCAACAGTGAGGGAGATGCAACAGTGTGGGAGATGCAACAGTGTGGGAGGTGCAACAGTGTGGGAGGTGCAACAGTGTGGTAGGTGAAACAGTGTGGGAGGTGCAACAGTGAGGGAGATGCAACAGTGTGGGAGATGCAACAGTGAGGGAGATGCAACAGTGAGGGAGGTGCAACAGTGTGGGAGATGCAACAGTGTGGGAGATGCAGCAGTGAGGGAGGTGCAACAGTGTGGGAGGTGCAACAGTTTGGGAGATGCAACAGTGTGGGAGGTGCAACAGTGTGGAGGTGCAACAGTGTGGGAGATGCAACAGTGTGGGAGGTGCAACAGTGAGGGAGATGCAACAGTGAGGGAGGTGCAACAGTGTGGGAGATGCAACAGTGTGGGAGATGCAACAGTGTGGGAGATGCAGCAGTGAGGGAGGTGCAACAGTGTGGGAGGTGCAACAGTTTGTGAGATGCAACAGTGTGGGAGGTGCAACAGTGTGGAGGTGCAACAGTGTGGGAGATGCATTCAGTGTGGGAGGTGCAACAGTGTGGGAGATGCAACAGTGTGGAGGTGCAACAGTGTGGGAGATGCAGCAGTGAGGGAGGTGCAACAGTGTGGGAGAAGCAACAGTGAGGGAGATGCAACAGTGTGGGAGGTGCAACAGTGTGGGAGGTGCAACAGTGTGGTAGATGCAACAGTGTGGGAGGTGCAACAGTGTGGGAGGTGCAACAGTGAGGGAGGTGCAACAGTGTGGGAGATGCAACAGTGAGGGAGATGCAACAGTGTGGGAGGTGCAACAGTATGGGAGGTGCAACAGTGAGGGAGATGCAACAGTGTGGGAGATTCAACAGTGTGGGAGGTGCAACAGTATGGGAGATGCAACAGTGAGGGAGATGCAACAGTGAGGGAGGTGCAACAGTGAGGGAGATGCAACAGTGTGGGGAGATGCAACAGTGTGGGAGGTGCAACAGTGAGGGAGATGGAACAGTGAGGGAGATGCAACAGTGTGGGAGATGCAACAGTGTGGGAGGTGCAACTGTGAGGGAGATGCAACAGTGAGGGAGATGCAACAGTGAGGGAGATGCAACAGTGAGGGAGATGCAACAGTGAGGGAGATGCAACAGTGAGGGAGATGCAACAGTGAGAGTGATGCAACAGTGTGGGAGATGCAACAGTGAGGGAGGTGCAACAGTGTGGGAGATGCAACAGTGTGGGAGGTGCAACAGTGTGGGAGATGCAACAGTGAGGGAGATGCAACAGTGAGGGAGATGCAACAGTGAGGGAGGTGCAACAGTATGCGAGGTGCAACAGTGAGGGAGATGCAACAGTGAGGGAGATGCAACAGTGTGGGAGATGCAACAGTGTGGGAGGTGCAACAGTATGGGAGGTGCAACAGTGAGGGAGATGCAACAGTGTGGGAGATGCAACAGTGTGGGAGGTGCAACAGTGTGGGAGATGCAACAGTGAGGGAGATGCAACAGTGAGGGAGGTGCAACAGTGAGGGAGATGCAACAGTGTGGGAGATGCAACAGTGTGGGAGGTGCAACAGTATGGGAGATGCAACAGTGAGGGAGGTGCAACAGTGAGGGAGGTGCAACAGTATGGGAGGTGCAACAGTGAGGGAGATGCAACAGTGTAGGAGATGCAACAGTGTGGGAGGTGCAACAGTATGGGAGATGCAACAGTGAGGGAGATGCAACAGTGAGGGAGGTACAACAGTGAGGGAGATGCAACAGTGTGGGAGATGCAACAGTGTGGGAGATGCAACAGTGTGGGAGATGCAACAGTGAGGGAGGTACAACAGTGAGGGAGGTGCAACAGTGTGGGAGGTGCAACAGTGAGGGAGATGCAACAGTGTGGGAGGTGCAACAGTGTGGGAGATGCAACAGTGTGGGAGATGTACAGTGTGGGAGATGCAACAGTGTGGGAGATGCAACAGTGTGGGAGATGCAACACTGACGGAGATGCAACAGTGTGGGAGATGCAACAGTGTGGGAGACGCAACAGTGTGGGAGATGCAACAGTGTGGGAGATGCAACAGTGAGGGAGATGCAACAGTGAGGGAGGTGCAACAGTGAGGGAGGTGCAACAGTATGGGAGGTGCAACAGTGAGGGAGATGCAACAGTGTGGGAGATGCAACAGTGTCGGAGGTGCAAGAGTGTGGGAGGTGCCACAGTATGGGAGGTGCAACAGTGAGGGAGATGCAAGAGTGTGGGAGATGCAACAGTGTGGGAGATGCAACAGTGTGGGAGATGCAACAGTGAGGGAGATGCAACAGTGAGGGAGATGCAACAGTGAGGGAGATGCAACAGTGAGGGAGATGCAACAGTGTGGGAGGTGCAACAGTGTGGGAGGTGCAACAGTGTGGGAGATGCAACAGTGTGGGAGATACAACAGTGAGGGAGGTGCAACAGTGAGGGAGGTGCAACAGTGTGGGAGGTGCAACAGTGAGGGAGATGCAACAGTGTGGGAGGTGCAACAGTGTGGGAGATGCAACAGTGTGGGAGATGCAACAGTGAGGGAGATGCAACAGTGAGGGAGATGCAACAGTGAGGGAGATGCAACAGTGTGGGAGATGCAACAGTGCGAGAGGTGCAACAGTGTGGGAGATGCAACAGTGTGGGAGATGCAACAGTGTGGGAGATGCATCAGTGAGGGAGATGCAGCAGTGAGGGAGATGCAACAGTGAGGGAGATGCAACAGTGAGGGAGATGCAACAGTGAGGGAGATGCAACAGTGTGGGAGGTGCAACAGTGTGGGAGGTGCACCAGTGTGGGAGATGCAACAGTGTGGGAGATGCAACAGTGAGGGAGGTGCAACAGTGAGGGAGGTGCAACAGTATGGGAGGTGCAACAGTGAGGGAGATGCAACAGTGTGGGAGATGCAACAGTGTCGGAGGTGCAAGAGTGTGGGAGGTGCCACAGTATGGGAGGTGCAACAGTGAGGGAGATGCAAGAGTGTGGGAGATGCAACAGTGTGGGAGATGCAACAGTGTGGGAGATGCAACAGTGAGGGAGATGCAACAGTGAGGGAGATGCAACAGTGAGGGAGATGCAACAGTGAGGGAGATGCAACAGTGTGGGAGGTGCAACAGTGTGGGAGGTGCAACAGTGTGGGAGATGCAACAGTGTG
>NC_091196.1:3324756-3462256 GCF_040958095.1 Procambarus clarkii
ATAATAGTGACAGTCATTTACAACCCTCCCCTAAATGACAGAAGACCTAGACAGGAGTTTGATAGGAACAACATGGCAACCAGTAATATAATAGAGAGAGCAGCTTCAGTTGCCTGCAGGAATGGCTCAAGACTCTTAATCATGGGTGATTTCAACCATGGAAAGATAGACTTGGAGAATGGGGACCCACATGGTGGTGCAGATACGTGGCGAGCTAAACTCTTGGAAGTGGCAACAAGGAATTTTCTGAGCCAGCATGTCAAGGAACCCACAAGAATGAGAGGCAATGATGAACCAGCTAGACTCGACTTAATATTCACCCTGAATGAGTCAGAAATAAGGGAAGTCAAAGTTGAAGCCCCCATAGGAATGAGTGACCACAGTGTACTGACCTTTGAGTACTTGGTGGAGGTAGGGATAACCTATCCAAGGATGGGAGTGGAGGGGAAAAGACTGAATTACCGAAGAGGAAAATATGACGAGATGAGGAACTTCCTCAGGGGAATACCATGGGAAACAGAACTTAGAGACAAGAATGTGCAGGTCATGACGGATATTGTCACCCAAAAGTGCCAGGAAGCTGCAGACAGGTTTATCCCCGTCCAAAAGGAGAAAAACGAAAAACAACAGAAAAACCCATGGTTCAACCAGGAATGTAAGGTAGCGAAACAACTGAGTAAAAGAACATGGAGAAACAACAGAAATAACAGAACACCAGAGAGCAGGAAGAGATACCAGAGGGCCAGAAATGAGTACATCAGAGTGAGGAGGGGAAGCAGAGAGACAGTTTGAAAATGACATCGTGAGTAAAGCCAAGACCCAACCAAAGCTGCTCCACAGCCATATCAGGAGGAAAACAGCAGTGAAGGAACAAGTGATGAAGCTGCGGAAAGGGGAGAACAGATACACAGAGAATGACAAGGAGGTGTGTGAAGAACTCAACAAGAGATTCCAGGAGGTCTTCACAATAGAACAAGGAGAAGCCCCTGCACTAAATGAGGAGGCGGCAAACCAAGCAACCTTGGAGGAATTTGACCTCACCAGTGATGAGGTCAAAAGGTGTCTGCTGGAGCTAGATGTGACAAAGGCTGTTGGGCCTGATAGAATCTCACCATGGATACTAAAGGAAGGTGCAGAAGCACTGTGTGCCACTCTCTATGGTGTATAACAGGTCACTGGAAACAGGAGACTTACCAGAAAGTTGGAAGACAGCTAACGTGGTCCCAATATACAAAAAGGGTGACAGGCAAGAGGCACTGAATTACAGGCCAGTTTCCTTAACTTGTATACCATGCAAGGTGCTGGAGAAGATCGTGAGGAAAAGGCTCGTAGAGCATCTGGAGGGAAATAACTTTGTAACGCACCACCAACATGGGTTCAGAGATGGTAAATCGTGCCTCACAGGTTTAATAGAATTTTATGACCAGGCAACGAAAATTAGGCAGGAAAGAGAAGGGTGGGCCGACTGCATTTTCCTGGATTGCCAAAAAGCCTTTGACACAGTACCCCATAAAAGGCTGTTAAAAAAGTTGGAGCAACAGGCAGGAGTAAAAGGGAAGGTGCTCCAGTGGATAAGGGAGTACTTAAGCAACAAGAAACAGCGAGTAACGGTGAGGGGGAAGACATCAGAGTGGCGAGATGTCACCAGCGGAGTCCCACAGGGCTCAGCACTTGGATCCATCCTGTTTCTAATATATGTGAACGATCTTCCAGAGGGTATAGACTCATTCCACTCGATGTTTGCTGATGATGCAAAAATTATGAGAAGAATCAAGACGGATGAAGATAGACAGAGACTACAGGATGACCTGGATAAACTGGAGGAATGGTCTAGAAAATGGCTGCTGAAGTTCAACTCTGGAAAGTGTAAGGTGATGAAATTAGGCGAAGGGAGCAGGAGGCTGAACACAAGGTATCATCTGGGAGGGGAAATCCTGCAAGAATCAAATAGAGAGAAGGATCTGGGGGTTGATATCACACCGAACCTGTCCCCAGAGGCCCACATCAAAAGAATATCATCAGCGGCATATGCTAGACTGGCCAACATAAGAACTGCCTTCAGAAACTTGTATAAGGAATCTTTCAGAACCCTGTATACCACTTATGTAAGACCAATCCTGGAGTATGCAGCTCCAGCCTGGAGTCCATACCTAGTTAAACACAAGACAAAGTTAGAGAAGATTCAGCGGTATGCCACCAGGCTCGTCCCGGAACTGAGAGGATTGAGCTACGAGGAAAGGCTAAAGGAGCTGAACCTCACATCCCTGGAAAACAGAAGAGTAAGGGGAGACATGATAACCACCTACAAAATTCTCAGGGGAATTGACAGGGTGGACAAAGACAAACTCTTCAGCACGGGTGGGACACGAACAAGGGGACACAGGTGGAAACTTAGTACCCAGATGAGCCACAGAGACGTTAGAAAGATTTTTTTGAGTGTCAGAGTAGTTAGTAAATGGAATGCACTAGGAAGTGATGTGGTGGAGGCTGACTCCATACACAGTTTCAAATGTAGATATGATAGAGCCCAGTAGGCTCAGGAATCTGTACACCAGTTGATTGACAGTTGAGAGGCGGGACCAAAGAGCCAAAGCTCAACCCCCGCAAGCACAATTAGGTGAGTACAATTAGGTGAGTACACACACACTCAGTAGGTCATCCGTCGCCTTACACCCTACTTCCCAGGATGTGGGACCCATCTTGCAGCGTCTCCACCAGTAGGGAGGCTCGGTGGGTAAGTCCTTGAGAATCAAGTGTTAAACTATTGTTTTTTGGATGATTTAGAGAATGGAATCCTAAAAAATGGACGAGTGGGTTTTGCAATTTGTTAATTGTGTTTTTTTTTATAGAATGATCGCAAAATTTAGATTTTAAATTCAGAAGAGCGGTGGGTTTGGATTAACTATTGTCACATTGCGATGACAAAGTGTTACATTATGTTGGGTTATTTAGGCATCCGTTGCATCTTGCCTTTCTTATATGAAACATATATCATTGATGTGAATTTTGGACCTCTAAAAGAATTTTATATATGAATTAAGGCTAATTTTCATGGTAAAATGGAAGTAAAACTGTATATATGTATATAATTTTAAGTCAGTTTGTCTTCATTTGTGCAAAGGGAACATATGTGACTACATAACAAATACAGGAGATCAGCACAAACACAGCACCATCACCTGTCATCCACTCACCCGTCATCACCCCACCAGGTCATCCACCATGGCTGGAACATCCACTGTGGATACACTGTCCATCCACGCGCCTCTTCAACATCTGATTCATCTCTCTAATCTTATTTACATTTTTTTCACACAATATATTCCTTTACACATAATTCATCAATTTAATTTTTATTATTTCAAGAATATTTTTACCTTGGAAAAATCTCCTGAATTTAATTTTAGTGTTGGAATTAAAGTAGTTTTTTTTTAAGCTCGGGCATCGAACCAGCTTGCTCTTATCTGGTGTTGAGAGCCACACACACACGCCAGGAGAATCTGAGCCCCTCTCCTGCCTCTTTGTCTCTCCACCCAACCTGAAATTTCATTACAAGATCACTTTCAGCCTCGGGGGAATCTTCTCCAGCAGTATTCTCACCTCCCCTCAGACGGAAAATGATTCACAGTTTGATTCATTTTTGGCTTAACCAAAACAAGAGTCAATTCTTCCCTGTTTCGCCATAGCCAGCGTGTTATATAATAACTACCACAATTTCCACCACATCTCTACTCAGTCAGACAAATGCTGATGTCACATATTACAAGGTCAGTGAACAAATGATATTAAAAAGCACTTGAGTTCACTTCATATTCTTGATGAATTCGTGGTTCTATTCCCCCAGCGGACTCCAGTAGAAGGTTTCCAACAATATTTAGTAATCATATCCACTGAAGAGAGCTTCCCGCAGCCCACTTTTGTTCAATTTAGATTCATAAATGTAGTGTTTTAATATATGTTCATCTCGACCGCGGCTCATATCTCGTTATATTGAGAACATTTAGTCTGCGCGCTCTCAGGCCGTATTAAACGTGTCTGCGTGTGGCGTTAAAGGCGCTGCTGCTGCTGCTGTGCGTTGATGGTCATCAAAATGTTAATGTAATTCCTTAAGGCTACCTTGATGTGGTCTCATTACGGCCTCTCCCACACCTGTAGCCTGTGCAGGTGTGTGGTGGAGCCAGTACTGTTTGTGTCCGGGGCGTCACTAACTCTGCCTCTCTTCTACTATGTCACACACACCACCTAGCCACCTGGAACACCACCTAGCCACCTGGAACACCACCTAGCCACCTGGAACACCACCTAGCCACCTAGAACACCACCTAGCCACCTGGAACACCACCTAGCCACCTGGAACACCCCCTAGCCACCTGGCACACCACCTAGCCACCTGGAACACCACCTAGCCACCTGGCACACCCCCTAGCCACCTGGAACACCACCTAGCCACCTAGAACACCACCTAGCCACCTGGAACACCCCCTAGCCAACTGGAACACCACCTAGCCACCTGGAACACCACCTAGCCACCTGGAACACTACCTAGCCACCTGGAACACTACCTAGCCATCTGGAACACCACCTAGCCACCTGGAGCACCACCTAGCCACCTGGAACACCTAGCCACCTGGAACACCTCCTAGCCACCTGGAACACCACCTAGCCACCTGGAACACCACCTAGCCACCTGGAACACCACCTAGCCACCTGGAACACCACCTAGCCACCTGGAACACCACCTGGAACACCTAGCCACCTGGAACACCTAGCCACCTGGAACACCACCTAGCCACCTGGAACATCACCTAGTCACCTGAAACACCACCTAGCCACCTGGAACACCACCTAGCCACCTGGAACACCACCTAGCCACCTTGAACAGCACCTAGCCACCTGGAACACCTCCTAGCCACCTGGAATACCTCCTATCCACCTGGAACACCACCTAGAACACCACCTAGCCACCTGGAACACTACCTAACCACCTGAAACACCACCTAGCCACCTGGAACACCACCTAGCCACCTGGAACATCACCTAGTCACCTGAAACACCTCCTAGCCACCTGGAACACCTCCTAGCCACCTGGAACACCACCTAGCCACCTGGAACACCACCTAGCCACTTGGAACATCACCTAGCCACCTGGAACATCACCTAGCCACCTGGAACACTACCTAGCCACCTGGAACACAACACCACCTAGCCACCTGGAACACCACCTAGCCACCTGGAACATCACCTAGCCACCTGAAACACCTCCTAGCCACCTGGAACATCACCTAGCCACCTGGAACACTACCTAGCCACCTGGAACACAACACCACCTAGCCACCTGGAACACCACCTAGCCACCTGGAACATCACCTAGCCACCTGAAACACCTCCTAGCCACCTGGAACACCACCTAGCCACCTGGAACACCACCTAGCCACTTGGAACATCACCTAGCCACCTGGAACATCACCTAGTCACCTGAAACACCTCCTAGCCACCTGGAACACCTCCTAGACACCTGGAACACCACCTAGCCACCTGGAACACCTCCTAGCCACCTGGAACACCACCTAGCC
The DNA here is from genome assembly GCF_040958095.1 of Procambarus clarkii. Classification (NCBI taxonomy): domain Eukaryota; kingdom Metazoa; phylum Arthropoda; class Malacostraca; order Decapoda; family Cambaridae; genus Procambarus; species Procambarus clarkii. The sequence goes on from NC_091196.1 coordinate 3,330,330, forward strand.
ACTTGGAACATCACCTAGTCACCTGAAACACCTCCTAGCCACCTGGAACACCTCCTAGCCACCTGGAACACCACCTAGCCACCTGGAACACCACCTAGCCACCTGGAACACCTAGCCACCTGGAACACCTAGCCACCTGGAACACCTCCTAGCCACCTGGAACAGCACCTAGCCACCTGGAACACCTCCTAGCCACCTGGAACACTACCTAGCCATCTGGAACACCACCTAGCCACCTGGAACACCACCTGGAACACTTCCTAGCCACATGGAACACCACCTGGAACACCACCTAGTGACATCGAACACCTCGCCACCTGGAACACCTCTTAGCCACTTGGAACACCATCTAGCCACCTGGAACACCACCTGGAACACCACCTAGCGACATCGAACACCTCGCCACCTGGAACACCTCTTAGCCACCTGGAACACCTCTTAGCCACTTGGAACACCACCTAACCACCTGGAACACCACCTGGAACACCACCTAGCGACATCGAACACCTCGCCACCTGGAACACCTCTTAGCCACTTGTAACACCACCTAGCCACCTGGAACACCACCTGGAACACCACCTAGCCACCTGGAACACCTCGCCACCTGGAACACCTCTTAGCCACTTGGAACACCACCTAGCCACCTGGAACACCACCTAGTGACATCGAACACCACCTAGCCACCTGGAACACCTAGCCACCTGGAACACCACCTAGCCACCTGGAACACCTCTTAGCCACATGGAACGCCACGTAGCCACCTGGAACACCACCTAACCACCTGGAACACCACCTAGCCACCTGGAACACCACCTAGCCACCTGGAAAACCTCATAGCCACCTGGAACACCACATTGCCACCTGGAACACCTCCTAGCCACATGGAAAACCTCATAGCCACCTGGAACACCACCTAGCCACCTGGAACACCACCTAGCCACCTGGAACACCACCTAGCCACTTGGAACACCACCTGGAACACCACTTAGCCACCTGGAACCCCACCTAGCCACCTGGAACACCTCGTATCCACCTGGAACACCTCCTAGCCACCTGGAACACCACCTGGTACACCTCCTAGCCACCTGGAACACCACCTAGCCACCTTTACCACCACCTAGCCACCTGGAACACCACCTGGAACACCACCTGGAACACCACCTAGCCACCTTTACCACCACCTAGCCACCTGGAACACCACCTGGAACACCACCTAGCCACCTGGAACACCACCTAGCCACCTGGAACACCACCTAGCCACCTGGAACACCACCTAGCCACCTTGAACAGCACCTAGCCACCTGGAACACCTCCTAGCCACCTGGAATACCCCCTATCCACCTGGAACACCACCTAGAACACCACCTAGCCACCTGGAACACCACCTAGCCACCTGGAACACCACCTAGCCACCTGGAACACCACCTAGCCACCTGGAACACCACCTAGCCACCTTGAACAGCACCTAGCCACCTGGAACACCTCCTAGCCACCTGGAATACCTCCTAGCCACCTGGAACACCACCTAGAACACCAGCTAGCCACCTGGAACACCACCTAGCCACCTGGACCACCACTTAGCCACCTGGAACACCACCTACCCACCTGGACCACCACCTAGCCACCTGGAACACCACCTAGCCACCTGGACCACCACCTAGCCACCTGGAACACCTAGCCACCTGGAACACCTCCTAGCCATATATATATATATATATATATATATATATATATATATATATATATATATATATATATATATATATATATATATACATATATATATATATATATATATATATATATATACATATATATATATATATATATACATATATATATATATATATATATATATATATATATATATATATATATATATATATATATATATATAGTCAGCTTGTTACGGTGGTGAAGGGACAGGGCTTATATAAAACCTTTAAAAACTAGTTATAAGGCCCGTGAATACGGTCGTTATACCTAGAATAAATAAGGCCGTGAATAGCCTCGATAAAATGAACGTCAGTGACTCATCAAGAGCGCTTTCAATAGACTATTGTATCTACTGTATTTCACTAGAAGTTCATTACTTGGCATCACTGCTCTGAAGACTCAATACTCTTTAGAAATTCTTTAAACTTTGCTAACTTTTCAGAGGCTTATAATGAATCTCAGTGGCAGCCAGCTCCTACAGTAGCAGCTGGCTCCTACAGTAGCAGCTGGCTCCTACAGTAGCAGCTGGCTCCTACATTAGCAGCTGGCTCCTACAGTAGCAGCTGGCTCAGTAGCAGCTGGCTCCTACAGTAACAGCTGGCTCCTACAGTAGCAGCTGGCTCCTACAGTAGCAGCTGGCTCCTACAGCTGCAGCTGGCTCCTACAGTAGCAGCTGGCTCCTACAGTAGCAGCTGGCTCCTACAGTAGCAGCCGGCTCCTACAGTGGCAGCTGGCTCCTACAGTAGTAGCTGGCTCCTACAGTAGCAGCTGGCTCCTACAGTCGCAGCTGGCTCCTACAGTGGCAGCTGGCTCCTACAGTAGCAGCCGGCTCCTACAGTAGCAGCTGGCTCCTACAGTAGCAGCTGGCTCCTACAGTAGCAGCTGGCTCCTACAGTGGCAGCTGGCTCCTACAGTGGCAGCTGGCTCCTACAGTAGCAGCTGGCTCCTATAGTAACAGCTGGCTCCTACAGTAGCAGCTGTCTCCTACAGTAGTAGCTGGCTCCTACGGTAGCAGCTGGCTCCTACAGTAGCAGCTGGCTCCTACAGTGGCAGCTGGCTCCTACAGTAGCAGCTGGCTCCTACAGTAGCAGCTGGCTCCTACAGTAGCAGCTGGCTCCTACAGTAGCAGCTGGCTCCTACAGTAGCAGCTGGCTCCTACAGTGGCAGCTGGCTCCTACAGTGGCAGCTGGCTCCTACAGTAGCAGCTGGCTCCTACAGTAGCAGCTGGCTCCTACAGTAGCAGCTGTCTTCTACAGTAGTAGCTGGCTCCTACAGTAGCAGCCGGCTCCTACAGTGGCAGCTGGCTCCTACAGTAGCAGCTGTGTCCTACAGTAGCAGCTGGCTCCTACAGTAGCAGCTGTCTTCTACAGTAGTAGCTGGCTCCTACAGTAGCAGCCGGCTCCTACAGTAGCAGCCGGCTCCTACAGTAGCAGCCGGCTCCTACAGTAGCAGCCGGCTCCTACAGTAGCAGTTGTCTCCTACAGTAGTACCCGCGGCTCCAACAGTAGCAGCTGGCTCCTACAGTAGCAGCTGGCTCCTACAGTAGCAGCTGGCTCCTACAGTAGCAGCCGGCTCCTACAGTAGCAGCCGGCTTCTACAGTAGCAGCCGGCTCCTACAGTAGCAGTTGTCTCCTACAGTAGCACCCGCGGCTCCAACAGTAGCAGCCGGCTCCTACAGTAGCAGCTGGCTCCTACAGTAGCAGCTGGCTCCTACAGTAGCAGCCGGCTCCTACAGTAGCAGCCGGCTCCTACAGTAGCAGCCGGCTCCTACAGTAGCAGTTGTCTCCTACAGTAGTACCCGCGGCTCCAACAGTAGCAGCTGGCTCCTACAGTAGCAGCTGGCTCCTACAGTAGCAGCCGGCTCCTACAGTAGCAGCTGGCTCCTACAGTAGCAGCCGGCTCCTACAGTAGCAGCTGGCTCCTACAGTAGCAGCTGGCTCCTACAGTAGCAGCTGGCTTCTACAGTAGCAGCTGGCTCCTACAGTAGCAGCCGGCTCCTACAGTAGCAGCTGTCTCCTACAGTAGCAGCTGTCTCCTACAGTAGCAGCTGGCTCCTACGTTACCAGCCGGCTCCTACAGTAGCAGCTGGCTCCTACAGTAGCAGCTACTCCTACATTACCAGCCGGCTCCTACAGTAGCAGCTGGCTCCTACAGTAGCAGCCGGCTCCTACAGTAGCAGCTGGCTCCTACATTACCAGCCGGCTCCTACAGTAGCAGCTGGCTCCTACAGTAGCAGCTCGCTCCTACAGTAGCAGATGGCTCCTACATTACCAGCCGGCTCCTACAGTAGCAGCTGGCTCCTACAGTAGCAGCTCGCTCCTACAGTAGCAGCTGGCTCCTACAGTAGCAGCCGGCTCCTACATTACCAGCCGGCTCCTATAGTAGCAGCTGGCTCCTACAGTAGCAGCTGGCTCCTACAGTAGCAGCTGGCTCCAACAGTAGCAGTTGTCTCCTACAGTAGCACCCGTGGCTCCTACAGTAGCAGCCGGATCCTACAGTAGCAGCTAGCTCCTACAGTAGCAGCTGGCTCCTACAGTAGCAGCTGGCTCCTACATTACCAGCCGGCTCCTACAGTAGCAGCTGGCTCCTATAGTAGCAGTTGTCTCCTACAGTAGCACCCGCGGCTCCAACAGTATAGCAGCCGGCTCCTACAGTAGCAGCTGGCTCCTACAGTAGCAGCTGGCTCCTACATTACCAGCCGGCTCCTATAGTAGCAGCTGGCTCCTACAGTAGCAGCTGGCTTCTACAGTAGCAGCTGGCTCCTACAGTAGCAGTTGTCTCCTACAGTAGCACCCGCGGCTCCTACAGTAGCAGCCGGATCCTACAGTAGCAGCTAGCTCCTACAGTAGCAGCTGGCTCCTACAGTAGCAGCCGGCTCCTACAGTAGTGGCAGGCTCCTACAGTAGCAGCCGGCTCCTACAGTAGTGGCAGGCTCCTACAGTAGCAGCCTGCTCCTACAGTAGTGGCAGGCTCCTACAGTAGCAGGCTGCTCCTACAGTAGTGGCAGGCTGCTACAGTAGTGGCAGGCTCCTACAGTAGTGGCAGGCTCCTACAGTAGCAGCCGGCTCCTACAGTAGTGGCAGGCTCCTACAGTAGCAGCCGGCTCCTACAATAGTGGCAGGCTCCTACATTACCAGCCGGCTCCTACAGTAGCAGTTGGCTCCTACAGTAGCAGCTGGCTCCTACAGTAGCAGCTGGCTCCTACAGTAGCAGTTCGCTCCTACAGTAGCAGCCGGCTCCTACAGTAGCAGTTGTCTCCTACAGTAGCACCCTCGGCTCCAACAGTAGCAGCCGGCTCCTACAGTAGCAGCTGGCTCCTACAGTAGCAGCTGGTTCCTACATTACCAGCCGGCTCCTATAGTAGCAGCTGGCTCCTACAGTAGCAGCTGGCTCCTACTGTAGCAGCTGGCTCCTACAGCAGCAGTTGTATCCTACAGTAGCACCCGCGGCTCCTACAGTAGCAGCCGGATCCTACAGTAGCAGCTAGCTCCTACAGTAGCAGCTGGGTCGTACAATAGCAGCTGGCTCCTACAGTAGCAACCGGCTCCTTCAGTAGCAGATGGCTCCTACAGTAGCAGCCGGCTCCTACAATAAAGGCAGGCTCCTACAGTAGCAGCTGGCTCCTACAGTAGTGGCAGGCTCCTACAGTAGCAGCCGGCTCCTACAGTTGTGGCAGGCTCCTACAGTAGCAGCCGGCTCCTACAGTAGTGGCAGGCTCCTACAGTAGCAGCCGGCTCCTACAGTAGTGGCAGGCTCCTACAGTAGTAGCCGGCTCCTACAGTAGTGGCAGGCTCCTACAGTAGCAGCCGGCTCCTGGTGATTTTCCTCATAGGTACATCACATCAATGAGATTTCATTTTTCCTAAAAGAGATCACTATGTTAACCGTCAATCGCGGCCTTTCACGGCGCGAACGTCGTCCACGAACTGGTAAAGTAGGACGCTGGATATTCAGTTTCCTGTCGAACAGAACACAAAGAATTACAGTCAGTCAAATAAAATCGAGTCCGAGCGCAGTGAAAAGCTCTGTACCTCAAGGTACAGTCCTTGTACCTTCAGGTACAGAACAGTACCTACGCTACTGTTTCTTATTCTCATATCAAATATAGACAAAAATACAAGTCACAGCTTCGTATCAACCTTTGCAGATGACACAAAAATCAGCATGAAAATTACCTCTGCTGAAGACATTGAAAAATTACAAGCAGATATCAACAATGTTTTCGATTGGGCAGCAGAAAATAACATGATGTTTGACAATGATAAATTTCAGGATGTTCAGGTACGGCAAAAATTAGGATCTGAAACATAATACAGGGTACAAAACACAATCGAATCTGCCCATAGTAGGAAAACAGCTTGTCAAGGATTTGGGAATAATGATGTCCGACTACCTAATGTTTAGGGAGCATAACCAAGCAAATATTACGTCAGCCAGGAAAATGATAGGATGGATTACGAGAACTTTCAAATCCAGAGATCCCGTCACAATGGTTGTACTCTTCAAGTCACTTCTGCTGTCCCATTTTGAGTACTGCTCTCTACTCACTTCCCCCTACAGAGCAGGAGAGATTGCTGAAATAGAGGGAGTACAGAGAACATATACGGCACGCATAGACGCGATAAAGCACCTAAATTATTGGGATCGTCTCAAAGCTCTCCAAATGTACTCACTAGAAAGGAGACGAGAGAGATACCAAATAATATACACGTGGAAAATACTGGAGGGCCAAGTCAAAAAATCTACAAAGTAAAAAAAACAACATACTGGAGTGAATGACATGGAAGAAAATGCAGAATAGAACCAGTGAAGAGCAGGGGTGCTATAGGCACAATCAGAGAACACTGTATAAACATCAGAGGTCCGCGGTTGTTCAACGTCCTCCCAGCGATTATAAGAAATATTGCCGGAACAACCGTGGACATCTTCAAGAGGAAACTGGACTGTTTTCTAAGAGAAGATCCGAATCAGCCGGGCTGTGGTGGGTATGTGGGCCTGCGGGCCTCTCCAAGCAACAGCCTGGTGGACCAGACTCTCACAAGTCGAGCCTGGCCTCGGGCCGGGCTTGGGGAGTAGAAGAACTCCCAGAACCCCATCAACCAGGTATCCAGCCTTGGCGCCAAAATCACCGCTAGGTTCAGTGTCCTGGCACTGCAAGTGGATGTTTGTTACCCCTCTACCTCTTCGTTGGCACTGTAGAGGTCTTTCTTCACCTCTTACCAGGCACTGGTCTGTGAGCCAAGGCACTGCCTTCACTGCACAGTGATTTGTGGTCCAACACACACTTGGCAGATTTCACAGTCACTGTAAGATAACTGTGAGTACACTGTCAGGCAGTATCTCTCTCTCCACCTTTCACTGGAGATATACAGTGCCCTTATCCTAACCAACCAGAGGACTCAAAACAGAAAACGGGACAGTATGTCAATATCGCGAGCCACGAAATTTTCTAGTACGACGATTTTTTGGCCTTAGGTGGAGTATACGTCAAAATACGAGGGTTCGAGCCACCGGACGTGGTAGTGACTCAGGTATTATATCCACCTGGAGCAGTATATAATATATAGGACCACTTTGTCCTCCACTCCTCCAAGCCTCCCAACAGAAGCAGCCACGTATTCAACACTATTCATACATGGCATGAATAGTTACAAATGATTTAATTTACTTTATGCATTTTTACACGAATAAAAATGTAATTGCCTCGTTATTATCAATACTAAACATTACAACATAACATCACACCAACAATGACCAATGTGGCGGGATATTGACGAAATGAAAAAGACCTGAAAATTCAGGTCAAGTGATTCAGTTCTCTATTAACATTTTCTCCATCAAAGGAGCCAATACAATCTGGAGTTGATGTTCCCTCCTACAGTGGCCGCTTCCCTCTGCCTGTCCCCCGTCTTCCCCAGCACCCGTCTACATGCACATGTCCTCCTGCCTGTCTGTATTACCATGTTCCTGTGCCCCTGTCATTGCCAGCATGTGATATGTGCTGGAGAGATGAGGTGGGGCGGCAGGCGTGCTGCGTGTGGCAGGAAGATGACTGTCACCCTGGGACCATGGGAGGTGAGGTCCCACACACACCAGTCCACCTGGGACCATGGGAGGTGGGGTCCCACACACACACACCAGTCCACCTGGGACCATGGGAGGTGGGGTCCCACACACACCAGTCCACCTGGGACCATGGGAGGTGGGGTCCCACACACACCAGTCCACCTGGGACCATGGGAGGTGGGGTCCCACACACACCAGTCCACCTGGGACCATGGGAGGTGGGGTCCCCCCACACACACACCAGTCCACCTGGGACCATGGGAGGTGGGGTCCCCCACACACCAGTCCACCTGGGACCATAGGAGGTGGGGTCCCACACACCAGTCCTCCTGAAACCATGGGAGGCGGGGTCCCACACACACCAGTCCACCTGGGACCATGGGAGGTGGGGTCCCACACACACCAGTCCACCTGGGACCATGGGAGGTGGGGTCCCACACACACCAGTCCACCTGGGACCATGGGAGGTGGGGTCCCACACACACCAGTCCACCTGGGACCATGGGAGGTAGGGTCCCACACACACCAGTCCTCCTGGGACCATGGGAGGTGGTCCCCCACACACACCAGTCCACCTGGGACCATGGGAGGTGGGGTCCCCCACACACCAGTCCACCTGGGACCATGGGAGGTGGGGTCCCCCACACACCAGTCCACCTGGGACCATGGGAGGTGGGGTCCCCCACACACCAGTCCACTTGGGACCATGGTAGGTGGGGTCCCCCACACACCAGTCCACCTGGGACCATGGAAGGTGGGGTCCCACACACACACCAGTCCACCTGGGACCATGGGAGGTAGGGTCCCACACACACCAGTCCACCTGGGACCATGGGAGGTAGGGTCCCACACACACCAGTCCACCTGGGACCATGGGAGGTGGGGTCCCACACACACCAGTCCACCTGGGACCATGGGAGGTAGGGTCCCCCACACACACCAGTCCACCTGGGACCATGGGAGGTGGGGTCCCCCACACACCAGTCCTCCTGGGACCATGGTAGGTGGGGTCCCACACACACACCAGTTCACCTGGGACCATGGGAGGTGGGGGTCCCCCACACACCAGTCCTCCTGGGACCATGGGAGGTGGGGTCCCCCACACACACCAGTCCACCTGGGACCATGGGAGGTGGGGTCCCACACACACCAGTCCACCTGGGACCATGGGAGGTGGGGTCCCACACACACCAGTCCTCCTGGGACCATGGGAGGTGGGGTCCCCCACACACACCAGTCCACCTGGGACCATGGGAGGTGGGGTCCCACACACACCAGTCCACCTGGGACCATGGGAGGTGGGGTCCCACACACACCAGTCCACCTGGGACCATGGGAGGTGGGGTCCCCCACACACACACCAGTCCACCTGGGACCATGGGAGGTGGGGTCCCCCACACACCAGTCCACCTGGGACCATAGGAGGTGGGGTCCCACACACCAGTCCTCCTGGGACCATGGGAGGCGGGGTCCCACACACACCAGTCCACCTGGGACCATGGGAGGTGGGGTCCCACACACACCAGTCCACCTGGGACCATGGGAGGTGGGGTCCCACACACACCAGTCCACCTGGGACCATGGGAGGTGGGGTCCCACACACACCAGTCCACCTGGGACCATGGGAGGTAGGGTCCCACACACACCAGTCCTCCTGGGACCATGGGAGGTGGTCCCTCACACACACCAGTCCACCTGGGACCATGGGAGGTGGGGTCCCCCACACACCAGTCCACCTGGGACCATGGGAGGTGGGGTCCCCCACACACCAGTCCACCTGGGACCATGGGAGGTGGGGTCCCCCACACACCAGTCCACTTGGGACCATGGTAGGTGGGGTCCCCCACACACCAGTCCACCTGGGACCATGGGAGGTGGGGTCCCTCACACACCAGTCCTCCTGGGACCATGGTAGGTGGGGTCCCACACACACACCAGTTCACCTGGGACCATGGGAGGTGGGGTCCCCCCACACACCAGTCCTCCTGGGACCATGGGAGGTGGGGTCCCCCACACACACCAGTCCACCTGGGACCATGGGAGGTGGGGTCCCACACACACCAGTCCACCTGGGACCATGGGAGGTGGGGTCCCACACACACCAGTCCTCCTGGGACCATGGGAGGTGGGGTCCCACACACACCAGTCCACCTGGGACCATGGGAGGTGGGGTCCCACACACACCAGTCCACCTGGGACCATGGGAGGTGGGGTCCCACACACACCAGTCCACCTGGGACCATGGGAGGTAGGGTCCCCCACACACCAGTCCTCCTGGGACCATGGGAGGTGGGGTCCCACACACACACCAGTTCACCTGGGACCATGGGAGGTGGGGTCCCCCACACACACCAGTCCACCTGGGACCATGGGAGGTGGGGTCCCACACACACACCAGTCCACCTGGGACCATGGGAGGTGGGGTCCCACACACACACCAGTCCACCTGGGACCATGGGAGGTGGGGTCCCACACACACCAGTCCACCTGGGACCATGGGAGGTGGGGTCCCACACACACCAGTCCTCCTGGGACCATGGGAGGTGGGGTCCCACACACACCAGTCCACCTGGGACCATGGGAGTTGGGGTCCCACACACACCAGTCCACCTGGGACCATGGGAGGTGGGGTCCCACACACACACCAGTCCACCTGGGACCATGGGAGGTAGGGTCCCACACACACCAGTCCTCCTGGGACCATGGGAGGTGGGGTCCCCCACACACACCAGTCCACCTGGGACCATGGGAGGTGGGGTCCCACATACACACCAGTCCACCTGGGACCATGGGAGGTAGGGTCCCACACACACCAGTCCTCCTGGGACCATGGGAGGTGGGGGTCCCCCACACACCAGTCCACCTGGGACCATGGGAGGTGGGGTCCCACACACACCAGTCCTCCTGGGACCATGGGAGGTGGGGGTCCCCCACACACCAGTCCACCTGGGACCATGGGAGGTGGGGTCCCACACACACCAGTCCTCCTGGGACCATGGGAGGTGGGGTCCCACACACACAAGTCCACCTGGGACCATGGGAGGTGGGGTCCCACACAATAATAATGTACATGATCATTGATAAGAAGTTAATCTTTGTGTAACATTTCAGGTAACCAATAATTAGTTACCTGGAGAATTATTATATACAATTTTCTGCTCCACCGTGCTGGAAGATTAATGTAGACACTCTCAGGTGTTATCTATAATTACCTGCCCACCATTACTGTGTCTGTAATAAATCCTCTATGATACATGGAGGACACAGGCGGGTACAGGGAGTACCATGGTATCAGGTGAGGCTGTACTCTCAGTACCATGGCATTAGGTGAGCCTGTACCGTCAGTACCATGGTATTAGGTGACGCTGTACCGTCAGTACCATGATATTAGGTGAAGCTGTACCCTCAGTACCATGGTATTAGGTGAAGCTGTACCGTCAGTACTATGGTATTAGGTGAAGCTGTCCCGTCAATATCATGGTATTCGGTGAAGCTGTACTGTCAGTACCATGGTATTAGGTGAAGCTGTACCCTCAGTACCATGGTATTAGGTGACGCTGTACCGTCAGTTCCATGGTATTAGGTGACGCTGTACCGTCAGTATCATGGTATTAGGCGAAGCTGTACCGTCAGTACCATGGTATTAGGTGAAGCTGTCCCGTCAATATCATGGTATTAGGTGAAGCTGTACTGTCAGAACCATGGTATTAGGTGAAGCTGTCCCGTCAATATCATGGTATTAGGTGAAGCTGTACTGTCAGTACTATGGTATCAGGTGAGGATGTACCCTCAGTAACATGGTATCAGGTGAAGCTATATTGTCAGTACCATTGTATCAGGTGAAGCTGTACCGTCAGTATCATTGTATCCTAGTGAAGCTATACCGTCAGTACCATGGTATCAGGTGAAGCTGTACCGTGAGTACCATGGTATCAGGTGAAGCTGTACCGTGAGTACCATGGTATCAGGTGAAGCTGTACTCTCAGTATCATGGTATCAGGTGAAACTGTACTGCCAGTACCATGGTATCATGTGAAGCTATACTGCCAGTACCATGGTATCAGGTGAAGCTGTACCGTTAGTACCATGGTATCAGGTGAAGCTATACTGTCAGAACCATGGTATCAGGTGAAGCTATACTGCCAGTACCATGGTATCAGGTGAAGCTGTACCGTCAGTACCATGGTATCAGGTGAAGCTATACTGTCAGTATCATGGTATCAGGTGAAGCTATACTGTCAGTACCATGGTATCAGGTGAAGCTGTACCATCAGTACCATGGTATCAGGTGAAGCTGTACCATCAGTACCAAGGTATCAGGTGAAGCTGTACCGTCAGTACCATGGTATCAGGTGAAGCTATACCGTCAGTATCATGGTATCAGGTGAAGCTATGCTGTCAGTACCATGGTATCAGGTGAAGCTATACCGTCAGTATCATGGTATCAGGTGAAGCTGTGCTGTCAGTACCATGGTATTAGGTGAAGCTGTACTGTCAGTACCATGCTATCTGGTGAAGCTATACCGTCAGTACCATGGTATCAGGTGATGCTGTATCATCAGTACCATGGTATTAGGTGAAGCTATACTGTCAGTACCATGGTATCAGGTGAAGCTATGCTGTCAGTACCATGGTATCAGGTGAAGATGTACCATCAGTACCATGGTATCAGGTGAAGCTGTACCATCAGTACCAAGGTATCAGGTGAAGCTGTACCGTCAGTATTATGGTATTAGGTGAAGCTATACTGTCAGTACCATGGTATCAGGTGAAGCTGTGCTGTCAGTACCATGGTATTAGGTGAAGCTGTACTGTCAGTACCATGCTATCTGGTGAAGCTATACCGTCAGTACCATGGTATCAGGTGAAGTTGTACTGTCAGTACCATGGTATCAGGTGAAGCTGTGCTGTCAGTACCATGGTATTAGGTGAAGCTGTACTGTCAGTACCATGCTATCTGGTGAAGCTATACCGTCAGTACCATGGTATCAGGTGAAGCTGTGCTGTCAGTACCATGGTATTAGGTGAAGCTGTACTGTCAGTACCATGCTATTCGGTGAAGCTATACCGTCAGTACCATGGTATCAGGTGAAGCTGTACCATCAGTACCAAGGTATCAGGTGAAGCTGTACCGTCAGTATTATGGTATTAGGTGAAGCTATACTGTCAGTACCATGGTATCAGGTGAAGCTGTACCGTCAGTACCATGGTATCAGGTGAAGCTGTACTGTCAGTACCATGGTATCAGGTGAAGCTGTACCGTCAGTACCATGGTATCAGGTGATGCTGTATCATCAGTACCATGGTATCTGGTGAAGCTGTACCGTCAGTACCATGGTATCAGTTGAAGCTGTACCGTCAGTATCATGGTATTAGGTGAAGCTATACGGTCAGTACCATGGTATCAGGTGAAGCTATGCTGTCAGTACCATGGTATCAGGTGAAGCTGTACCATCAGTACCCTGGTATCAGGTGAAGCTGTACTGTCGGTACCATGGAATTAGGTGAAGCTCTACTGTCAGTACCATGGTATTAGGTGAAGCTGTACTGTCAGTACCATGGTATTAGGTGAAGCTGTACCGTCAGTACTATGGTATTAGGTAAAGCTGTACTGTCCGTACTATGGTACTGAATGGTAAGTAATGCTCATTCATGCACCCATGGAAATGCCGAAACTGGTTAGGGAAAGGCAGATGTCGTTTTGATACTGAGTGTAGATATTTTCACCCTAAGCTATGCAAACTCTCAGTTAATGAGAGGAAATGCTGCGATCTTCATTGCCCCGATTTCCACATCAGAGGTACACAGCGCTATATAAGAGAGGAAGGCCAATATAATAGCCCTGAAATTTTTTTAGAGGCAGGCAGAAACAGAGGGAGAAGCAGGCAGGCAGAAACCTGGCAGGAGTACGGATGGAGAAGGGGAAATGCCCAAGACTGGACCACGGTTCGTCATCAAGCCCACACATACTACACCCCCCAACAACACAGAGACTACCACACTCCCCAGTATCACTTAAAAAACTGGACAAACCATTGCCACAACAACACACCCTGGGTCAGGGTAGAGAGGAGGCAGAACTACCAAAACCTTCCAGAAGTGACACACAATATGGACAATAATTCATATTTGCAAACATTCAAGGTTTAAAGCCAAAGTCAAGAAATAAAGTTAAAAATTCATAAATGGCCTCCTATTAGCGTCAAACTCAATATTTGGGGCTTTAACACGGAAACTCATACCAAAAATTTCATGGATGGTGAAATCTGGATTCCAAATTATAATTTATATAGATGTGATAGAAAAACTAGGTCAAATGGAGGAGTAGGTCTGTATATTAAAGAGGACCTGGTATGCACAGAACTAATAAACTCAACTAATGAGGTGGTAGAGGTACTTGGAATTAAGGTAGAGAAACTAAACCTAATTATTATTCTAATATATAAACCGCCAGGTACAACGGTTGAGGAATTCACAGAGCAGATACACAAAATAGAGAACATACTTGATAATCTAGCAAACCCAGCTCCAGATATTATCTTCCTTGGAGATTTCAATTTACCGAATCTAAGATGGAGAATGGCAAACGCAAATATCATAGCAGGGAATGACTCGGGAAATAACCAACCACAGGTCAGAGAACTTTTGAGATTCTGTAACAAATTCTCGCTCAATCAACAGATTACAGAACCAACTAGGAACGAAAACACACTAGACTTGTTATTCACAAACAATGATGAACTAATCAGAGACATTACAATCTCAGATACTTCATACTCAGACCATAAGCTCATTGAAGTGCGAACAAGCATAAATAATGGTACTAGGTCTAAGAGACCCAACAAGCGAGAAGGAATATTCAATCAATTCAATTTCAACAATAAGAGGATCGACCTGGAAAAAACAAATGTAGACCCTGCAACCATTCAATGGGAGACCACCAGGCTGTTGCTTGGAGCGGCCCGCAGGGCCACATACCCACCACAGCCTGGCTGATCCAGAACTTCTCTTAAAAAACAGTCCAGTTTTCTCTTGAAGATGTCCACGGTTGTTCCGGCAATATTTCTTATAGTCTCTGGGAGGACGTTGAACAACCAAAAAATGAAGTGAACTTGGATGAGTCAGACTGGATAATCCAAGTCCATATGACACGCAAATTACCCAATGACATACTGGATAAGCCGTTTGTACTATACAGTAAGTCATCGTTAACGGTAACGGAGATTACAGAAGGGTTACACACCATCATAGAACGACAATGAGTTAACCCAGATGAAAAAGCAACATCTAAACCTTCGTCTACTACTAATAGTAAACAACAGAGTACAAACAGAACTCCAAACAAAGCTAAAACAACTTCCTCCTCCACAAAGTGAACACAAGGCAGTGTGGGCACATACGCAGTTGATCCCTCCAAACCTACAGTTAACGCGTCACCCAAATCGGTGACTCATCAAGATGCTGTTAACGTCTGGAGACCATGTGTGTTCTGTGGACAACCACATTCCATATACTATTGCAAACTTTACCCCGATCGTGCTACACGCATAAAACGACTCAAGGAGTTAAATAGATGTACCAAGTGTATAAGGGCACATAATCCCGACACGTGTACAACTCAAATACGCACCTGCAATGGGTGCCATAAGGGTCAACACCATACAGCACTTTGTGGGGAGTCAAGTACAAGATCTGCCAAACCACAGGAGGAGGAAGGAATTACCACTTCAGTACAGCTTTGTACTGTGTTACCTGTCATAAGTGTCTTCTCAACAAGGTCTGATCATAAATCAGCTCTACCTACTGCACGATTGATCATTAGAAATGGAAAGTTCAAAGCCGCCGTATGTGGATTATTTGATCAAGGGTCCCAACTGACCTTTATATCAAAGGAGTTGGTAGATGCACTGAAACTTACACCTGTAAAGGAGACATGAATAAACATAGCAGGATTCCTGACTGACTCAGGAGCCCGAGTTTTCAGGGTAGTACAACCCAAAGTACGATTAGGAGGTTATGTATGAAAGGTACAAGCACTGGTCGTAGATAGATTCCCAACAGACCTGTATGTATATGGTCTAGGAATAACAGCCAAATTCTTGGAAGAAAAGGGAGTTCATTTGGCTGATAAAATCACATCAGATAACCTTTCCAATATTGGAATCCTTATGGGATCAGATGTCTACCATAAGTTTATCAAAGGAAAGGAAGATCACCACGGTATGAACGTGTTACCAACTGCAGGTGGCTATTTACTAACAGGCCCAGTATTACGGCTGAAACAACCCGCACCTGTAGACCACCAACATGCCAACACAGTAATGGTTGCATGACTAGGAGACCAGTCTCCACTGCAACTCAGAGACATGTCCGAGGATGAGCTTGATCCCCCTGTACATAAGTTATGGGACCTGGCAACTCTCGGCATTGTCCCTGAACAACCAAGCCCAGATGATGACTGGACTTATAAACAATACCTGGACTCAGTTATCTACAGAGATAATCAATACTGGGTCAGGTTACCATGGAAGCTGAATCACCCTCAGCTACCCGTCAACCATTTTATGGCACAAAACCAATTAAGATCACAGGTGTTGCGCTTACAAAGACAACCTGAGAACTTGAAGTTGTACCATGAAATAATACAGAAGCAGCTCGATGACAAATTTATCGAAGTTGTTACAAATGATAACCCAAAGGAAGGACACTACCTGCCACACCACCCTGTACAGAAGAATTCTGCTACTACCCCACTATGGATAGTATTTAATTGCAGTGCTAAGACGAGGCAGAGTAGTGTTTTGTTAAATGACTGCCTTCAAACAGGCCCTAGCCTAACACAAAGGCTTTACGACGTGCTGTTAAAGTTCCGTATTGGGACTTATGCATATACGGCCGACATCAGCAAGGCTTTCCTTAGGGTAGGTCTTCAAAAAGAAGACCGGAACTACACAAAGTTTCTATGGATCAAGGATCCTGACGATCCGAACAGAGAATTAATCACTTACCGGTTTGCGTCAGTCTTGTTCGGCGCCACCTCATCACCATTTCTGCTCCAAGCTACCTTGGATACACACTTGAAGAAGTCCAATAGCCCGAACGAGACGGAAATTAGTAAAAACCTGTATGTGGATAATTTTCAAGGAACAACCAACAGTGAGAGTAAACTGTTGGACATATACCATGAGGCCAATCGAGAATTAACTCTAACAATGACAAATTAAATCAACTGATCACAACTGAATTTCCCGACTACCAAGTACCCGAGATGACAAAGGTACTAGGTGTCGAATGGAACACGACAACCGATCAGATGACAATCAAGTCGGTGGAGCCAGATACCACTAACTTAACAATGAGAAAATTGCTATCACAAGTCAGCAAACCCTTCGACCCATTAGGACTATTAAGTCCAATCCTAATTAATGGGAAGTTGATAATATAGGAATGTTGGCAACAAAAGATAGGCTGGGATGATCTTCTAACACCTGCCCTACAAGAAAAATGGCAAGGGTTAGTGAAAGATTTAAGTATCCTAGAGTCTGTCAAGTTCCCTCAGAACACAGTAGTAAATGAAAGAGAACCAATTAAGCTACATGTATTTTGTGATGCCTCAGGAAAGGCTTATGGTACAGTAGCTTACCTGGTCTCAAATGGGCAAGCCAATTTGCTCACATCAAAGGCTAGAGTGGCACCTTTGAAGAAAAGATCTCTGCCACAACTGGAATTAACAGCCTTATTGCTAGGTGTAAGATTGGCTCATTATCTGATCAAGGCCTTAAGCCACATCCACTTTGAAGAAACAGTGGTATGGTCAGATAATGAGGCAGTGCTACAGTGGGTTAAAAACTATAACAGTAAGAATCCTTACGTGAGTAACCGCGTTAAGGAAATACGAGAGTTGTCAGCAGGGTATAAACTGAGATATGTACCCACTAAAGAGAATCCAGCTGACTATCTCTCCCGAGGCCTGACTTTACGGCAATTAACAAAGGCAGAGATGTGGTTCAATGGACCTCAGTGGCTAATCAGCGACCAGTGGCCTGAACAAAAGCCACAAGTCATTGTGACCAATGTCACTGTTCCCACTGAGAACCCAGAACTACCTCGGACTTTGGTAATTGATCCTACTCGGTACTCTGAACTGAACAAACTTATAGGTGTCACCCAAGTAGTGTTTGATTTTCTAAAGAAAATAGGAATCAAGCATAAATTCCGTAGTGCCCTAAGGTACTGGGTCAAAAGAGCTCAGACAGACACATTCGGGACAGAATTTAACAATGTTCCTAAGAAGCTACAACATGATCAGGGTCTCTGGTTAGACACTGACAATTATAACTTAATTAGATGCAGAGGACGCTTACAGCATGCTGATATAGATCTGGAAGCAAAAAATCCAATATTGCTCCCTCATCACCACATAGCAAGCAAACTAATTGTGCTACATATACACAAATACTGCACTCTGCATGGTGGGGTATTAGATACTCTCACGGACTTAAGACAACAGTACTCTCTACCCCAAGGTAGACAGACAGTGAAATCAATAATCAAATCCTGTGTTATTTGCCGGAGATACGATACCAGAGTGTGTCCATATCCTGGCCCTTTTTCACTTCCGAAGGAACGAGTTGTACATATTCGTCCCTTTGAGACTACAGGAGCAGATTTCACAGGAGCACTAACACTAACAGGCACTAAAAACAAGAAACCAGTAAAAGCCTATATCTGTCTTTTTACTTGTGCCACAACAAGGGCAGTCCATCTAGAAGTGACTCCTGATATGAGTGCCGAAGCATTCTTACAGGCTTTCCGCAGGTTTGCTTCACGTAGATCTTGTCCTAAGTTAATGATCTCAGACAATTTGTCCAACTTAGTGGCAGGAGAAGCATGTCTGAGGAAAATCTGGACACACCCAAAGGTACGCACTGCCCTAAATCAACGGCAGTGCCATTGGAAATTCATACCTCCCAGAGCACCATGGCACGGAGGCTTCTATGAACGCATGACTGGTACGGTGAAACGTTCTCTATGGAAAACCCTACACCGCCAAAAGATTGACATACAGGAACTTCAAACCGTAGTCATAGAGATAGAAGCACAAGTTAATAACCGACCACTTACCTACCTCTCTGATGATGTTTTGCAGCGTGAACCATTAAGTCCAGCTCATCTGATGTATGGGAGACCTCTCAAAACACTTGTGTCCCTTACGGACGAGGAACCAGAGGATCCTTCATATGTCCAAGAGAGTGATTTGGTTCAATGTTTCAAACATCTATCAGGGGTGATAAGTCGGTGAAATGACGTATGGGCTCGAGAATAACTTGCAGCTCTGAGGGAGTATCATTACGGGGCAAACAACCCCTATAACAGAATTAACTTGAACCCTGGTGACATAGTTCTGGTGGATAGTGATGGACCATGCTCAGAGTGGCCTATAGGTCAAATAGTCTCTGTACATCCAGACAGCCAGGGCATCTTGAGATTAGTGAAAGTAAAATGCCGAGGCAACACTACTCTCAAAACTTTAGAGAAATTAGTTCCTTTAGAACTGGCAAGGAAAGAAGACGTTCAACGACTTCCAGCACCCGATACGCCAGTACGGGACATACGTCCCCAAAGGACTGCAGCACAACAATGTAAACTCAAATTAAAGCAGCACTATAATTCTGTGACCCAAGTGATAGCAATAGTCTGGTACACTGCAGAGATATTACACTGCAGAGAGATTACACTGTAAAGAGATTACACTGTAGAGAGATTACACTGCTGAGAGATTACACTGCTCAGAGATTACACTGCTCAGAGATTACACTGCTCAGAGATTACACTGCTCAGAGATTACACTGCAGAGAGATTACACAGCAGAGACATTACACTGTATCACAGTGCCCCATTGTACCATCAAGCACAAGAACAATTGTCCCAGAGAGATGGAACTAGACCCAAATGGTACTGGAACTAAGAAAGTTGTAGAGAACAGGGAATCATTACCACAGGAAAGGGGAACATTTATATCAAAATGAGATATTGTAAATTCTGTTAGATTATTATTATTGCCTGCAAGGGGGGGGGGGATATTTTACCTAGAAAGGGGTGTGTTATGCCCCTCATTAGTGGGTGTATCAGTGGGTTGGTGTATATGTATATACCAGGATGGGAGATTACTGTCAGTAATGAATACGTTTATAATTGGACGGGGGATTATTATGGACTTATTATTTATTTAATAATAATATTAGGTTAGATTAATATAATTAGAATTATTACGGACACGAAGAATACATTACGTCAACAAAAAGATATCTTGCAGCATTATGATATCTAAAAATATTTAAACAAGGGATTTGTGCAATAGAACATCAATATTTTAAACATAAATGGTTTTTACAACTTAAGACATTTTTTCCCCACTGTAGTTTAACATTTTCACTGGAACTTAACCTTTTTTACTGGAGTGAACTTTCTGAAAGTTTCTAACAGAAAGGGCAGCTGGTATTTTTACGATACGAAAGGCCATGTAGTTCGACCTTTTGTTTGAAAATATTTTCATGACTCCAGGAAAGACTAAAATTTCACCCGGAATTTGAAATATAAATATTTGCTGCAAGAATATTTGAACAGGATTCATATTGATGCAGACTGCGAGTCACAACAGCTTGGCTGAAACAGACAGCCAACCCACTCATCTGAAACATGAAAGTTAGAGCATTGCGGCTCCATGTGTCTTTACAACACATCAGAGACACAGTAATACACCAGAGACACACTACAACACACCAGAGACACACTACAACAAACCAGGGACACACAACAACACACCAGGGACACACTACAACACACCAGGGACACCCAACAACACACCAGGGACACACTACAACACACCAGGGACACAACAACACACCAGGGACACACTACAACACACCAGGGACACACAACAACACATCAGGGACACACAACACACCAGGGACACACTACAACACACCAGGGACACCCAACAACACACCAGGGACACACTACAACACACCAGGGACACACTACAACACACCAGGGACACAACAACACACCAGGGACACACTACAACACACCAGGGACACACAACAACACATCAGGGACACACAACACACCAGGGACACACTACAACACACCAGGGACACACAACACACCAGGGACACACTACAACACACCAGGGACACAACAACACACCAGGGACACACTACAACACACCAGGGACACACAACAACACATCAGGGACACACAACACACCAGGGACACACTACAACACACCAGGGACACCCAACAACACACCAGGGACACACTACAACACACCAGGGACACAACACCACACCAGGGACACACTACAACACACCAGGGACACACAACAACACATCAGGGACACACAACACACCAGGGACACACTACAACACTCCAGGGACACACAACACACCAGGGACACACTACAACACACCAGGGACACACAACACACCAGAGACACACTACAACACACCAGGGACACACAACAACACACCAGAGACACACAACACACCAGGGACACACTACAACACACCAGGGACACACAACACACCAGGAACACACCAGGGACACACAACACACCAGAGACACACTACAACACACCAGGGACACCCAACAACACACCAGGGACACACTACAACACACCAGGGACACAACAACACACCAGGGACACACTACAACACACCAGGGACACACAACAACACATCAGGGACACACAACACACCAGGGACACACTACAACACACCAGGGACACACAACACACCAGGGACACACTACAACACACCAGGGACACAACAACACACCAGGGACACACTACAACACACCAGGGACACACAACAACACATCAGGGACACACAACACACCAGGGACACACTACAACACACCAGGGACACCCAACAACACACCAGGGACACACTACAACACACCAGGGACAAATCAACACACCAGGGACACACTACAACACACCAGGGACACACAACAACACATCAGGGACACACAACACACCAGGGACACACAACAACACATCAGGGACACACAACACACCAGGGACACACTACAACACACCAGGGACACACAACACACCAGGGATACACTACAACACACCAGGGACACACAACACACCAGAGACACACTACAACACACCAGGGACACACAACAACACACCAGGGACACACAACACACCAGGGACACACTACAACACACCTGGGACACACAACACACCAGGGACACACTACAACACACCAGGGACACACATCACACCAGAGACACACTACAACACACCAGGGACACACAACACACCAGGGACACACAACACACCAGGGACACACTACAACACACCAGGGATACACTACAACACACTAGAGACACACTACAACACACCAGGTACACAATACAACACACCAGGGACACACTACAACACACCAGGGACACACAACGACACACTAGAGACACTACAACACACCAGACACACACTACAACACACCAGGGACACAACAACACACCTGGGACACTACAACACACCAGGGACACACTACAACACACCAGGGACACACAACAACACACCAGGGACACACTACAACACACCAGGGATACACTACAACACACTAGAGACACACTACAACACACCAGGTACACAATAGAACACACCAGGGACACACTACAACACACCAGGGGCACACAACGACACACTAGAGACACTACAACACACCAGAGACACACTACAACACACCAGGGACACACAACAACACACCTGGGACACTACAACACACCATGAACACACTACAACACACCAGAGACACACTACAACACACCATGGACACACTACAACACACCAGAGACACACTACAACACACCAGGGACACACTACAACACACCAGGGACACACTACAACACACCAGGGACACACTACAACACACCAGGGACACACTACAACACACCAGGGACACACAACAACACACCAGGGACACACTACAACACACCAGGGACACACAACACACCAGGGACACACTACAACACACCAGGGACACACTACAACACACCAGGGACACACTACAACACACCAGGGACACACTACAACACACCAGGGACACTACAATACACCAGGGACACACTACAACACACCAGGGACACTACAACACACAAGGTACACACTACAACACACCAGGGACACATTACAACACACCAGACACACTACAACACACCAGGTACACACTACAACACACTAGGGACACACTACAACACACCAGAGACACACTACAACACACCAGGGACACACTATAACACACCAGGTACACACTACAACACACCAGGGACACACTACAACACACCAGGAACACACTACAACACACCAGAAACACAGCAACACACCAGGTACACTTCAACACACCAGGGACACACAACAACACACCAGGGACACACAACAACACACCAGGGACACACTACAACACACCAGGTACACACTACAACACACCAGAGACATACTACAACACACCAGGGACACACTACAACACTCCAGAGACACACTACAACACACCAGGGACACACAACACAACAGAGACACACAACAACACACCTGGGACACTTCAACACACCAGGGACACACAACAACACACCAGGGACACCCAACACACCAGGGACACACAACACACAGGTACACACTACAACACACAAGGTACACACCAGATACACACTACAACACACCAGGGACACACCAGGGACACACTACAACACGCCAGGGACACACTACAACACACCAGGGAAACACAACAACACACCAGGCACACTTCAACACACCAGGGACACACAACAACACACCAGGGACACTAAAACACACCAGGGACACACACCAGGGACACACAACAACACACCAGGGACACACTACAACTCACCAGGGACACACTACAACACACCAAAGACACACTACACACACCAGGGACACATTACAACACACCAGGGACACTACAACACACCAGGGACACACTACAACACACCAGTGACACACAACACACCAGGGAAACTTTCACACACCAGGAACACAACAACACACCAGGGACACACTACAACACACCAGGGACACACTACAACACACCAGGGACACACTACAACACACAACAACTCACCAGGGACACACTACAACACACCAGGGACACACTGCAACACACCAGGGACACACTACAACACACCAGGGACACACAACAACACACCAGGGACACACAACAACACACCTGTGGGACATTTGGGGCTTGACTCTATTTATTTAAATATTAATGTAATGAAATCAATTACGAAGGACCACCCGCTTTTGTAGTAAAGAGGGAAACTAATAAAATGTGATCATTAGAAAATTCCTAGAGGAACCAGTAACTATGGATAAATACTAGAGAATATAATCACTTATGTAATTAATGGGCTGTATATAATTTAATTGAATCTAAGCCTCAAACACCTACATTGGGGGGTTATTACTAGAACTTCATATATGTCTAGGAACTAGTGTGGTTCGTGCACCAGTTCATTATGTAATAACCTAATCCTATGACCAATTATAGAATCAATAAAATAGTCACCAATAAGAACATAGATTATGAACATCAGAAATTAATGATTATAATAAACACGTGTTAATCCAGAAAACAGTGATCCGTAGTAATAATACACTACAGATAATGTAATTAATGGAATACGGAAAAGGGTCTTAGCTTGAAGACGTTTTCCAAGACATCGGTCATGAATCAGCCTCGGAATCTCCTGAACTCATCATGGAACACTGGGAGATGATTAACACGGGAAATGACTGCTCGGGGAATTCTTCACACACAAGCTGTAAATCAAGATATATTCAGTAGCAACATGTTGGGCTGCTAAATATCTATGTTCAAGAAATTAAAATGGAGAGTGGAAACAGATAATAACCTGTGTTTTATTTTAGTCGCTCGGCGTGACGACAAGCTACCCGGCTATAACCTATCCATAATGATGCATCAAAAGGGAATAAAGGTACTTAGCTAATAGGGCACTGTGTAAGTTGAGGCTTGCCAAAGCTCGCGTCCTAGGTTCTGGCGTCGTAATAACGGACACGTGGTGTCGAGCCTAGCCTAGATGTTGACGCGCTTCTCTGGCCGGTCACGTTGGGCTACACGGAACAAATTAACAGGTTCCAGGCTGAACGTCAAGTTAATTCTCGTTGACGCTTCACCACGATGTATCCTATGACACTGACACCAGCTAAGTTGCTATATTCTGCAACAATTCACACCTCACAGTGGCGACTTTCCTCCCTCGTGGACGCCTACACACGCTCTCGGTGGCGTCTTCTTGAGTAATGGCGTCTCCTCTGCCACCGCTCCACGTCCCGCATTTGATACACAAATTATTTACTATGAATATTATCATTTCTCGCAGTTGCGACTGAAATGCTTGGATAATGACGGGTTTATTATTCAGAGGAGTTAAATATTATTATTTGCTCGTTTTACGATGGTAAACGAGCAATGGAGATGAATTAAAGTCTCTCCAGGGCATTCACGCACGACGTTAAATTTATTACCAGATAACAGTTGTAACAAGAAACGCTCTATTTGGCATTATTTGGGAGTCAGATAATCTGTAAATAATTATCACACAGAACACCGTTGTTTTTAGAAAATCAAACTCAATTCTCTGACACACTGGATATAGATGTGTTTATTATAATGGAATCTGACGCAATACTGGCGTCTGGTGACGTAAGAATTCTAGCATTATTGTACAGATACAATTATTAGTACATGTGAACTCTACAGTTGGTTAATTTTAGTTACTACAGTGATTAGTAGATTTAGTAATAATTAATAATAATACAACAGTGTTGTATTATGTTGGAAATTTCCAACGACACCAGGGACACACTACAACACACCAGGGACACACTACAACACACCAGGGACACTACAACACACCAGGGACACACAACAACACATTGCAACACACCAGGGACACACTACAACACACCAGAAACACAAAACAACACACCAGGGACACATTACAACACACCAGGGACACACTACAACACACCAGGGACACACTACAACACACCAGGGACATACTAGAACACAAGGGACACACTACAACACATCAGGGAAACACTACAACACACCAGAGGGACACAACCTTTTAATTGAATAGGTACCCGATAACCAGGAAATTCTTTCTCGATTATATGGTTTAATGATTTGTTGTTTGAGGCCCATGATTGTAGTGGCTCCAAACAACTCACGATTAGCCTCATGGTAGATTTCTACCAATTTGGATTTGTCATTAGTGGTTCCCTAGAAATTGTCTACATACAAGTTGTCGCTAATCTCCGTTTTATAAGGGCTGTCTGACTTCTTCAAATGTGTATCCAATGTTGCTTGAAGTAGAAACGGTGAAGAAGTCGCACCGAATAGCACAGAGGCAAACCTGTAGGTTACGACATCACTGTCAGGATCCTGTGGGTCCTTAATCCAGAGAAATTTGGTGTAATTACGATCCTCCTCTTGTAAGCCTACTCTAAGGAAAGCTTTACTGATATCAGCAGAATAAGCGAAAATACCAGTATGGAATCGTAATAATATGTCGTGTAGCCTTTGTGTCAGGCTAGGTCCCGTTTGGAGACATTCATTCAAGGACACGGTGCTTGCCTTCACTTTGGAACTACGGTTGAAAACGATACGTATTGGTGTCGTCACTGAATCTTTCACTACAGCGTGATGGGGTAAATAGTGACCTGTTTTTCGGTCAACATTATCAACAACTTCAATGAATTTACTGTTGAGCTGTTGTTGAATTAATTGATGATACATGTTCAATTTATCTGGCTGTTTCTTCAGCCGTATCAATTGAGACTTTAATTGGGAGGCTGCCATGAAATAATTCACTGGAAGTTGTGGATGATTCAACTTCCATGGCAGTCTCACCCAGTATTGTTTGTCCTTATAGACAATTGTGTCCAGATATTGCTGATAAGTTCACGTATCATCAGGGCTTGTTGTCATCAGACTGATGACAACAAATTCATTCTGAGTTGTCTGGTGCATCCAGTTATAAATCTGTAATAATAGCCAGCACCTACTAGGATACCAACGTCTGTGAGGCAGTCAGAATTTATTTTGTGATCCGCTAGCCTCATGCAGTTACGTCTGAGATATCTCACAGTGCGAGCTAGTCCTGTGACCTGCAGGTCTGAAGGAAGCTTATCTACTATTACCGCTTGTATTGAATTAGTGGAAGATCCAAGTCTTACTAACACCTTGACTACTTGGTATTCACGAGGTCCACTATTAGTCAAGAACCCAGAGATATTCAATTTCACACGTTTGGCAGGTTTTAATTTTAACTGCTCGACTAATTGTTGTGTGATGAAAGTTTTCTGTGATCATTGATCAAAGAGACCTCTAGTATTAACTCTAGACTTCCTTTTAATTAGTTTAAGTTGAGCTGTAGGCAGAGTAGTAATATTGCCTGACTCAGTAGCAAGTACATTGATTTCTTGGTGTACCTTGCAATATTGTACTGTGGTAGAATTCATAGAATCCTCCGTATGTGTTACACATTGTGATGATGTCTTTCTACATAAGGCATAATGATGCATACCTTTGTTGCATCTACTGCACAACCGTAGATGTACTATACATTCACTGGGGTCATGAGAATCCATGCACTTGGTGCATCTATGTAATTCTTGTAGTCGTTTAATTCTGGCCTTAAAGTTAGGATAAACATTGCACTTATAGGTGACATGTTCTTGTTCACAGAACAGACACTTTCTCTTGCTGAGTTTGTCTTCTTAGCAGACACATCAGCTACAGTCTCAGAGGGAGATACTGAATAAATACCTATGCTACTACTCTTCTTTCCAGTGGATGGAGCAGTCCTAGGCTTGAATTTATTAGACTTGTTCAAAATCGATTTTGGTTTGACTGAGTTGTCATTGTCAGGTTGTTTAGGCTCAGGTTTAATCTTATCATGAGTTTTCAACCTGTTAACCGTTATTCTTAATCCCTCGAATATTTGCTCGAGAGTGAGAAACTTGGTTTTATAGTGTGAGCAGATTTCTGCTAAAATATTTCGAGGTAATTTCCTCTGTAAAAGTAACTTAAATGACCGTTCGGAGGCTGGTACATCTACTTTAGTACCTAAGGCCTTCACTAGAGACTCTACTTCTAGCCTGAAGCTTTGAAGTGAGTCTGGTCAGCTACTTGGTGCATTCAGATCCAGTAACTGATAATACAGGTTAGCTATACTCAACTCCTTGTTGCAATAGTTCAACTTAAGTAGTTTTATAGCTTCCTCATAATTACTCTCAGTGAGAGCTAGGTTATTTATGACTTTTTTAGCTTCCCCTTTGAGAAGACTGTTCAGGTAAGAGAATTTAGAAATTTTATGAAGAGAAGGTTTTTTTATGTACATGAACTTCAAATGAAGTCCAAAATGTGTCCCAATTTTCTTCATCCAGTCCTGCAAATGTAGGTAAGTCTAAAGTAGGTAGACGAACCTCGGGTAAATGTATACTGGATTGAGACACAGGATTATTTTCATTGAATTTATGTTTATTTACTATATTGGATAGTACAGTAGGTTTATCTTGAGTATCATCTTCATACTGAGAAGTTTCTGCTAGAGTTTGATCTATTTCATCAGGATCAGTTTCTGCTGCATTCTGTATGTTAAGATAAGACCTGATTTTAGATCTGACTTGATCAAATTTGAGATCAGCTACTCTCAATGATGTTTCTAATTGATGGTAATCAATAGGAGTTGCTTTAGACAAAGTTTCAGATTTATTAATCAGTCTGGTTAAATGATCTTTAAGTCCAATATAGGTTCTCCTAAACTGTTCAGGAGTAGCCATGGTGGCTTTAATCCAAGTTTCATAGGACTTGAATAAGTATTGCTAATGTAGCTTGAGTACTTGCTCATTAGTTGACAAGTAAATTAAATATAGCCTAAATTGTTCTGGCTAAATTGCACTCTTCCTCATTCAAGGTTAAAGCTAAGAATTTTGTGCAGTGCCTGAATGTCACTATTAGACTTTCTTCTGGCTAGCTCTTCATTATCACCATTAGATCTAATAGTGATCATAAAGCATCACTCAAAATTTATATACACAAATAATAAATACACAAAATAATTAATATGTATATACTCTAATCAGAGTTAATATAAGGTTTGTATCCCACCCTGGACAGGGTCAGCACAAGAGTAAATAATAGTACTTCAATCACACCCTGTGGCAGGGGTCAGCACAATAATGAATAATGTATTGTCGGGGTTTCAGCCCAGTAAGTAACCGTACTTAATATCCTGTCAATATCGACAATGTTGGGGTTTTCTATACCTCTCATCAGCCACTACCCAGTACTAGTAGTGGTAACTGTTACTTACTGTAGCCCTGCGAGTCTTCACTCCATCCTCAAGGTGCCACTGGAGAGTGAGAAACCTGTAGAGTTTCCCAGTCAATCTCCAGCTGGCCTTCTAGCCAAAGATGAGTGAGAACACAATCTACTCTCTCGATCGTGTGCCCGCCCCGACAGAGGGCTCTACTGCTAACTGAAAGGTCGCCAAATGGTGCTTCCCATGTCCAGTAACACGTCAGTGGTATCGTGGGATTGTGGTAATAGTGTCAAGAATGCACACTAAATAAATCTGGTATCAGGCAGGTATTATCTCTATCACTCACTCTTTCTATGGACTCTGTAGCAACAAGCAATGGAGGGATATTGCAAACGCGAAGGTAGTTTTGTATTTTACTTAAAACATTAAAGTATTATCTCTCTATATTCACAACAAGGCGAAGAAATACATGACAGCAGAATGCTCCCTCTTCATAAACTGGAGCACAACCAGACAGCAACACTCCCCCTCCTGTCATTCACAGCCGCCACACCCCCTCGCTGTATAATCTCGCTCTGTACTTGTTTCTCTGGCATTAAGCGCCTATTTCTTTAAATTCACAGTGAACACAATACTGGCAATCAACACAATAACTGGCTATAATGGCATTAAACGCAATGTTCACTGCACTGTCCTTGAGCTCAATAATTCATTTCAATGGCGATTAACACAGTAGCTCACAGTAAAGGCATTGAACACCGAATATCACAGTAATGGTAATAAATGCAAATAAGTCACTGTATTGTCCTTAAACACCATAAGTCTCTTCAATGGCAATAACGCAGTAATTCACTGTACACATGAATATGTTATTCAATACTCCAGCATATATATAGATCACTTCGTCAATATTAGCAATAATGAGTCAGTACGGGGCACACAGCCTTATACTAATAAATGATACATTTATATATATATATTCTTTGACACAAACTTATAATAATAATGTCACATGAGTATAAATGCCCTTGACACAGCAAACTCTTCAATAAATCACAGGTGCACCCACACACCACATATATTCTGTGAGAGCTCTCTACAGCCTCACTTTGCACAACTGTGCCTTACTATGACATAGACATTGGTGAGCCCTGCTCACGACATAGAAGATACTCTGGCTAAAATAGCTGACTAAAGGGGAATGGGAGGGAAAACTAAATTACCTACTTCCACCTCACTGATGTGGACTCGCCCTCTGTTGAGAGTTGAACTGAAGCTCCTGGTCCCGGCTCTCGACTTGTTGTAGGGAACGCCCCCACACACACACTGATGCTCTCTCCAGGAACCTCTTCAACACCTCAAAAAACGTGTCTTCACCGTGCTCTATCCTCTGCAGGCCCGTGCTCCTCCATAACTTCCTGAAGGGTTGGAGTCAGTCTCCTGGCCATCGACTTCTCCTCACGACTACGGCTGCAGACCTTTCTCTCAGCTGCAGTCGTCCTGATTCCCAGCTAGTTTCATTCTTCTACTGACTCTCGGTGGATTGGCCCAGCTGCTACGTCATCACTAAATGAGTGAACTTGCTCAGACGTCCTGTACATCACTGCAGACTTCACTTCTTGCAAAGCGCCTGTCACTGGAGCACTTGCTGCTCAATTCTCGTCGATTCCTTCTTCGGTCCAACACATGGAATGAAGGAAGACCTCCCAGGGTGCTTGCAGACTACTGGGTGACGCATAAAATCCACCGGAGTGGGGTAAACTGTCAAACTGACAGGACCTCCTCTCACACGTCCGACCACCTCGACGTGTCGTGTCAAACTGATGGCGGCACTGGGGCGCGATATCCGGACCCCCTTGCTCTCGTTATGTCATACTTGCCAGGAGCGTTTCTCATTGACTCCCTGTGCCACGTCACTGTTCTTGACCAATCTGGTGCCACCGACGTCATAACGTTTTGGCGGCAAAACGGAGTGGCCGGCGCCAAATTGGCGTCCTAAAGGGTCTAAACCACAGGCCAAAATACTCTTCTTTTGCGAATTTCTCGGCAACGCGAGAACACTCCACGCTCCCTCACATGTCGAATTGTTCCCCAGAACGTAGAGAACGTTCTGGAAAAGTGGATAGGACTCTTACAGCTGGCGTGGGAGAAATATAAGGGGGGAACACCGTCACAGTATGCATGTCACGACCCTTGAGACTAAATAATGTTCTTCTCCCCACAGTGTAAAGAACAAATAAAAATCTGCCATGCCAATAGGTGTCTAGGGGTATAATTAATCACTGTATAAAAACGGGAGAACAATATATTTTGCTAAGGGTGACAACTTAACAACAATTAAATAAATAGTAGCCAGAAATAATTATCAGCATGTAATACTATAGAATGCAAGTAATTATTTGAGACCTGAGTACTATCACCAGAATATGGAGTAAGCCATAAATACACTAAAATCGTCTATCCAGATAAATTAATATTTATATGGGCTTAAAATAACAAAAACCAAGAACTTAGCTTAAACACAACTGCACTCGACCGCAGCCGCCACTCTACTGCCCAGGACGTGGTCCGCAGGCCCAACGTCGACTAACCGTCTACCCAAACACCAATTAACGTTCGCATGAACATTGTGAACATTCTATTTACAAAGGTCAGTCCTAAACTCCAACATTATTAACTAAGAGTTGTAATTACCGGTCTCACATTCCTTGAAATATTACGGCTACCACATATGGGAATAAATAAATATAAAGCTATAGGCAATTGATTTGCCAACAATCGCCCTGGCCGTTCCCAATTTTGTCAACCGCCCACACGGTTAATATCACGTGACATCCACCACCAAAACAAACCTTACACACACTACCCAGCTATCTATGTTATATATATATAATGTATATATATCTATATACACAAATCTTATACAACTGACAGCAATATTTACGTAGAGAAAACAATAACATAATACGAGGTTCGGGAGAATTGGCAGAATAGTAATAAGATTCGTGACAATGCACTACTGACTAGTTCAAGACTAGTTGAAATGATTTCTACTAAAGAAACTACTAAGTTATTTAGTCTGCATTTGTGCAAAACTCAGCACAATCACAGCCTAAATTCCTACCTAATAAAGTTTGGCATAAATTAATTAATGGTGCAAAAATGTGAATATATAGGTGTGCTGTGTTTTTGGGTTTTTTAAATTTTTATAATAGATATAAATGTGCACTTGTACACACAGGTGAAAATATAAATATATAGTTAATTTTGGCTTGCTAGCCACAACCTTTTATGATGGTTGATTGTATTGATCAATTTGTAAACTACATGTGACCTAGACTCACCTGACAGGTGTACACCATCTCTTGTCAGGTTTTGTCTGTATGGTCTAGCTGTAAATTGAATGTAAGTTATGAGCTGTTGCTCCTGGTGACTTGATGATTCTTACCTCAGTATGAGGTATAGGACTGAGTGTTGTGGGTAACTGACTGTGTCCCACTAGTGCTACCTTATACATGAGGTATTGACAGGAAATAAATTGGTGTGAGTTAGGCTAACTTATGTGGTACACTGCCGGTAGCCACAGGTAATAAAATGTGGTTAGTCTAGATTACTACACACGGTAATTAGTTATGATTATGGTATTAATTGTAATGTATCCAGTTTGATAAGGACCATATTTTTGTGTTGGGAAGAAAGCTTACTCTCCATTTATTAATTGATGTTTAATTAATTAGTTGATTTAAATTAATCGAAGGACCCCCCTATTTTTACTGAAAAGGGAAACAGATAAATGAACAATAAACAATGAGTGAATACCAGTGTCTATGGATAATATAACTATTAAGAGTTATTCCTTAAACCTTAATGGACTGAAAATTAATTAATGTTCGAAAATAAACTTTCCGTCCTTCATAAAATGGGGGGTTAAGACCAGAAGTAAAATACTCCCAGTACGCTGCATGGAGGCTGGTTCTTCCTCGAATAAATTAGAAACTCTTACTAAGGTATAAACAAATAAACATTAAATAAATTGGTTAGTAGCAAGAATATTATATGATGGTTAAACAAGAAATCATTCTCATTTAAAGTTCATGAGGCTATTAAATTGTACTAGATTTCTTAAATCATGTAAATTTATATTCTTAAATGACTACTAGTTCTCTACCGTCCAGTAATAAAATAAACTAAATTGAACTAATTCAGCTGCTTAGCTGTGATAGTGAACGGAGATGCAGTCATGATGGTGTCATCTGGTACTTGCTGTAACAGTGTGCCCCGAGCGTGGCGTGGGAAAGTGAGATCACGGCCGCTTCAACAAAGGCTGAAATTCAAACTAAATGTACAAATTGTCTATACCAGGTAAATTGTGTCATCACTATTCATTAAGAGGGACAGAGCAAATTCCTTATGGATGTACTTCTTGTTTGGGGAGGTCTAGTGGCGTAACGATGGATACCGTGTTATAAATTTAAAAGAGCTCAGTTATAATTATGAGAACACTTAACCTGTTGGTTGTCCAATGATGCAATCTTTGGATCGCTACTAGGCCGATTAATAGCAAGGGCCTGGCGTTGTGGTTGGTAATTCGCCTATCCTCGGATGCTCGTGTCGCAATTCTGGTGGCGTCTCTAGCAATGTCGTCGCTACGCCTCCCTCGAGAGTCGATTCGCTACTGCGTGGCATCACCAGCTTCCGTCTCTCTCAACCCTCTCTCACGCATTCGCAATAGAATTTAGTAAGGACAGAAAATTCTTTTCGTGTAATTACTTTACGTATTGCGTTAATGAGAACAGGATTGCAATTGTAGGGAATTAAATATTATCTATATTGTCGTTAAATGGTGTTAATCGAGAAATGGAGAGAATTTCTATATCCTCCATAGCGTTTGAATATAACAGATAAAACTGTTATATAGTGACAATTTAAGTTAATAACTCGTGATTATTGAATCACTAGTCATAATATTATCAGAGATTAATTCTTATAAAGAATACTGATAAAAGTTGAGAATATTATTCAATTCTCTAACGGTTTGTTAATAATTATGTCCTGCTGGACATTATCTAACGCAATATGCTTCTCGGTGTCGTGAGAATTTTAGTAAATGACGTGCAAATAGAGAAATATTAATTTATGTTAGCACTACAGTTAGTAGGGTTAATAAATGCTGTACTTAATATACAATAGTGACATATTATGATACAATAGGAATGTACCAGTGTTGGAAATTTCTAACAGAACACACTACAACACACCAGGGACACACTACAACACACCAGGGACACTACAACACACCAGGGACACTACAACACACCAGGGACACACTACAACACACCAGGGACACACTACAACACACCAGGGACACACTACAACACACCAGGGACACACTACAACACACCAAGGACACACAACAACACACCAGGGACACTACAACACATCAGGGACACTGCAACACACCAGGGACACTACTACACACCAGGGACACACTAACCTACCATGCTGTAAATATTTTTCAGTACTACATGTTATTTCGTTACATCAATGGTATAAGACATGCACGAGTCTTTCCTTAGAGCTACACCATTGACAGGGAACACACACGCAATATTAACACCCGTTAGACACTACATAATACATGTATGATGTATTCTCATATAATTACGTTAATCTTATCACTTACTCCTTGGCCGGCTTCCCGCCTGGCCCTATATAATCCCAGCCTCTAGACAATCCTCTGGAGGTCAACTTGACTCTCTAACTACTGACGCAACGTTAATCAGGTCATAAGAGCACACACACATACACACACCACTCACAACATCAGCTCACAGGCTGGACCACGAGTCTGCCTGGGACAATGGGAGGTCAGGTCCAGCAGGTTATGGAGACACCCATGGGGCCGACCTCTCAGCTCCAGATCATGACCAATTCTCCCACTTCCCCCGAGGCTAATGTCCCAAGTCTGGTCCCATCTCGGGCCTCCCTCACCACAGGTCATCATGGTGTCTTAGCTTGACAAGAACCATTTACAGCTATTAGATTACATTTGCGGCGGGATATTGAAGTCTCTGTCGGCTCCTCGTAACTGAGGAAGAGCTCTGAGAGGATTTCATGTATACTGGCGACCCAGTATTGCCTCCGTACGCAATCTATTCATACACGCAGCCTATTCATACACGCTCACCCGTAAATGGTTCTCGCTGTCTCGTACTGTGAGAGAGTCTAATAACCATTCACATATTTTTGGGTCATGGCCCCTACAACACAACAAGAACGCAGCAACACACCAGGGACACACTACAACACACCAGGGACACACTACAACACAACAAGAACGCAGCAACACACCGGGGACACACTACAACACACCAGGGACACACTACAACACAACAAGAACACAACAACACACCAGGGACACACTATAACACACCATGGACACACTACAACACACCAGGGACACACTATAACACACCAGGGACACACTATAACACACCAGGGACACTACAACACACCAGGGACACACTACAACACACCGGGGACACACTACAACACAACAAGAACACTACAACACACCAGGGACACGCTACAACACACCAGGGATACACTACAACTCACCAGGGACACACTACAACACACCAGGGACACACAACAACACACCAGGGACACACTACAACACACTAGGGACACACAACAACACACCAGGGACACATTACAACACACCAGGGACACACTACAACACACCAGGGACACACTACAACACACCGCGGACACTCAACACACCAGGGACACTACAACACACCAGGGACACTATAACACACCAGGGACACACTACAACACACCAGGGACACACTACAACACACCAGGGACACACTACAACACACCAGGGACACACTACAACACACCAGGGACACACTACAACACACCAGGGACACGCTACAACACACCAGGGACACGCTACAACACACCAGGACACACTACAACACACCAGGGACACACAAGTTTGACTTGCAAGAGTCAAATAGAGAGAAGGATCTGGGGGTTGATATCACACCGAACCTGTCCCCAGAGGCCCACATCAAAAGAATATCATCAGCGGCATATGCTAGGCTGGCCAACATAAGAACTGCCTTCAGAAACTTGTGTAAGGAATCTTTCAGAACCCTGTATACCACTTATGTAAGACCAATCCTGGAGTATGCAGCTCCAGCCTGGAGTCCATACCTAGTTAACCACAAGACAAAGTTAGAGAAGATTCAGCGGTATGCCACCAGGCTCGTCCCGGAACTGAGAGGATTGAGCTACGAGGAAAGGCTAAAGGAGCTGAACCTCACATCCCTGGAAAACAGAAGAGTAAGGGAAGACATGATAACCACCTACAAAATTCTCAGGGGAATTGACAGGGTGGACAAAGACAAACTCTTCAGCACGGGTGGGACACGAACAAGGGGACACAGGTGGAAACTTAGTACCCAGATGAGCCACAGAGACGTTAGAAAGAATTTTTTCAGTGTCAGAGTAGTTAATAAATGGAATGCACTAGGAAGTGATGTGGTGGAGGCTGACTCCATACGCAGTTTCAAATGTAGATATGATAGAGCCCAGTAGGCTCAGGAATCTGTACACCAGTTGATTGACAGTTGAGAGGCGGGACCAAAGAGCCAAAGCTCAACCCCCGCAAGCACAATTAGGTGAGTACAATTAGGTGAGTACACAACACACCAGGGACACACTACAACACAACAAGAACACAACAACTCTCCAGGGACACACTACAACACACCAGGGGACACACTACAACACACCAGGGACACACTACAACACACCAGGGACACACTACAACACACCAGGGACACACTACAACACACCAGGGACACACAACAACACACCAGGGACACACTACACACCAGGGACACACTACAACACACCTGGGACACACTACAACACACCAGAGACACACTACAACACACCAGGGACACACTACAACACACCAGGGACACACAACACACCAGGGACACACTACAACACACCAGGGACACGCTACAACACACCAGGGACACGCTACAACACACCAGAGACACACTACAACACACCAGGGACACGCAACACACCAGGGACACACTACAACACAACAAGAACACAACAACACACCAGGGACACACTACAACACACCAGGGACACACTACAACACACCAGGGACACACTACAACACACCAGGGACACACTACAACACACCAGGGACACACTACAACACACCAGGGACACACAACAACACACCAGGGACACACTACACACCAAGGACACACTACAACACACCAGGGATATACTACAACACACCAGAGACACACTACAACACACCAGGGACACTACAACACACCAGGGACACACAACACACCAGGGACACACTACAACACACCAGGGACACACTACAGCACACCAGGGACACAGAACAACACACCAGGGACACACTACACACCAGGGACACACTACAACACACCAGGGATACACTACAACACACCAGAGACACACTACAACACACCAGAGACACACTACAACACACCACGGACACACTACAACACACCAGGGACACAGGGACACACTACAACACACCAGGGACACACTACAACACACCAGGGACACACAACAACACACCAGGGACACACTACACACCAGGGACACACTACAACACACCAGGGATACACTACAACACACCAGAGACACACTACAACACACCAGGGACACACTACAACACACCAGGGACACACAACACACCAGGGACACACTACAACACACCAGGGACACACTACAACACACCAGGGACACACAACAACACACCAGGGACACACTACACACCAGGGACACACTACAACACACCAGGGATACACTACAACACACCAGAGACACACTACAACACACCAGACACACTACAACACACCAGGGACACACTACAACACACCAGGGACACACTACAACACACCAGGGACACACTACAACACACCAGGGACACACTACAACACACCACGGACACACTACAACACACCAGGGACACACTACAACACACCAGGGACACACAACAACACACCAGGGACATACTACAACACACCACGGACACACTACAACACATCAGGAACACATACCAATATTGCCCAGCTGGTCCGAGACAGAATTTAATGGTTTAAGTGCCGGAGATAATAACAGTTGAGAGCTGGAAAAACAATTATATATCGTTACGACCCGCGATCAGCAACTCGTAACTGTATCGTTACGACCCGCGATCAGCGGCTGGCAACTGTATCGTTACGACCCACGATCAGCGACTCGTAACTGTGTCGTTACGACCCGCGATCAGCGACTCGTAACTGTGTCGTTACGACCCGTGATCAGCGACTCGTAACTGTGTCGTTATGACCCGCGATCAGCGACTCGTAACTGTGTCGTTACGACCCGCGATCAGCGACTCGTAACTGTGTCGTTACGACCCACGATCAGCGACTCGTTACTGTGTCGTTATGAACCGCAATCAGCGACTCGTAACTGTGTCGTTACGACCCGCGATCAGCGACTCGTAACTGTGTCGTTATAACCCGCGATCAGCGACTCGTAACTGTGTCGTTACGACCCGTGATCAGCGACTCGTAACTGTCAGGTGAAGGAAGTAAACTAATCAAACGTCAGTAATTATGACTGAAGAGAAGACACCAGAGGACAAGCATCTGAAGGAGACAAGATAAAGTAAGATGTCGACATAATGGAGGTCGTAAAGAATCACTTGAGTCGTGAGAGTCGTCGGGGGACACACGTACGACGTTTTTCCCTTATCGTGGTAATGTTTTAGGGGCGGCCTGAAGCCTATAAGGTGGTGGTACCTGTGTGGACCCTACTGAGGGTAACCTTTAAGTTCGAAAATTGAGGAGGTGTGCCTGGGTGGAACCGGTTAGGCCACTTCTCACACTTTTAGTGGCAGCCTGAGGGGAGATTGGTGGACGACCAGGAGTGGCGCCATGTTGGGCGTCAGTTGACAGGCATCGTCACACCATCTTTCTACTGTAAGAGCTTTTTCAAATGTGATATATTGCTTGTTATTGTTTGATGGTGAGCCCAGCGATCATATAGGATGTTAATGAATGTAGGTTAGAGAGTTTGTGAAAATAGTGAGAAGATATAAGGAGTGCGAGATGATTTGACATTATGGAGGCAGGAGCGACACATACTCGCCTGATGTCAGTGACTGACTGAGGGGAAGCAGCTACTGTGGCGCCCTCCAGAGGAGGATTTCAGTGTGGACTCGTCCAGAATGGGGGAGTCCCCATCTCAGTAGGACCGGCGCGCGCAGTAAGATGGCCGATGGTGAAATTTAATATTTATATGTATTTGTTATTTATGTTTTGATAGAGGAATATGTTATTATGTTATGGTAATGGAATTACAGCTTTGTTTATGTGGAAGTTTGTGTACAAGCTTCTGGTCTGGGGAAGTGTGTATGGTGACGCCGTGCAGGACAAGTGTATGGTGACACCGTGCAGGACAAGTGCACGTGTATGGTGACACCATGCAGGACAAGTGCACGTGTATGGTGACACTGTGCTGGACAAGTGTACGTGTATGGTGACACCGTGCAGGACAAGTGCACGAGTATGGTGACACCGTGCAGGGACAAGTGCACGTGTATGGTGACACCGCGCAGGACAAGTGTATGGTGACACCGTGCAGGACAAGTGCACGTGTATGGTGACACCGTGCTGGACAAGTGCACGTGTATGGTGACGCCGTGCAGGACAAGTGTACGTGTATGGTGACACCGTGCTGGACAAGTGCACATGTATGGTGACACAGTGCAGGACAAGTGTATGGTGACACCGTGCAGGACAAGTGCACGTGTATGGTGACACCGTGCTGGACAAGTGCATGTGTATGGTGACACAGTGCTGGACAAGTGCACGTGTATGGTGACACCGTGCAGGGCAAGTGTATGGTGACACCGTGCAGGACAAGTGCACGTTGTCACGTGGGGGTGGGCGGTCCGGGGCTCTGCTAACACTCGGCTGCTAGGGGCTCAAAGGCCCAAATACTCAGCCCCTCCGACTCCCTGGATTCACCGGAGTCTCCTTGGTCACACAAGAGAGGACCAACAATGCCCACCTCCGCAGGTCTTTGCTTCCACCACAAAGGGGTGCCACTGATTCACCCTGGAAGCCCTTCAGTCAAACACGGGGAAACTGCTGTTAACAGTTCCGGCCTAGACCCGTGGGGGAGTGAAGGAAGACTCAGGCTTACCTATAACCATAACCTCCCTGAGTCTTGCCTGCCAGACAAAAAAAAGGTTGCAGGAACTCCTTTCCCGCCTGTCTTC
Source organism: Procambarus clarkii (assembly GCF_040958095.1). Lineage (NCBI taxonomy): Eukaryota > Metazoa > Arthropoda > Malacostraca > Decapoda > Cambaridae > Procambarus > Procambarus clarkii. The sequence goes on from NC_091196.1 coordinate 3,370,849, forward strand.
TCTATCTTCCTCTTAGCAAGGTCGCCAGCTGGGTTATTGTATCTGCACCCCAGCAATGCAGTTCAGTGGGTGTATTATATATCGTTTGTAGCCAGAAATGTATGCTCATAGAGAATTATCATAAATGGAGGCACACTCAAACACAGTAATAAAATGTGTGGATTTACTGATGCAAATTACATGAACACACACACACAATCACAAGTAATACATGAATATGGAATATGGATAATGAGTCTGGAGATCGTCAGCCTCTTCTTCCACGACCATCCAACACTCCTTCTACTGGGCAGGAAGACAGGAGTCTCACACTCTCACAGGAGGGCCTCTTCACCACGTCGGCACCTCTTCTTCACTGTCCTGCCATCCATACACACTGTCCTCTCTGACAGTCCTGGACACAAGCTGCCTTGCAGCCTACTCTACTATTAAAGTAATAAAGTCTTGCTGCCACATACACGAGTAACTATTGTGGCCTAACTAGCCTACTCATACAAGGGGTAATGGGAGGGAAAAATGATCTACCTTACACTCCTGGCTCACGACGCCTGTCCCTCGATGGTATGAGGTTCCCACGCTTCCTTGGGTCGATCCTCGACGATCCAGGACGTTCCACAGGTCCTCGGGTGTCGTGAAGCCTTCGCGTCGTCGCCGTTCCAATCCCTGAGATTCAGCTGCCCCAATCCTGGTTCATCGATGGGCGCTGAGCTAATCACTATTTTTCCCCACACTCGCCTCTCCCACAGGGCGTCGCTCCTTGTCCTAGGCACGGTGTCGTCCTTCCAAGATTCTCAGTGGATGTGACCCCAGTCACAGCTAGCTTGCTCGCCCACCTTCCAGACCTCAACGTCCAGCCAGCGGCGCCGCCCAGCGTCGTCGCCGACTATTTTCCAAGTTTGGGCACTTCTCTGCTCACTGAACTTGGTTCCTCTTTTGCTTCCCAGAAGCGCAGGGTCTCCAATAACTGTGGTAGGCTGCGCAGGCCAGCTCAATCCACTGAACAAGGCTTGCAGAGCCTCCAATCTTTGAGAGCAGACCGAGGCGCGTCCTGTCGCTTCCACGGTCAGTACAACTCTGACGTTGGCGCCGCCCGGGGCACTCGGTGACGTCATGGCGGGCCCTGATTGGTCGCCCGCGACCTACGTCGGCCAATCCGCGATCGGCTTGTGTCCCTTCCAAAAGGTCATATCTGCCGTAGGGGATACTGTTTCATTTTATAACAGGGCGCCAACTTTCCTTTATTTACAACTTATAATATAACTCCCTTCCCTTAACTGGCAGCCACATATATCATTAGACTCCCTGAACCTCAGAGAATCAGCAGGGAGAGCTGATATGACTCTTTAAGCCGGCAAACGAAAGAAATAGGAGAGGGCACCGTAACATACCCCTCCCCTTAAAATAAGAGTCATATCGGAAGAGCAGCACTCAAGAGGGCAACCTATACTCTTGCTCCCTCCGTTCCTGAAGTGTCACTCCTCCAGTTGGTGACGTGGCTCATACCACTTTGCCAGTCACTTGCCTCACTATATCTCCACCTCGCATAGGACCGGGTGTGATGGGTGTTCCCTGAACACCTACAAGAAATCCCCTCTCCGTGGCTATGAGTGTACTCCCACGGCTCGTTACCACTGTAAGATTCAGTGCATGCAGCGCCTCCACCGCGTCGTGCACTCCGAGATAGTCTTGCATTTCCACTGCGTCCTACAGGTACTCCATGTTTCCTCTCATGATCTCCTCTTCGCCAATCTTCTCTCTTCTCGGTTCCTCTTCTCCCGTAGGTGCGTTATCTCCTCACAGTGGCACTTGTAACCTGTACTCCATCCAGCAGCTTCCTCTCTTCCACACTAGGCTTTTGCGATGGCCCAATGCCCCTCTGGTTAGGCTGGCGCCTACCCTGGGTGTACCTATTCTCTGCTTTCTTCGTATTGCCTTTTCTATACCACTCGCTCCTTCGTTCCCGACGAACATCTTCACTCCTCCATGAGATTCTCTTCCCTGCAGACGTCTTCTTCGGTTCGTGGTTGGGCTCATCCACCTCCCTGTGGCTCACCTCACTACGGTGGTTCATCTTGCACCTACCACTATTCATCTGGCCGGCATAGGGTGCACTGCGTCGTGGCTCCTCCACTCTGCCCCTCACTGCCGTTCGCTCATCCACTGAGCTTACTTTATTCACGTTTCTGTATGGAGGGAGTGCGGTCTGCAGCCTCTTCACCGCCCCAGGCGTTTGTACAGCTGCTCCTCGCCACTCCTCCACACGCATCATCAGGCTTAGTCGGAGGTCCCCGTCGGGGTTTTCCACAACCTCCGACGACCTCTCTGCACTCTCGCCCTCGTTGTCGTCGTCTCTGGCGACGTTTCCCCTGGCGAAGTCGGCTTCCTCACTATTATTTGGAGCGACCGATACCTCACCTGGCAGGGTTGTACCGCTGCTTGCAACATAGGCACTCTTGGCCCAATCGGGTTGTATCCTGCCTCCTCCGAGGTCATTACCCAGCACCATCTGTACATGCTCTAGGGGTAACTTAGGGGCTACAGCTACTATAGCTTTCTCGACTCCGCAGTCGGCAATCAGCTGTACTTCGTGAAGTGGCAACCTGTATTCCTCCCCCACACTGCGTATCCTCACCACTCCCACAGGTGAATCATTAAATTCCTTGGGGAGAATACTCCTGGTCACCATACTTATGTCAGCACCCGTATCTCGAAGCACGGCAACCTCCACTGGGTCTGACTTTCCAAACTTCACGTTGGCCCCGAAAACGAAGGGATGTTCACCCAACTTCATTTCCCAACCATTCACGTTGGGTCCACTATAATATGGGGTGTGAACAAACACTCTCTCCTCTTCCAACATTAATCCTACATTCCTTTGGTGCTCCTCACACTCGCGGGCATAATGTCCTCTCACACCACAGTTGTAGCATCGGCTGCCTCCCCTGGGCGGCCACTCGCTAGTCACTCTGGCGGTACCACTTGCAGACGTCCCCTGTGTCCTCCTTGGACTCCTTGTCGTCGTATCCGGGACTGCAGCACTTGCTCCCGAGTTAGGTCCACTGCTCACAGCTTGGGGCTTCCTCCCCGCGTCTCTTGAGCTCTTGAACCACGTTACTTCATCGGGCACACTACTCTTGGGAGAGTTCCCACCCGTCCTCGCTCCTCCTGAACTCCTAAGGTTCCCTTCCGACCTGGGGTAAGGCGAGTGTCTGGGCGGCCCCTCCCTCCTGATATGTAGTGCCTCCTCCAGCATGTCGGCTCGATCCGCTACAGCCTTCAGGTCCTTAATACCTGCTTCTCTCACCCTTACTCGCAACTCAGGATGGAGCACCGACATGAACTTCTCCATCACTATCAGTCGTTTAACATCATCCACCGACTCCGCTTCCTCCGCCTTCAACCATCGTAGGAATTTCCGTTCCATATCCCTGGCGGTCTCGGCGTAAGTCTTTCCCGACGCTCTTGTACACTCTCTGAACCGCTTCCGGTACATCTCCGGAGTCAGCCGGAATGATTGGAGAACCGCATTCTTAATCGCGTCATAACTAGTACACTCCTCTAGGTCCAGCATGTTATAGGCTTCCCGGGCCTCACCAGTCAACCTGCCCTGGACCAGAGCAGCCCAATCATCTTCCGGCCACTCCTTCAGAGTCGCTATCCGTTCAAAGTGTTCGAAGAACGCCTCAGCTTCTTGTGGTTCGAACGTAGGTAAGTCACGTTCCCTTACCTTGAGGTCATCCCGCCGTGCAGGTAGTGAGGGCAGACCACGTTCAACGCGACGCAATTCGACTTCTTTCTTTGCCCTTATCTCCTCCAGTCGCAGTTGTCTCTCTCCTCCTTCCCGCTGCAGCCGAGCTTCTCGCTCCTCTCGCTGCAGCTCAGCCGCACGTTCCTCTCGCTGCAGCTCAGCCGCACGTTCCTCTCGCTGCATTTGCGCTTCTCTCTCCTCTCGTCGCAGCTGGGCTTCCAGTTGCATCTTCATTATTTCCAGTTGCAGGCTCCTCTTACTACCGCTGGACCTTCCACTGCTCCCATGTTCACTGTGAATTCTCTCCACACTGGTAGGCGCTTGGGGAGGCCCTAGTCGGGACGGTTCACCTTGCGATGGCTCTCCTCGGGACGGCTCCTCTTGAGATGGCTCCTCTCCCGTCGCTTCCTCTCGAGCTGTGAGCTGTGCCATGATCTCTATCCTTCGCTCCGCTACCTTAGTCGTCCTCAACCTGATCCCAAAGTGGTTTGCCACTTGTTGGAGCTGGGCCTTGGTACACTCTTCCAAAATTCTCTCGTCCCTTGTGTCAATAAATTTCTTTACTTTGTCTTCCTCCATCTCTATATCATCAAGCATACACGACAGCACAGACAAGTTAGTAGGCACTAATTTCACCGTTTCAGCCCCTTAGCTGGTTGAGTAACAGTACCACCGAATTCACTGGCCACACTGTATTAGTACCCTGGCAACACTTGTCTTGAAATTTGGTCCACACTGTAGCTTGATCCACGCTTCCTGGCGAGGTTCCCAGTTCTTGGCTACTGGGGTTCGAATCCTGGCAAGGTCGCCAGTTCTCTTGTCACGTGGGGGTGGGCGGTCCGGGGCTCTGCTAACACTCGGCTGCTAGGGGCTCAAAGGCCCAAATACTCAGCCCCTCCGACTCCCTGGATTCACCGGAGTCTCCTTGGTCACACAAGAGAGGACCAACAATGCCCACCTCCGCAGGTCTTTGCTTCCACCACAAAGGGGTGCCACTGATTCACCCTGGAAGCCCTTCAGTCAAACACGGGGAAACTGCTGTTAACAGTTCCGGCCTAGACCCGTGGGGGAGTGAAGGAAGACTCAGGCTTACCTATAACCATAACCTCCCTGAGTCTTGCCTGCCAGACAAAAAAAAGGTTGCAGGAACTCCTTTCCCGCCTGTCTTCTCTATCTTCCTCTTAGCAAGGTCGCCAGCTGGGTTATTGTATCTGCACCCCAGCAATGCAGTTCAGTGGGTGTATTATATATCGTTTGTAGCCAGAAATGTATGCTCATAGAGAATTATCATAAATGGAGGCACACTCAAACACAGTAATAAAATGTGTGGATTTACTGATGCAAATTACATGAACACACACACACAATCACAAGTAATACATGAATATGGAATATGGATAATGAGTCTGGAGATCGTCAGCCTCTTCTTCCACGACCATCCAACACTCCTTCTACTGGGCAGGAAGACAGGAGTCTCACACTCTCACAGGAGGGCCTCTTCACCACGTCGGCACCTCTTCTTCACTGTCCTGCCATCCATACACACTGTCCTCTCTGACAGTCCTGGACACAAGCTGCCTTGCAGCCTACTCTACTATTAAAGTAATAAAGTCTTGCTGCCACATACACGAGTAACTATTGTGGCCTAACTAGCCTACTCATACAAGGGGTAATGGGAGGGAAAAATGATCTACCTTACACTCCTGGCTCACGACGCCTGTCCCTCGATGGTATGAGGTTCCCACGCTTCCTTGGGTCGATCCTCGACGATCCAGGACGTTCCACAGGTCCTCGGGTGTCGTGAAGCCTTCGCGTCGTCGCCGTTCCAATCCCTGAGATTCAGCTGCCCCAATCCTGGTTCATCGATGGGCGCTGAGCTAATCACTATTTTTCCCCACACTCGCCTCTCCCACAGGGCGTCGCTCCTTGTCCTAGGCACGGTGTCGTCCTTCCAAGATTCTCAGTGGATGTGACCCCAGTCACAGCTAGCTTGCTCGCCCACCTTCCAGACCTCAACGTCCAGCCAGCGGCGCCGCCCAGCGTCGTCGCCGACTATTTTCCAAGTTTGGGCACTTCTCTGCTCACTGAACTTGGTTCCTCTTTTGCTTCCCAGAAGCGCAGGGTCTCCAATAACTGTGGTAGGCTGCGCAGGCCAGCTCAATCCACTGAACAAGGCTTGCAGAGCCTCCAATCTTTGAGAGCAGACCGAGGCGCGTCCTGTCGCTTCCACGGTCAGTACAACTCTGACGTTGGCGCCGCCCGGGGCACTCGGTGACGTCATGGCGGGCCCTGATTGGTCGCCCGCGACCTACGTCGGCCAATCCGCGATCGGCTTGTGTCCCTTCCAAAAGGTCATATCTGCCGTAGGGGATACTGTTTCATTTTATAACAGGGCGCCAACTTTCCTTTATTTACAACTTATAATATAACTCCCTTCCCTTAACTGGCAGCTACATATATCATTAGACTCCCTGAACCTCAGAGAATCAGTAGGGAGAGCTGATATGACTCTTTAAGCCGGCAAACGAAAGAAATAGGAGAGGGCACCGTAACATACCCCTCCCCTTAAAATAAGAGTCATATCGGAAGAGCAGCACTCAAGAGGGCAACCTATACTCTTGCTCCCTCCGTTCCTGAAGTGTCACTCCTCCAGTTGGTGACGTGGCTCATACCACTTTGCCAGTCACTTGCCTCACTATATCTCCACCTCGCATAGGACCGGGTGTGATGGGTGTTCCCTGAACACCTACAAGAAATCCCCTCTCCGTGGCTATGAGTGTACTCCCACGGCTCGTTACCACTGTAAGATTCAGTGCATGCAGCGCCTCCACCGCGTCGTGCACTCCGAGATAGTCTTGCATTTCCACTGCGTCCTACAGGTACTCCATGTTTCCTCTCATGATCTCCTCTTCGCCAATCTTCTCTCTTCTCGGTTCCTCTTCTCCCGTAGGTGCGTTGTCTCCTCACAGTGGCACTTGTAACCTGTACTCCATCCAGCAGCTTCCTCTCTTCCACACTAGGCTTTTGCGATGGCCCAATGCCCCTCTGGTTAGGCTGGCGCCTACCCTGGGTGTACCTATTCTCTGCTTTCTTCGTATTGCCTTTTCTATACCACTCGCTCCTTCGTTCCCGACGAACATCTTCACTCCTCCATGAGATTCTCTTCCCTGCAGACGTCTTCTTCGGTTCGTGGTTGGGCTCATCCACCTCCCTGTGGCTCACCTCACTACGGTGGTTCATCTTGCACCTACCACTATTCATCTGGCCGGCATAGGGTGCACTGCGTCGTGGCTCCTCCACTCTGCCCCTCACTGCCGTTCGCTCATCCACTGAGCTTACTTTATTCACGTTTCTGTATGGAGGGAGTGCGGTCTGCAGCCTCTTCACCGCCCCAGGCGTTTGTACAGCTGCTCCTCGCCACTCCTCCACACGCATCATCAGGCTTAGTCGGAGGTCCCCGTCGGGGTTTTCCACAACCTCCGACGACCTCTCTGCACTCTCGCCCTCGTTGTCGTCGTCTCTGGCGACGTTTCCCCTGGCGAAGTCGGCTTCCTCACTATTATTTGGAGCGACCGATACCTCACCTGGCAGGGTTGTACCGCTGCTTGCAACATAGGCACTCTTGGCCCAATCGGGTTGTATCCTGCCTCCTCCGAGGTCATTACCCAGCACCATCTGTACATGCTCTAGGGGTAACTTAGGGGCTACAGCTACTATAGCTTTCTCGACTCCGCAGTCGGCAATCAGCTGTACTTCGTGAAGTGGCAACCTGTATTCCTCCCCCACACTGCGTATCCTCACCACTCCCACAGGTGAATCATTAAATTCCTTGGGGAGAATACTCCTGGTCACCATACTTATGTCAGCACCCGTATCTCGAAGCACGGCAACCTCCACTGGGTCTGACTTTCCAAACTTCACGTTGGCCCCGAAAACGAAGGGATGTTCACCCAACTTCATTTCCCAACCATTCACGTTGGGTCCACTATAATATGGGGTGTGAACAAACACTCTCTCCTCTTCCAACATTAATCCTACATTCCTTTGGTGCTCCTCACACTCGCGGGCATAATGTCCTCTCACACCACAGTTGTAGCATCGGCTGCCTCCCCTGGGCGGCCACTCGCTAGTCACTCTGGCGGTACCACTTGCAGACGTCCCCTGGGCGGCCACTCGCTAGTCACTCTGGCGGTACCACTTGCAGACGTCCCCTGTGTCCTCCTTGGACTCCTTGTCGTCGTATCCGGGACTGCAGCACTTGCTCCCGAGTTAGGTCCACTGCTCACAGCTTGGGGCTTCCTCCCCGCGTCTCTTGAGCTCTTGAACCACGTTACTTCATCGGGCACACTACTCTTGGGAGAGTTCCCACCCGTCCTCGCTCCTCCTGAACTCCTAAGGTTCCCTCCCGACCTGGGGTAAGGCGAGTGTCTGGGCGGCCCCTCCCTCCTGATATGTAGTGCCTCCTCCAGCATGTCGGCTCGATCCGCTACAGCCTTCAGGTCCTTAATACCTGCTTCTCTCACCCTTACTCGCAACTCAGGATGGAGCACCGACATGAACTTCTCCATCACTATCAGTCGTTTAACATCATCCACCGACTCCGCTTCCTCCGCCTTCAACCATCGTAGGAATTTCCGTTCCATATCCCTGGCGGTCTCGGCGTAAGTCTTTCCCGACGCTCTTGTACACTCTCTGAACCGCTTCCGGTACATCTCCGGAGTCAGCCGGAATGATTGGAGAACCGCATTCTTAATCGCGTCATAACTAGTACACTCCTCTAGGTCCAGCATGTTATAGGCTTCCCGGGCCTCACCAGTCAACCTGCCCTGGACCAGAGCAGCCCAATCATCTTCCGGCCACTCCTTCAGAGTCGCTATCCGTTCAAAGTGTTCGAAGAACGCCTCAGCTTCTTGTGGTTCGAACGTAGGTAAGTCACGTTCCCTTACCTTGAGGTCATCCCGCCGTGCAGGTAGTGAGGGCAGACCACGTTCAACGCGACGCAATTCGACTTCGTCTTTCCCGACGCTCTTGTACACTCTCTGAACCGCTTCCGGTACATCTCCGGAGTCAGCCGGAATGATTGGAGAACCGCATTCTTAATCGCGTCATAACTAGTACACTCCTCTAGGTCCAGCATGTTATAGGCTTCCCGGGCCTCACCAGTCAACCTGCCCTGGACCAGAGCAGCCCAATCATCTTCCGGCCACTCCTTCAGAGTCGCTATCCGTTCAAAGTGTTCGAAGAACGCCTCAGCTTCTTGTGGTTCGAACGTAGGTAAGTCACGTTCCCTTACCTTGAGGTCATCCCGCCGTGCAGGTAGTGAGGGCAGACCACGTTCAACGCGACGCAATTCGACTTCTTTCTTTGCCCTTATCTCCTCCAGTCGCAGTTGTCTCTCTCCTCCTTCCCGCTTCAGCCGAGCTTCTCGCTCCTCTCGCTGCAGCTCAGCCGCACGTTCCTCTCGCTGCAGCTCAGCCGCACGTTCCTCTCGCTGCAGCTCAGCCGCACGTTCCTCTCGCTGCAGCTCAGCCGCACGTTCCTCTCGCTGCATTTGCGCTTCTCTCTCCTCTTGTCGCAGCTGGGCTTCCAGTTGCATCTTCATTATTTCCAGTTGCAGGCTCCTCTTACTACCGCTGGACCTTCCACTGCTCCCATGTTCACTGTGAATTCTCTCCACACTGGTAGGCGCTTGGGGAGGCCCTAGTCGGGACGGTTCACCTTGCGATGGCTCTCCTCGGGACGGCTCCTCTTGAGATGGCTCCTCTCCCGTCGCTTCCTCTCGAGCTGTGAGCTGTGCCATGATCTCTATCCTTCGCTCCGCTACCTTAGTCGTCCTCAACCTGATCCCAAAGTGGTTTGCCACTTGTTGGAGCTGGGCCTTGGTACACTCTTCCAAAATTCTCTCGTCCCTTGTGTCAATAAATTTCTTTACTTTGTCTTCCTCCATCTCTATATCATCAAGCATACACGACAGCACAGACAAGTTAGTAGGCACTAATTTCACCGTTTCAGCCCCTTAGCTGGTTGAGTAACAGTACCACCGAATTCACTGGCCACACTGTATTAGTACCCTGGCAACACTTGTCTTGAAATTTGGTCCACACTGTAGCTTGATCCACGCTTCCTGGCGAGGTTCCCAGTTCTTGGCTACTGGGGTTCGAATCCTGGCAAGGTCGCCAGTTCTCTTGTCACGTGGGGGTGGGCGGTCCGGGGCTCTGCTAACACTCGGCTGCTAGGGGCTCAAAGGCCCAAATACTCAGCCCCTCCGACTCCCTGGATTCACCGGAGTCTCCTTGGTCACACAAGAGAGGACCAACAATGCCCACCTCCGCAGGTCTTTGCTTCCACCACAAAGGGGTGCCACTGATTCACCCTGGAAGCCCTTCAGTCAAACACGGGGAAACTGCTGTTAACAGTTCCGGCCTAGACCCGTGGGGGAGTGAAGGAAGACTCAGGCTTACCTATAACCATAACCTTCCTGAGTCTTGCCTGCCAGACAAAAAAAAGGTTGCAGGAACTCCTTTCCCGCCTGTCTTCTCTATCTTCCTCTTAGCAAGGTCGCCAGCTGGGTTATTGTATCTGCACCCCAGCAATGCAGTTCAGTGGGTGTATTATATATCGTTTGTAGCCAGAAATGTATGCTCATAGAGAATTATCATAAATGGAGGCACACTCAAACACAGTAATAAAATGTGTGGATTTACTGATGCAAATTACATGAACACACACACACAATCACAAGTAATACATGAATATGGAATATGGATAATGAGTCTGGAGATCGTCAGCCTCTTCTTCCACGACCATCCAACACTCCTTCTACTGGGCAGGAAGACAGGAGTCTCACACTCTCACAGGAGGGCCTCTTCACCACGTCGGCACCTCTTCTTCACTGTCCTGCCATCCATACACACTGTCCTCTCTGACAGTCCTGGACACAAGCTGCCTTGCAGCCTACTCTACTATTAAAGTAATAAAGTCTTGCTGCCACATACACGAGTAACTATTGTGGCCTAACTAGCCTACTCATACAAGGGGTAATGGGAGGGAAAAATGATCTACCTTACACTCCTGGCTCACGACGCCTGTCCCTCGATGGTATGAGGTTCCCACGCTTCCTTGGGTCGATCCTCGACGATCCAGGACGTTCCACAGGTCCTCGGGTGTCGTGAAGCCTTCGCGTCGTCGCCGTTCCAATCCCTGAGATTCAGCTGCCCCAATCCTGGTTCATCGATGGGCGCTGAGCTAATCACTATTTTTCCCCACACTCGCCTCTCCCACAGGGCGTCGCTCCTTGTCCTAGGCACGGTGTCGTCCTTCCAAGATTCTCAGTGGATGTGACCCCAGTCACAGCTAGCTTGCTCGCCCACCTTCCAGACCTCAACGTCCAGCCAGCGGCGCCGCCCAGCGTCGTCGCCGACTATTTTCCAAGTTTGGGCACTTCTCTGCTCACTGAACTTGGTTCCTCTTTTGCTTCCCAGAAGCGCAGGGTCTCCAATAACTGTGGTAGGCTGCGCAGGCCAGCTCAATCCACTGAACAAGGCTTGCAGAGCCTCCAATCTTTGAGAGCAGACCGAGGCGCGTCCTGTCGCTTCCACGGTCAGTACAACTCTGACGTTGGCGCCGCCCGGGGCACTCGGTGACGTCATGGCGGGCCCTGATTGGTCGCCCGCGACCTACGTCGGCCAATCCGCGATCGGCTTGTGTCCCTTCCAAAAGGTCATATCTGCCGTAGGGGATACTGTTTCATTTTATAACAGGGCGCCAACTTTCCTTTATTTACAACTTATAATATAACTCCCTTCCCTTAACTGGCAGCCACATATATCATTAGACTCCCTGAACCTCAGAGAATCAGTAGGGAGAGCTGATATGACTCTTTAAGCCGGCAAACGAAAGAAATAGGAGAGGGCACCGTAACATACCCCTCCCCTTAAAATAAGAGTCATATCGGAAGAGCAGCACTCAAGAGGGCAACCTATACTCTTGCTCCCTCCGTTCCTGAAGTGTCACTCCTCCAGTTGGTGACGTGGCTCATACCACTTTGCCAGTCACTTGCCTCACTATATCTCCACCTCGCATAGGACCGGGTGTGATGGGTGTTCCCTGAACACCTACAAGAAATCCCCTCTCCGTGGCTATGAGTGTACTCCCACGGCTCGTTACCACTGTAAGATTCAGTGCATGCAGCGCCTCCACCGCGTCGTGCACTCCGAGATAGTCTTGCATTTCCACTGCGTCCTACAGGTACTCCATGTTTCCTCTCATGATCTCCTCTTCGCCAATCTTCTCTCTTCTCGGTTCCTCTTCTCCCGTAGGTGCGTTGTCTCCTCACAGTGGCACTTGTAACCTGTACTCCATCCAGCAGCTTCCTCTCTTCCACACTAGGCTTTTGCGATGGCCCAATGCCCCTCTGGTTAGGCTGGCGCCTACCCTGGGTGTACCTATTCTCTGCTTTCTTCGTATTGCCTTTTCTATACCACTCGCTCCTTCGTTCCCGACGAACATCTTCACTCCTCCATGAGATTCTCTTCCCTGCAGACGTCTTCTTCGGTTCGTGGTTGGGCTCATCCACCTCCCTGTGGCTCACCTCACTACGGTGGTTCATCTTGCACCTACCACTATTCATCTGGCCGGCATAGGGTGCACTGCGTCGTGGCTCCTCCACTCTGCCCCTCACTGCCGTTCGCTCATCCACTGAGCTTACTTTATTCACGTTTCTGTATGGAGGGAGTGCGGTCTGCAGCCTCTTCACCGCCCCAGGCGTTTGTATAGCTGCTCCTCGCCACTCCTCCACACGCATCATCAGGCTTAGTCGGAGGTCCCCGTCGGGGTTTTCCACAACCTCCGACGACCTCTCTGCACTCTCGCCCTCGTTGTCGTCGTCTCTGGCGACGTTTCCCCTGGCGAAGTCGGCTTCCTCACTATTATTTGGAGCGACCGATACCTCACCTGGCAGGGTTGTACCGCTGCTTGCAACATAGGCACTCTTGGCCCAATCGGGTTGTATCCTGCCTCCTCCGAGGTCATTACCCAGCACCATCTGTACATGCTCTAGGGGTAACTTAGGGGCTACAGCTACTATAGCTTTCTCGACTCCGCAGTCGGCAATCAGCTGTACTTCGTGAAGTGGCAACCTGTATTCCTCCCCCACACTGCGTATCCTCACCACTCCCACAGGTGAATCATTAAATTCCTTGGGGAGAATACTCCTGGTCACCATACTTATGTCAGCACCCGTATCTCGAAGCACGGCAACCTCCACTGGGTCTGACTTTCCAAACTTCACGTTGGCCCCGAAAACGAAGGGATGTTCACCCAACTTCATTTCCCAACCATTCACGTTGGGTCCACTATAATATGGGGTGTGAACAAACACTCTCTCCTCTTCCAACATTAATCCTACATTCCTTTGGTGCTCCTCACACTCGCGGGCATAATGTCCTCTCACACCACAGTTGTAGCATCGGCTGCCTCCCCTGGGCGGCCACTCGCTAGTCACTCTGGCGGTACCACTTGCAGACGTCCCCTGTGTCCTCCTTGGACTCCTTGTCGTCGTATCCGGGACTGCAGCACTTGCTCCCGAGTTAGGTCCAATGCTCACAGCTTGGGGCTTCCTCCCCGCGTCTCTTGAGCTCTTGAACCACGTTACTTCATCGGGCACACTACTCTTGGGAGAGTTCCCACCCGTCCTCGCTCCTCCTGAACTCCTAAGGTTCCCTCCTGACCTGGGGTAAGGCGAGTGTCTGGGCGGCCCCTCCCTCCTGATATGTAGTGCCTCCTCCAGCATGTCGGCTCGATCCGCTACAGCCTTCAGGTCCTTAATACCTGCTTCTCTCACCCTTACTCGCAACTCAGGATGGAGCACCGACATGAACTTCTCCATCACTATCAGTCGTTTAACATCATCCACCGACTCCGCTTCCTCCGCCTTCAACCATCGTAGGAATTTCCGTTCCATATCCCTGGCGGTCTCGGCGTAAGTCTTTCCCGACGCTCTTGTACACTCTCTGAACCGCTTCCGGTACATCTCCGGAGTCAGCCGGAATGATTGGAGAACCGCATTCTTAATCGCGTCATAACTAGTACACTCCTCTAGGTCCAGCATGTTATAGGCTTCCCGGGCCTCACCAGTCAACCTGCCCTGGACCAGAGCAGCCCAATCATCTTCCGGCCACTCCTTCAGAGTCGCTATCCGTTCAAAGTGTTCGAAGAACGCCTCAGCTTCTTGTGGTTCGAACGTAGGTAAGTCACGTTCCCTTACCTTGAGGTCATCCCGCCGTGCAGGTAGTGAGGGCAGACCACGTTCAACGCGACGCAATTCGACTTCTTTCTTTGCCCTTATCTCCTCCAGTCGCAGTTGTCTCTCTCCTCCTTCCCGCTGCAGCCGAGCTTCTCGCTCCTCTCGCTGCAGCTCAGCCGCACGTTCCTCTCGCTGCAGCTCAGCCGCACGTTCCTCTCGCTGCAGCTCAGCCGCACGTTCCTCTCGCTGCATTTGCGCTTCTCTCTCCTCTCGTCGCAGCTGGGCTTCCAGTTGCATCTTCATTATTTCCAGTTGCAGGCTCCTCTTACTACCGCTGGACCTTCCACTGCTCCCATGTTCACTGTGAATTCTCTCCACACTGGTAGGCGCTTGGGGAGGCCCTAGTCGGGACGGTTCACCTTGCGATGGCTCTCCTCGGGACGGCTCCTCTTGAGATGGCTCCTCTCCCGTCGCTTCCTCTCGAGCTGTGAGCTGTGCCATGATCTCTATCCTTCGCTCCGCTACCTTAGTCGTCCTCAACCTGATCCCAAAGTGGTTTGCCACTTGTTGGAGCTGGGCCTTGGTACACTCTTCCAAAATTCTCTCGTCCCTTGTGTCAATAAATTTCTTTACTTTGTCTTCCTCCATCTCTATATCATCAAGCATACACGACAGCACAGACAAGTTAGTAGGCACTAATTTCACCGTTTCAGCCCCTTAGCTGGTTGAGTAACAGTACCACCGAATTCACTGGCCACACTGTATTAGTACCCTGGCAACACTTGTCTTGAAATTTGGTCCACACTGTAGCTTGATCCACGCTTCCTGGCGAGGTTCCCAGTTCTTGGCTACTGGGGTTCGAATCCTGGCAAGGTCGCCAGTTCTCTTGTCACGTGGGGGTGGGCGGTCCGGGGCTCTGCTAACACTCGGCTGCTAGGGGCTCAAAGGCCCAAATACTCAGCCCCTCCGACTCCCTGGATTCACCGGAGTCTCCTTGGTCACACAAGAGAGGACCAACAATGCCCACCTCCGCAGGTCTTTGCTTCCACCACAAAGGGGTGCCACTGATTCACCCTGGAAGCCCTTCAGTCAAACACGGGGAAACTGCTGTTAACAGTTCCGGCCTAGACCCGTGGGGGAGTGAAGGAAGACTCAGGCTTACCTATAACCATAACCTCCCTGAGTCTTGCCTGCCAGACAAAAAAAAGGTTGCAGGAACTCCTTTCCCGCCTGTCTTCTCTATCTTCCTCTTAGCAAGGTCGCCAGCTGGGTTATTGTATCTGCACCCCAGCAATGCAGTTCAGTGGGTGTATTATATATCGTTTGTAGCCAGAAATGTATGCTCATAGAGAATTATCATAAATGGAGGCACACTCAAACACAGTAATAAAATGTGTGGATTTACTGATGCAAATTACATGAACACACACACACAATCACAAGTAATACATGAATATGGAATATGGATAATGAGTCTGGAGATCGTCAGCCTCTTCTTCCACGACCATCCAACACTCCTTCTACTGGGCAGGAAGACAGGAGTCTCACACTCTCACAGGAGGGCCTCTTCACCACGTCGGCACCTCTTCTTCACTGTCCTGCCATCCATACACACTGTCCTCTCTGACAGTCCTGGACACAAGCTGCCTTGCAGCCTACTCTACTATTAAAGTAATAAAGTCTTGCTGCCACATACACGAGTAACTATTGTGGCCTAACTAGCCTACTCATACAAGGGGTAATGGGAGGGAAAAATGATCTACCTTACACTCCTGGCTCACGACGCCTGTCCCTCGATGGTATGAGGTTCCCACGCTTCCTTGGGTCGATCCTCGACGATCCAGGACGTTCCACAGGTCCTCGGGTGTCGTGAAGCCTTCGCGTCGTCGCCGTTCCAATCCCTGAGATTCAGCTGCCCCAATCCTGGTTCATCGATGGGCGCTGAGCTAATCACTATTTTTCCCCACACTCGCCTCTCCCACAGGGCGTCGCTCCTTGTCCTAGGCACGGTGTCGTCCTTCCAAGATTCTCAGTGGATGTGACCCCAGTCACAGCTAGCTTGCTCGCCCACCTTCCAGACCTCAACGTCCAGCCAGCGGCGCCGCCCAGCGTCGTCGCCGACTATTTTCCAAGTTTGGGCACTTCTCTGCTCACTGAACTTGGTTCCTCTTTTGCTTCCCAGAAGCGCAGGGTCTCCAATAACTGTGGTAGGCTGCGCAGGCCAGCTCAATCCACTGAACAAGGCTTGCAGAGCCTCCAATCTTTGAGAGCAGACCGAGGCGCGTCCTGTCGCTTCCACGGTCAGTACAACTCTGACGTTGGCGCCGCCCGGGGCACTCGGTGACGTCATGGCGGGCCCTGATTGGTCGCCCGCGACCTACGTCGGCCAATCCGCGATCGGCTTGTGTCCCTTCCAAAAGGTCATATCTGCCGTAGGGGATACTGTTTCATTTTATAACAGGGCGCCAACTTTCCTTTATTTACAACTTATAATATAACTCCCTTCCCTTAACTGGCAGCTACATATATCATTAGACTCCCTGAACCTCAGAGAATCAGTAGGGAGAGCTGATATGACTCTTTAAGCCGGCAAACGAAAGAAATAGGAGAGGGCACCGTAACATACCCCTCCCCTTAAAATAAGAGTCATATCGGAAGAGCAGCACTCAAGAGGGCAACCTATACTCTTGCTCCCTCCGTTCCTGAAGTGTCACTCCTCCAGTTGGTGACGTGGCTCATACCACTTTGCCAGTCACTTGCCTCACTATATCTCCACCTCGCATAGGACCGGGTGTGATGGGTGTTCCCTGAACACCTACAAGAAATCCCCTCTCCGTGGCTATGAGTGTACTCCCACGGCTCGTTACCACTGTAAGATTCAGTGCATGCAGCGCCTCCACCGCGTCGTGCACTCCGAGATAGTCTTGCATTTCCACTGCGTCCTACAGGTACTCCATGTTTCCTCTCATGATCTCCTCTTCGCCAATCTTCTCTCTTCTCGGTTCCTCTTCTCCCGTAGGTGCGTTGTCTCCTCACAGTGGCACTTGTAACCTGTACTCCATCCAGCAGCTTCCTCTCTTCCACACTAGGCTTTTGCGATGGCCCAATGCCCCTCTGGTTAGGCTGGCGCCTACCCTGGGTGTACCTATTCTCTGCTTTCTTCGTATTGCCTTTTCTATACCACTCGCTCCTTCGTTCCCGACGAACATCTTCACTCCTCCATGAGATTCTCTTCCCTGCAGACGTCTTCTTCGGTTCGTGGTTGGGCTCATCCACCTCCCTGTGGCTCACCTCACTACGGTGGTTCATCTTGCACCTACCACTATTCATCTGGCCGGCATAGGGTGCACTGCGTCGTGGCTCCTCCACTCTGCCCCTCACTGCCGTTCGCTCATCCACTGAGCTTACTTTATTCACGTTTCTGTATGGAGGGAGTGCGGTCTGCAGCCTCTTCACCGCCCCAGGCGTTTGTACAGCTGCTCCTCGCCACTCCTCCACACGCATCATCAGGCTTAGTCGGAGGTCCCCGTCGGGGTTTTCCACAACCTCCGACGACCTCTCTGCACTCTCGCCCTCGTTGTCGTCGTCTCTGGCGACGTTTCCCCTGGCGAAGTCGGCTTCCTCACTATTATTTGGAGCGACCGATACCTCACCTGGCAGGGTTGTACCGCTGCTTGCAACATAGGCACTCTTGGCCCAATCGGGTTGTATCCTGCCTCCTCCGAGGTCATTACCCAGCACCATCTGTACATGCTCTAGGGGTAACTTAGGGGCTACAGCTACTATAGCTTTCTCGACTCCGCAGTCGGCAATCAGCTGTACTTCGTGAAGTGGCAACCTGTATTCCTCCCCCACACTGCGTATCCTCACCACTCCCACAGGTGAATCATTAAATTCCTTGGGGAGAATACTCCTGGTCACCATACTTATGTCAGCACCCGTATCTCGAAGCACGGCAACCTCCACTGGGTCTGACTTTCCAAACTTCACGTTGGCCCCGAAAACGAAGGGATGTTCACCCAACTTCATTTCCCAACCATTCACGTTGGGTCCACTATAATATGGGGTGTGAACAAACACTCTCTCCTCTTCCAACATTAATCCTACATTCCTTTGGTGCTCCTCACACTCGCGGGCATAATGTCCTCTCACACCACAGTTGTAGCATCGGCTGCCTCCCCTGGGCGGCCACTCGCTAGTCACTCTGGCGGTACCACTTGCAGACGTCCCCTGTGTCCTCCTTGGACTCCTTGTCGTCGTATCCGGGACTGCAGCACTTGCTCCCGAGTTAGGTCCAATGCTCACAGCTTGGGGCTTCCTCCCCGCGTCTCTTGAGCTCTTGAACCACGTTACTTCATCGGGCACACTACTCTTGGGAGAGTTCCCACCCGTCCTCGCTCCTCCTGAACTCCTAAGGTTCCCTCCTGACCTGGGGTAAGGCGAGTGTCTGGGCGGCCCCTCCCTCCTGATATGTAGTGCCTCCTCCAGCATGTCGGCTCGATCCGCTACAGCCTTCAGGTCCTTAATACCTGCTTCTCTCACCCTTACTCGCAACTCAGGATGGAGCACCGACATGAACTTCTCCATCACTATCAGTCGTTTAACATCATCCACCGACTCCGCTTCCTCCGCCTTCAACCATCGTAGGAATTTCCGTTCCATATCCCTGGCGGTCTCGGCGTAAGTCTTTCCCGACGCTCTTGTACACTCTCTGAACCGCTTCCGGTACATCTCCGGAGTCAGCCGGAATGATTGGAGAACCGCATTCTTAATCGCGTCATAACTAGTACACTCCTCTAGGTCCAGCATGTTATAGGCTTCCCGGGCCTCACCAGTCAACCTGCCCTGGACCAGAGCAGCCCAATCATCTTCCGGCCACTCCTTCAGAGTCGCTATCCGTTCAAAGTGTTCGAAGAACGCCTCAGCTTCTTGTGGTTCGAACGTAGGTAAGTCACGTTCCCTTACCTTGAGGTCATCCCGCCGTGCAGGTAGTGAGGGCAGACCACGTTCAACGCGACGCAATTCGACTTCTTTCTTTGCCCTTATCTCCTCCAGTCGCAGTTGTCTCTCTCCTCCTTCCCGCTGCAGCCGAGCTTCTCGCTCCTCTCGCTGCAGCTCAGCCGCACGTTCCTCTCGCTGCAGCTCAGCCGCACGTTCCTCTCGCTGCATTTGCGCTTCTCTCTCCTCTCGTCGCAGCTGGGCTTCCAGTTGCATCTTCATTATTTCCAGTTGCAGGCTCCTCTTACTACCGCTGGACCTTCCACTGCTCCCATGTTCACTGTGAATTCTCTCCACACTGGTAGGCGCTTGGGGAGGCCCTAGTCGGGACGGTTCACCTTGCGATGGCTCTCCTCGGGACGGCTCCTCTTGAGATGGCTCCTCTCCCGTCGCTTCCTCTCGAGCTGTGAGCTGTGCCATGATCTCTATCCTTCGCTCCGCTACCTTAGTCGTCCTCAACCTGATCCCAAAGTGGTTTGCCACTTGTTGGAGCTGGGCCTTGGTACACTCTTCCAAAATTCTCTCGTCCCTTGTGTCAATAAATTTCTTTACTTTGTCTTCCTCCATCTCTATATCATCAAGCATACACGACAGCACAGACAAGTTAGTAGGCACTAATTTCACCGTTTCAGCCCCTTAGCTGGTTGAGTAACAGTACCACCGAATTCACTGGCCACACTGTATTAGTACCCTGGCAACACTTGTCTTGAAATTTGGTCCACACTGTAGCTTGATCCACGCTTCCTGGCGAGGTTCCCAGTTCTTGGCTACTGGGGTTCGAATCCTGGCAAGGTCGCCAGTTCTCTTGTCACGTGGGGGTGGGCGGTCCGGGGCTCTGCTAACACTCGGCTGCTAGGGGCTCAAAGGCCCAAATACTCAGCCCCTCCGACTCCCTGGATTCACCGGAGTCTCCTTGGTCACACAAGAGAGGACCAACAATGCCCACCTCCGCAGGTCTTTGCTTCCACCACAAAGGGGTGCCACTGATTCACCCTGGAAGCCCTTCAGTCAAACACGGGGAAACTGCTGTTAACAGTTCCGGCCTAGACCCGTGGGGGAGTGAAGGAAGACTCAGGCTTACCTATAACCATAACCTCCCTGAGTCTTGCCTGCCAGACAAAAAAAAGGTTGCAGGAACTCCTTTCCCGCCTGTCTTCTCTATCTTCCTCTTAGCAAGGTCGCCAGCTGGGTTATTGTATCTGCACCCCAGCAATGCAGTTCAGTGGGTGTATTATATATCGTTTGTAGCCAGAAATGTATGCTCATAGAGAATTATCATAAATGGAGGCACACTCAAACACAGTAATAAAATGTGTGGATTTACTGATGCAAATTACATGAACACACACACACAATCACAAGTAATACATGAATATGGAATATGGATAATGAGTCTGGAGATCGTCAGCCTCTTCTTCCACGACCATCCAACACTCCTTCTACTGGGCAGGAAGACAGGAGTCTCACACTCTCACAGGAGGGCCTCTTCACCACGTCGGCACCTCTTCTTCACTGTCCTGCCATCCATACACACTGTCCTCTCTGACAGTCCTGGACACAAGCTGCCTTGCAGCCTACTCTACTATTAAAGTAATAAAGTCTTGCTGCCACATACACGAGTAACTATTGTGGCCTAACTAGCCTACTCATACAAGGGGTAATGGGAGGGAAAAATGATCTACCTTACACTCCTGGCTCACGACGCCTGTCCCTCGATGGTATGAGGTTCCCACGCTTCCTTGGGTCGATCCTCGACGATCCAGGACGTTCCACAGGTCCTCGGGTGTCGTGAAGCCTTCGCGTCGTCGCCGTTCCAATCCCTGAGATTCAGCTGCCCCAATCCTGGTTCATCGATGGGCGCTGAGCTAATCACTATTTTTCCCCACACTCGCCTCTCCCACAGGGCGTCGCTCCTTGTCCTAGGCACGGTGTCGTCCTTCCAAGATTCTCAGTGGATGTGACCCCAGTCACAGCTAGCTTGCTCGCCCACCTTCCAGACCTCAACGTCCAGCCAGCGGCGCCGCCCAGCGTCGTCGCCGACTATTTTCCAAGTTTGGGCACTTCTCTGCTCACTGAACTTGGTTCCTCTTTTGCTTCCCAGAAGCGCAGGGTCTCCAATAACTGTGGTAGGCTGCGCAGGCCAGCTCAATCCACTGAACAAGGCTTGCAGAGCCTCCAATCTTTGAGAGCAGACCGAGGCGCGTCCTGTCGCTTCCACGGTCAGTACAACTCTGACGTTGGCGCCGCCCGGGGCACTCGGTGACGTCATGGCGGGCCCTGATTGGTCGCCCGCGACCTACGTTGGCCAATCCGCGATCGGCTTGTGTCCCTTCCAAAAGGTCATATCTGCCGTAGGGGATACTGTTTCATTTTATAACAGGGCGCCAACTTTCCTTTATTTACAACTTATAATATAACTCCCTTCCCTTAACTGGCAGCCACATATATCATTAGACTCCCTGAACCTCAGAGAATCAGTAGGGAGAGCTGATATGACTCTTTAAGCCGGCAAACGAAAGAAATAGGAGAGGGCACCGTAACAACGTGTATGGTGACACAGTGCTGGACAAGTGCACGTGTATGGTGACGCCGTGCAGGACAAGTGCACGTGTATGGTGACATCGTGCAGGACAAGTGCACGTGTATGGTGACGCCGTGCAGGACAAGTGCACGTGTATGGTGACACCGTGCTGGACAAGTGCACGTGTATGGTGACGCCGTGCAGGACAAGTGTACGTGTATGGTGACACCGTGCTGGACAAGTGCACATGTATGGTGACACCGTGCAGGACAAGTGCACGTGTATGGTGACACAGTGCTGGACAAGTGCACGTGTATGGTGACACCGTGCAGGACAAGTGCACGTGTATGGTGACACAGTGCTGGACAAGTGCACGTGTATGGTGACACCATGCAGGACAAGTGCACGTGTATGGTGACACAGTGCTGGACAAGTGCACGTGTATGGTGACACCGTGCAGGACAAGTGCACGTGTATGGTGACACAGTGCTGGACAAGTGCACGTGTATGGTGACACCGTGCAGGACAAGTGCACGTGTATGGTGACACCTTGCAGGACAAGTGCACGTGTATGGTGACACCGTGCTGGACAAGTGTATGGTGACACCGTGCAGGACAAGTGCACGTGTATGGTGACACCGTGCTGGACAAGTGTATGGTGACACCGTGCAGGACAAGTGCACGTGTATGGTGACACCGTGCAGGACAAGTGCACGTGTATGGTGACACCATGCTGGACAAGTGTATGGTGACACCGTGCAGGACAAGTGCACGTGTATGGTGACGCCGTGCAGGACAAGTGCACGTGTATGGTGACACCGTGCTGGACAAGTGTACGTGTATGGTGTCGCCGTGCAGGACAAGTGTATGGTGACACCGTGCAGGACAAGTGTACGTGTATGGTGACACCGTGCTGGACAAGTGCACGTGTATAGTGACACCGTGCTGGACAGGTGCACGTGTATGGTGACACAGTGCAGGACAAGTGCACGTGTATGGTGACGCAGTGCAGGACAAGTGTATGGTGACGCCGTGCAGGACAAGTGCACGTGTATGGTGACACCGTGCAGGACAAGTGCACGTCTATGGTGACACCGTGCTAGACAAGTGCACGTGTATGGTGACACCGTGCTGGACAAGTGCACGTGTATGGTGACGCAGTGCAGGTCAAGTGTATGGTGACACCATGCAGGACAAGTATACGTGTATGGTGACACCGTGCAGGACAAGTGCACGTGTATGGTGACACCGTGCTGGACAAGTGCACGTGTATGGTGACACCGTGCTGGACAAGTGTACGTGTATGGTGTCGCCGTGCAGGACAAGTGTATGGTGACACCGTGCAGGACAAGTGTACGTGTATGGTGACACCGTGCTGGACAAGTGAACATGTATGGTGACACCGTGCTGGACAAGTGCACGTGTATGGTGACACCGTGCTGGACAGGTGCACGTGTATGGTGACACCGTGCAGGGCAAGTGTATGGTGACACCGTGCAGGGACAAGTGCACGTGTATGGTGACACCGTGCAGGACAAGTGCACGTGTATGGTGACACCGTGCTGGACAAGTGCACGTGTATGGTGAACCGGTGCAGGACAAGTGCACGTGTATGGTGACACCGTGCAGGACAAGTGCACGTGTATGGTGACACCGTGCTGGACAAGTGTATGGTGACACCGTGCAGGACAAGTGCACGTGTATGGTGACACGGTGCAGGACAAGTGCACGTGTATGGTGACACCGTGCAGGACAAGTGCACGTGTATGGTGACACCGTGCTGGACAAGTGTATGGTGACACCGTGCAGGACAAGTGCACGTGTATGGTGACGCCGTGCAGGACAAGTGCACGTGTATGGTGACACCGTGCAGGGACAAGTGCACGTGTATGATGACACCGTGCAGGACAAGTGCACGTGTATGGTGACACCATGCTGGACAAGTGTATGGTGACACCGTGCAGGACAAGTGCACGTGTGTATAGTGACGCCGTGCAGGACAAGTGCACGTGTATGGTGACACCGTGCTGGACAAGTGCACGTGTATGGTGACACCGTGCTGGACAAGTGCACGTGTATGGTGACACCGTGCTGGACAAGTGCACGTGTATGGTGACACCGTGCTGGACAAGTGCACGTGTATGGTGACGCCGTGCAGGACAAGTGCACGTGTATGGTGACACCGTGCAGGACAAGTGCACGAGCATTAAGTGGGACTTCAAGTATCAACAAATACTTAAGAGAGTGCAGGAGTACCAACCTGACCATGGGACCATTACCTGATGGTGAGGTAGTGCCGGGCCTCACCACCTTATATAGAGCTATATGAGTTATATAGAGCTATAGAGTTATATAGAGCTATAGAGTTATAGAGCTTTAGAGTTATAGAGCTATAGAGTTATAGAGCTATAGAGTTATATAGAGTTATAGAGCTATAGAGTTATATAGAGCTATAGAGTTATAGAGCTATATAGTTATATAGAGCTATAGAGTTATATAGAGCTATAGAGTTATAGAGCTATAGAGTTATATAGAGCTATAGAGTTATAGAGCTATAGAGTTATAGAGCTATAGAGTTATAGAGCTATAGAGTTATATAGAGCTATAGAGTTATATAGAGCTATAGAGTTAGAGTTATAGAGCTATAGAGTTATATAGAGCTATTGAGTTATAGAGCTATTGAGCTATAGAGTTATATGAGTTATATAGAGCTATAGAGTTATAGAGTTATATAGAGCTATTATAAGTATATGGCCATCATTGTTGTGTTAAGGAGTGCATCAACTCACATGTGGTGAATGACGCAGTATAAGGTGAGAGCGTGTAGTATTATCTTGTCTGAAGTAATATATATGTGAGTTCCCTTGCCTCAGATTGTGAGGGGGGGGGGGGGGTGGTGCTGGTAAGGGCTTAGAGCCGCCTCCTCCTATACTGTATATGTTGGACCACTGGTGTTATATGTGGGTTAGTTTGGCCCACCTGCTGATAATATGGTATTGTTATTATTTGTATTTTTCTGTAATGGTAAGACAACTTACCTTTGTACCTCTCCTGATGAGGTATTGTAGAGAGTGAGAGAGAGAGAGAGAGAGAGAGAGAGAGAGAGAGAGAGAGAGAGAGAGAGAGAGAGAGAGAGAGAGAGACAGGGAGAGTGAGAGAGAGAGAAATAGTTGGAGATAGATTAACACCAGATATATAATAATTATAAAGGGTAACTGGAAAGGTTCATCCCGACTTAGGAGAGTGATGGTAGGTCACGGTGGCTCAGCTGGGTGGGGGGGTGTACACATAATAATAGGCCAGATCTGAGCTCATTCCCCAGATATGGTGAGGTTGAGGCCCTCCTCCATACATGAGACGCTTACAGAGAGTCTCCTGTGTGGCACTCCATGGTCCATTGATTGATTGACGACAGCAGCAGTAAGCAGTAAGTCAGTGTCATCATCAATTGTAGCAAGAGTTGTTATATTATTTTGTCAGCGGGGGGGGGGGGGGGCTCTGATTGAAAGATACAATCCCAGCACCTGATGTTGTGTTGTTACAACCGGTAACTATGACTCGTAACAATATTATTGTTCTATTGCTGTTTGACAGTATTAATGTTTCTTCATTTACGGCTTTCAGTGTTAGACTCGTGTTATCCTTCCTGTATTGACCTCTCATTGATAAACTGTTAGATGCTAACATTGACCTTACATGCTTGTTGCCCCTGAAAATATAATTAATATCAACTCGAGTGAGGCAAATGTTGAAAGAGAAATAGACAACATGCACTCGGCCCCGGGTCCAGACTCATGGAATTCAATATTTATAAACAAATGCAAAGTGCCCGTAGCACAGGCACTCAGTATAGTGTGGAGGAAGAGCTTGGACACCTGGGAGATACTAGGAGCCCTTACACCAGCAGACATAGCCCGCCTCTACCCATGGGAGGGAGCCAAGCTAAGCACTATAGAACAGTCGCACTAACCTCCCACATAACTAAAAGCTTTTACGCGAGTGATCAATAGTCAGGTCTGCAGTGTTATGGAGACTAATGATCTCCTCCACCCGGGCCATCATGGCAGGTTGGGATGGAAGATCACGCCTTCCCCACCTACTCCAACACTGTGACACACTGATGCATTAGAAGAACAACAGCATGCAGATGTGGTATGTTGCAGACGTTGCAAAGGCAATTGATGTGACCATGGAGTGATAGACCACAAAATAAGGTCAGTAGGAAGGTTGGTAACTATCAGGGGGAAAGCGCCAAGCCATTACAACTATATAGCACTGGGAAGGGGGTCAGGATAAGTATTTGGGATGGGACGGGTGGAAGGAATGGTGCCCAACCACTTGGGCGGTTGAGGAGTGAACGCCGACCTGCATGAAGCGAGACCGTCGCTCTACCGTTCACCCCAAGTGGTAAGGTCTGTAAGCATAACAGGTAAAGTAGGGCGATGGATATTAAATTTTCTGTCAAGCCGAACGAAAAGAGTTAGACAATCAAATAAAATCGAGTCCAAGCGCAGTTAAAAGCTCTGTACCTCAGGGTACAGTCCTTGCACCTCTGCTTTTTCCTTATTCTCATATGAGATATAGACTTAAATACAAGTGATAATTCGTATCATCCTTTGCAGATGACACAAAAATCAGCATGAAAATTACCTCTGCTGAAGACATTGGAAAACTATAAGCAGATATTAATAACGTTGTCGACTGGGCAGCAGAAAATAACATGATGTTTAACAGTGATAAATTCCAGGTTCTCAGGTATTGCAAAAATTAAGATCTTAAGCATAATACAGGGTACAAAACACAATCACCTCTGCCAGCGAAGCAACATGTAAAGGATCTGGGAATAATGATGTCTGACGACCTAACGTATTGAGAGCATAACAAAGCAAATTTAGCGCCAGCAAGGGAAATAGAATGGATTGAAAACCTTTAAATCCAGGATCCCATCACAATGGTTGTACTATACAAATCACTTGTGTTGTCCCGTCTTGAGTACTGCTCAGTACTCACTTCCCCCTTCACAGCAGGAGAGATTGCTGAAATAGACGGAATACAGAGAACATATACGGCACGCGTAGACGAGATAAAGCACCTAAATTATTGGGATCGTCTCGAAGCTCTCCAAATGTACTCACTAGAAAGGAGACGAGAGAGATACCAAATAATATACACATGGAAAATACTGGAGGGCCAGGTCCCAAATCTACACAGTAAAATAACAACATACTGGAGTGAACGACATGGAAGCAAATGCAGAATAGAACCAGTGAAGAGCAGAGGTGTCATAGGCACAACCAGAGAACACTGTATGAACATCAGAGGTCCACGGTTGTTCAACACCCTCCCAGCGAGCATCAGAAATATTGCAGGAACAACCGTGGACATCTTCAAGAGGAAATTGGATTGTTTTCTCCAAGGAGTGCCGGACCAACCAGGCTGTGGTGGGTATGTGGGCCTGCGGGCCGCTCCACACTACACTACAGCAAGGGACCATGACTGTAGTGTATACAACACTACACTACAGCACGGGTCCACGACTGTAGCATATACAATACACCATCAACGTAGTATACAGCGCTGAAGAAATTAAATATTCTTATAAAATTTGATATTTTTACCTATAATTGACACACACACACACACACATCTTCAAGAGGAAACTAGATTTATTCCTCCAAGGAGTGCCGGACCAACCGGGCTGTGGTGAGTATGTGGGCCTGCGGGCCGCTCCAAGCAACAGCCTGGTGGACCAAACTCTCACAAGTCAAACCTGGCCTCGGGCCGGGCTTGGGGAGTAGAAGAACTCCCAGAACCCCATCAACCAGGTATCAACCAGGTATCACACACACACACACACACACATTCATACATACACACACAGTGTATTCTGTGTAAGCAATCCTTCAGAACCTTATATACCACATATGTAAGACCAATCCTGGAGTATGCGGCCCCAGCATGGAGCCCGTATCTTGTCAAGCACAAGATAAAGCTGGAAAAAGTTCAGAGGTATGCCACTAGGCTAGTCCCAGAACTAAGAGGCATGAGTTACGAGGAAAGGCTGCGAGAAATGAAACTCACGACACTGGAAGACAGAAGAATATGGGGAGACATGATCACTACCTACAAAATTCTCAGAGGAATTGACAGGGTAGATAAAGATAAACTGTTTAACACAGGTGGTACGCGAACAAGGGGACACAGGTGGAAACTGAGTACCCACATGAGCCACAGGGACGTTAGAAAGAACTTTTTCAGTGTCAGAGTAGTTAACAGATGGGATGCATTAGGCAGTGATGTGGTGGAGGCTGACTCCATGCACAGTTTCAAATGTAGATATGACAGAGCCCAGTAGGCTCAGGAACCTGTACATCAGTCGATTGATGGTTGAGAGGCTGGACCAAAGAGCCAGAGCTCAACCCCCTCAAGCACAAATAGGTGAGTACACACACACACACATGCAAACACAAACACATACAATCACACACACACACAGTCCATGGACTCCGGCTGACAGAGTTTCATATTAAACATTTATTTTGAGAATACTTTCTCTCCAGGTTTAAAATATAAAGACACACAATAGGACATCATTTGTGAGAGGAGACCGGGCCGCCCACAGGTGTCCCAAGAGCAGGACCCGGATACAGTGGCTCAAGCAAGGCCTTATGGGGAAAGAATATGGCTCAAGGGAGAAAATACGATATTCAAAGACAAATATCACATTTACACAGAAAAGAATGAGGAGTTTTCTTGAAAAATTTGAAGGTAAAAAATAAATTCCGAGTAAAATGAATATGGGACTTATAAAGTCCAACGGACTTAGCTATACGGGAACTTAATTACGTCTCAGAACAACATTATTGAAATAGGATTTGTGTCAAGATACACAACGCGAAACAAGCACTAACAGTATACCTAAAGGTTAAATAATATATTAGCTGCAGGTTTAATGTTAGCACAAGCTGAAATACCGGAGAACAGAAAAGCATTCCGTGATGCTTCCATACCCGTAACATGTGACGTTTTGGCTGTAATAAAGTCGAGTACGTCAGCGCCTTCCCCTGATATAGATCAACATACAACAAGAGTATTATACACCGAGATATATTAAATTTCTTTGCTACATATACACTGAGATATATATTCCATTCTTCGGTGTATATATATATACACAGGGAGTTTGTATTAGTCCTGGATTGTATTCAGGACGAATGTATACTTGCCGGTTGATGAGCAAGTTGTTGTGGTGGCCTTAATAACCCTCCCTGGGATGATAGATTTACAACTCAACAACACCCCTAAATTCCATTCACCTGGGCTGTAGGAGACTCGAACCCTGGACCCGTCTCCTGCGAGTACGTCTCCTGCGAGTACGTCTCACAGGAATATGCTACCTGCATATCATGTTACATTTCCATTAATAGTCTCCTTGTAAACTGGCAAGTGAACCTTTGGCTTACACAAAGAATATTCACTAGTTATAACTTTATAGTATTATAAACCGTTGGGGTAAAATTTAAAAAGTCTCTGCTTAATTCGTTTTCTTTCAGCTTAAAGAATTTGGTTTTCTGTAAATAAAATTCTAGAGGACACTCAAATAATTTTGTATTTTGTATTTCACATGTTCGAGATTGGTTGTGTTACAACTAATCCCTTGCCACATGTGGAACACTTGCTACATGTGTAACACATGCCACCTGTGTAAAACATATTTTACATACTTGTCACATTTAACACAGCCCAAACATCTTGACACACGAGGCAAGAACTACAAAGGTCAACTTGCCAGTTGAAGACAAGAGGCCGGGAACTAGGCCAAGACCACCAGGACTCTATACCAACACCTCACATCCCTGGCAGCTTAACACTTCTGGAAGACAAGAGGGCAGGAACTAGGTCAAGACTACCAGGACTCTATACCAACACCTCACATCCCTGGCAGCTTAACACTTCTGGAAGACAAGAGGGCAGGAACTAGGTCAAGACTACCAGGACTCTATACCAACACCTCACATCCCTGGCAGCTTAGCACTTCTGGAAGACAAGACCACCAGGACTCTATACCAACACCTCACATCCCTGGCAGCGTAACACTTCTGGAAAACACTCACACCCATCACTGGAGAGAAGACATACAAGCAGCTTCATAATGCAACATTCTCTCACAAGGAATATTTTATGAATACCTGAATCGATAGGAGTAACGCAGACCCTGGTTCGACTCCCGTTCATGATTCACATTCAGGACACCCGAGTTTGAACTCCGGTGTTATGGAAATTTTTTTTTCCTATCACCTAGTACCTCTGTTCACCTAGCAGTAAATAGGTATACGCAGTAGTTTGGCAACTTGTTACAGCCACAATGGGACGCAACCGGGTTCTTTTCAGGTGGTTCGAAAGTTCATATATCCGGCCCCAAGTTAGTAGAGGCTTTCAAGAGGCGAGCTTAGTAATGCAAGTAAAATAATAAGGGGAGGTACATTAAATACACAAGTTCATCACTTTAACCATATATAATTATTCTTCCCATCACCATATATATATATATATATATATATATATATGTATGTCGTACCTAGTAGCCAGAACGCACTTCTCGGCCTACTATTCAAGGCCCGATTTGCCTAATAAGCCAAGTTTTCCTGAATTAATATATTTTCTCTAATTTTTTTCTTATGAAATGA
The DNA here is from genome assembly GCF_040958095.1 of Procambarus clarkii. NCBI lineage: Eukaryota > Metazoa > Arthropoda > Malacostraca > Decapoda > Cambaridae > Procambarus > Procambarus clarkii. Next base: position 3,401,046 of record NC_091196.1, read on the forward strand.
TAAAGCTACCCATTTCATTATGTATGAGGTCAATTTTTTTTTATTGGAGTTAAAATTAACGTAGATATATGACCGAACCTAACCAACCCTACCTAACCTAACCTATCTTTATAGGTTAGGTTGGGTTAGGTAGCCGAAAAAGTTAGGTTAGGTTAGGTTAGGTAGGTTAGGTTAGGTAGGTTAGATAGTCGAAAAACAATTAATTCATGAAAACTTAGCTTATTAGGCAAATCGGGCCTTGCATAGTAGGCTGAGAAGCGAGTTCTGGCTACTAGGTACGACATATATATATATCTATATATATATATAAGTCTTAAACGGAAAATATTACTACACTATGTACATCATCGGCTCTCTCAGAAGACACTGAACACTCGGCGAAGCTCACTCCGTGCAGTCTTGTACCGGGTTTCCTTATCCGTGGCACTACCCTCAGCAGGTACCAGGAAACAACGATGAGTCTACCCTGTCCACGAGCCAGCCAAATCACAATTCCACTAGGTGCCTCGTCGTGAAGGCCCATAACCACAGTCCAGCCTGTTGCTGGCAGGTACCAATCAGCCTCGCTGTTCACGAGCGAATACTAGGGTTGCGAGCCCTAGGCTAGGAGCTTCGTGTACCTCGCTGGTTACTCTCCTCTTTCAGCACCACAGTCGGTTGTCTCTTCCAGCAGCCAGCCCCGGGTACGGCGAATCCCGTCACTGCCACTCCTCAGGCAGACAGTTGAACACTCTACAGTTCTCGTCCGGCAGCAGCTCACTGCTTCTGTAAAGCAGACTGGTGTAGAGACCTTGGCTGCCTTGGGTAGACTGACTCTTCGTACATCACAGCAGCCCTACGTTGATTCTGTGAATATAGACACGTCATCAGTACACTGGGACACTACATGGGACCACTAGGAAACATCACTTACTGGCTTAGCCACAAACGTCCACCTTTTCGCTCCATAGATGGCGCTCATTGTCTAAGCGCCACCTCACCAGAGGTCAGCACCGACTACCTCTCGAGCCGACTGGGACAGGAATCAAGCACCTCTCGCCGGTATATTCCCGTCATCACTAGATGGCGTTGACCATGTTGTGGGGGTTTCGGGAGCGGACTCACAGATGGCGCTGACGTCAATACTCCGTGCTCTGACGATGGACTTGGGTTCGTAACACAACTGTTGTGGAATTGCATCCTGGGGCTGATCAACTAGGCTGTGATTGATAATTCAGGCTACGAGCCAGATCTCGCAAGGCATTCCTCCTGAATGAGCTTGAATTGAAGGAAGGTCATAGGTCTGACCTCCGCCCTACCTCAAACGCGTCATTCATTCTCTCTCCCCATAGGTGCACCATGTTCCCCACATACAAATTCCAAGCATTGCGCTGATAGTAAACATATACAAAACATATGACGCTACCATTTCGTTCTGTTTTTACCGATGAGAGCGGTATGAAAGTGGGAGCACCCACCTAAGTCGTAACAGGAGTTGTCTCTCTCTCTCACAGCGGCGTATACATCAGAGATACACTAAAAGGGACGTCATTAGTTCATGTCTTAAACACAGGACCCTGGGTGACTGTTTCTAATGAGCCATGAGCGAGCGGTGACGTATTTTGTAAACACCCAGCTGCATAGGATACACTTAGCAGTCACTGGTTACCAGCCAACCAGCCATCCTACACGCTTTTCTCAGTATACAGATCATTAAATACTTAGTTAGGGGACAGGCATTCATCTTTGCTTTCTCCGGATGCGTCTGTTCACATAACGTTTTCCTCTCAATTATAGCTTCTGGTTATTTAGCGTTAACAATATTTCTAATTCATTTAACTTTTTACATATAGTTTTTTCACATTTCATATCGAGTGGTCTTGTCTCTCTCTCCTTATCGCTGAGTTGTCACACAGCTCAGCCACTCTTTCATCCTCACATTAGCACACGATCCTACAGGTGACTAATCTTCACCTTAGTAATTCTCAATGGAATAGTCGGTGTGTGATGTTAACAGAGGAACTTAGTTTTTAGTGTAAGATACTTTCAGTTCATAGCCATTAATTACGTAGGATTGGATAGGCCGGTTGTTCTATGCAAAAGCCTTTATAACCCAGTTCACAAACGCACCATTAGGTTTGGAGACTTAAAACGGTACATTAACCGAAGGAAGACTGACATGTCTCCAGCGGAATAAGCACAAAGGCTAACCCTTGTAACCTTGAAACGTAACTTGACCAATGTGCGATCATCATTCTTTCCCATCTTCAATCGCATTCTTCATATAAATATTACTGCGAGTCTGTTTTAGCTCCCTTGTAACATGCGCAATGTATTGTAACGCAGAAATCAGCGTTCTATCGTCCAAATAAATATCATTTTGAAATGTAAAGCGTGTCTACCTAACGTAACGTGACCCACATGCAAACATCATTTGCTCATTCTTTTACTGTGTAACTGTTTTAGACCTTGTAAGACACAATGTAATGTCACGTAATGTGGAAAATCATAGACTTGATATTATATTTTTAAAATTGGGTTTTTCATTATCTCTGAGTACAAGCCATTTATCGGGTTTTATTTCAAGGCTCGCTCTAACATACAACATAGTTGAAGCAGGTATTTACACCCCCTTGTTTTTATATCTGCCAACCCAGCTGATGCATTAATGAAATAGATGGTTTCAATTATGCTAGGCTCAACACGTCAAGTCCGTATATGTTCTCTCTTCGACAGTCACGCAGTTTCAGATCGTCTGACCTTGACTCCGATAATGATGGGTAAGACAACCCTGAGGCGTTTAGCACCCTGTGTGTGTGTGTGTGTGTGTGTGTGTGTGTGTGTGTGTGTGTGTGTGACATTTGGCTCGTTAGCCTTCGACGTCATGGCTTTACCGTCACCGCCTAATCAGCGGTTGTCTCTCCTATGCCCCCCCCCTCCCCCCCTCTCTCGTGTTAACAGTGAAGAGAAAGCAAAGCTTAACATGGATATTGTATCTAGTTTTAAAAAGGATTTGAATAACAGGAGTCATATTTCATAAAATACTTACATCCACCATTATCTATGAGCAGTAAGAGGAGGTTCTGTTCACCACATATAAAATTCTGTGCATTATACAACAATGTAAAACATAACAAAGTCAAAATGTAGCAATATGCTATTAGATAGATAGACAGTCAAAACATATAACAAGATTTTAAACTATTACTAGCTATTTCTTCTAACAAATAAGGTATCTTTAAGTTGCTCATCACTTCAAACACTTATTCTGTTTCATAATGTTGCTAACTTTTACCAAACAATCACCCAACACCACTCTTTCACATTCCTTAACTAAATTATTCCTCAATCAGGTGAAAACAGTTCAATAATTCTGTATCTCCAGCATTTTTACAGACAGATCAGACATTCATTCATTCATTCCCACCGTAATGAGTGTAGATTTAGTTTTCCACATTTCATATCGTGTGTGTAGATTAGTTTAATCAAAGGTGACCCTCTAGTTCACGAACTAATAGTTGGCGTTAGGAGGAAAGGTTTTTGTGAAATGTGAACCACGCAATGCTAGAAGACAGATAAGTTGGGGAGACGTGATCACTACCTACAAATTCTAATATTTTTTGTATTATTTCACCATGCACCTCATAGTCTCTTTCTCACACTAGGCAATATACCTTTCAATCATTTCTCGACTAAAATAACACTCCGAAACATCAGTGTTCATCTTTATTCTCACGGTCACAGTCTTAGTCCGCATTATTCTCACGGTCACAGTCTTAGTCCGCATTATTTTCACGGTCACAGTCTTAGTCCGCATTATTCTCACGGTCACAGTCTTAGTCAGCATTATTCTCACGGTCACAGTCTCAGTCCGCAGTATTTACGTTTCACTACTGCGTCGGCTTCTCGTGATAAATAACTAAACTGTCTTTACCCATCCTACAGATGTCAGGCTTTCAGTCTTCTCATATTCTTTTTCAAATAAAGTTTACTTACTCATTAGAAACAGTCACCCAGGGTCCTGTGTTTAAGACATGAACTAATGACGTCCCTTTTAGTGTATCTCTGATGTATACCCCGCTGTGAGAGAGAGACAACTCCTGTTACGACTTAGGTGGGTGCTCCCACTTTCATACCGCTCTCATCGGTAAAAACAGAACGAAATGGTAGCGTCATATGTTTTGTGTATGTTTACTTTACTATCAGTGCAATGCTTGGAATTTGTACGCGGAGAAATGTAGACAGACTACAGGGTTAAGGAAATGACGTGTGAACTTTGCTAACAGCTCAATGCTTGGAATTTGTATGTGGGGAACATGGCACACCTAAGGGAGAGAGAGAATGAATGAGGCGTTTGAGGTAGAGCTGAGGTCAGATCTATGACCTTCCATCAATTCAAGCTCATTCAGGAGGAATGCCTTGCGAGATCTGGGACAGGTATAACTATTCTATCCTCATAACTTGATGCAGTCTTCAGTTCACTACCACATGTTTGACTGACACGTTGACTGCATTTACTTACTATTAAAAGTTAAATGAATTAGAAAATATTGTTAACGCCAAGTAAACAGATGCAAGAAGTGAAAGGAAAAAGATACGTGACAGTGGCATTAGGAGAAAGGAATTGATGTTTACTTTTCACCCTAATTATTTAATGACGTGAATAGAGAGAGAGAAAAGCATGTAGGTTGGTAACCAGTGACTGCTATGTGTATCCCATGCAGCTGTGTTTACTACAAAAAAAGTTATGATTTGTTATAATAATAAGATTGAAGACCTTACGACACTCGTTACTCTTTAAAATGATATTTGAGCAAAGAATGATGTTACCATGTTGGACACGTTACGTTATGAGGGGTGGGGAAGTAAAGGGAGTATGTTAAGTGTATGGGGGAAAGAGGCATGAGCATGTGTAGCATGTGCTCATGCTACACATGTGCTCCTCATGAAAGGTCTCAAGACACATTTCAACAGAAAAAGATACATTCTGGCTACTTCTAAATCTTTTCCTCCATGTTCATGTCTGCGAATATATTTTCCTGGTCGTGTCCGGAGCCTGGCGTCTCCTCACCCCCGCCCAGCTGCTCGTTACTTTGCACTTACTGCAATTAACGTCGAGCAGCCATCTTCAAGAACATTTCCTTCAGCTTGTTCAAGTCCCCTGGCACCATCGTCACATCTTACCTGTTCTAATTCACAAGTTTTGTATCATCCACAAGTAAAGACCACAAGTAAGGAGGGAAGTAGTGAGATGTTCTCTTTCTCCTCACCTAGTGAGAAGGAGACGTATGGGAAGTCACCGTGACAAGACCTGTCTCACACACTTGAGAGTGCTAGGAACGGACGACTGATCCCAAGCCAGGTAGAGGAGGGGCGGTGTGGTGGGCAATGATATTCCTGGTCAAGGTGCCCCCCCCCCCCGGCAGGGCGCGTCTGGGGGTAAAGGTCATAATGAGGGTTAATACTATGGAAGAGCGACTGAAACATCAGCAGGAGGATTAGGATATTATACACCCCATACCCATTCGCCCAACCATTTGGGCTGGACGGTAGAGCGACGGTAGAGCTTCATGCAGGTCGGTGTTCAATTGTCGACCGTCCAAGTGGTTTGGCACCATTCCTTCCCCGCGTCCCATCCCAAATCCTTATCCTGACCCTTTCCCAGTGTTATATAGTCGTAATGACTTGGTGCTTTACCCTGATTCTTCCATTTCCTTCCATACCCATTAGCCACCCCGTACCTATCCCCACTACTGCCCATTACCATGGGCAGTAGTGGGACACACTACAGAGGCACATAATGGGCTAAGGATCAACAAGTAACAAGTTGTTCAACAAGTAACTTAACAAGTTACCATAGTGATGAGTGAGTGACCCAGCGTAGTGTACACATCCATAGTCTGTTGTTACAGCATGGTTACCCGGCGGTGCCTGGGTCTACCACTACCCACATCCCCCCCCCCCTGTCTCCACCCATATAAACCCTTCCTATGTAACCCTCCCCCTAAACCCCCTGTCTCCCCCTTACACCCCCCTCTCCCCCTTTTCAAAACCATTTTCACTAACACATAATAATCTCCATCACTGTAACTATCTTCACTACATACTCCCCCCCCCCCTTACTGTACCCAGAAGGTGGTACCTGGAATACAGATCTGTCATCGGAACATACGTATCGCATGTCAATATCCGAATGCACCAATAATAGAACACTCGCAAAAATATACGATTTCATATTAGAATATTTCATATCCTCTACGTTCGTGACTGAGGAGGCATAGGGGCCTGGTTGATACCTGGTTGATGGGGTTCTGGGAGTTCTTCTACTCCCCAAGCCCGGCCCGAGGCCAGGCTCGAATTGTGAGAGTTTGGTCCACCAGGCTGTTGCTTGGAGCGGCCCGCAGGCCCACATACCCACCACAGCCCGGTTGGTCCGGCACTCCTTGGAGGAATAAATCTAGTTTCCTCAAAACTAGTTTTGGCCGGTTCATCTTCAAGGAGGGTATGGGAGGGTGAACCTCAGCCCTCGCGAGACACTGCCCAAATGGTCCCCAGTCATCATGCAAAGTTGTACGAGACTAGCCACAAGCGTCTGGCTCGAGCCTTGGACATACAGTTCAACATATATATATTTATATATTAGTATATTTTGGTAGCAGTCTTTCATGTAAACATATGTTGTTGAATATGTCCGAAAGGGTAAGATTAATAATTTTAACACGAATCTTCTCAATATTTATTACGTTTTTCTTCACTGTCGAGAGTAATTTAAAAATTAACTCTTCAAAATTCATTCTTTATTTCTGTTCTGACGCCTGAACGCATTTCGTAATGCTTATTACATTTTCAAAACTAGTATACTCATACAATACATCATACTTATACTCGTTTTGGGTGAGGTGATATGGCACAAAAGGTTTAGGTGAGGTGACTATTAGCTATGCCAGAACACGAATCATTGGGTAAGAAAACATAAGAATGGAAATAACTGCAGAAGGCCTATTGTCCCATACTTCCTCTTACTGCTTCTATGTAGGTTCGGGGTCTTGAAATGGGTAGAATATAGTTGTGCATTAATTGGCTGTTGATTGCTGGTGTTGACTTTTTGATGTGTAGTGCCTCACTTCCTTTCTAGGCGATTAACTATGGACAAACAACAGGGCTCCATCAAGGAACATATAATCTCTTCTCACAACCAGACCATCACCAGAGAAATCTTAACAAGCAACACAGAAATCATCGATAAATACAGCGATAGCAGGAGACTCAACATCAGCGAGGCACTACACATCAAAAAGTCAACACCAGCAATCAACAGCCAATTAATGCACAACTATATTCTACCCATTTCAAGACCCCGAACCTACATAGAAGCAGTAAGAGGAAGTATGGGACAATACAACAATACACAATCAACAGCCAATTAATGTACAACTATATTCTACCCACTTTAAGACCCCGAATCAACATAGAAGCAGCAAGAGGAAGTACGAACCAATAGGCCTTCTGCAGTTACTTCCATTCTCACACAGGTCACCCACAAGTGCGGGAAGTGGTGGGGAGTGTAGAAGACAGGCGCCGCTACCTACGGTCAGTACACTCTTCATGACCTACAAGAGTTCTTGTAGTTCATCATTTTAAATGACGTTCACATCCCGTGAGTATTTGTAACCTCTGAATTGTTCACATTGTTCCATACTCAGTAACATAGTGACGTGAGGTGTGTGATTAGTTTACATTTGGTCAGATGTAGTTAAGCAATCGAATGTGTTGATCAACTCCCTCGTTAAGAGGACATTAATTTGAGTAGTTCATCATCTTGTTTTGCCAAGAGCTTGTGTCAGCTTCCGTGTTCTACAAGAGAGTTTTATAAGCTCTTAAGCTCTCAAGATAACCGCGCCACGCTCTTCAAGAACACCCACTTACACAACACTTCCCTAACAGATAACAGGAAGAATATGGCACTCAATTAAGAAACATTGGTTGAGGTTTTTGTGAGCATTAACCACAACCCCATTAACAGGCCGGCCCACTCCCCCCAGTACAGTGTACACCCCAGCCTGTGACCACACAACGGTCTCACAACACTGTAAAAGACTCTGGAAGACTCTGGGAGGCTCAGGGAGCCTCTGGCCTGGTAGAGGTTTATTATTCCTGGTACAAACTTGTGATGGAGTTTAGGACGGCGCGGGAAGCTGTTGAGACTCTGGGGGATGGTGAGGCTCTGGGGGATGGTGAGACTCTGGGGGAAAGTGAGATTCTGGGGGATGGTGAAGCTCTGGGGGATGGTGAGGCTCTGAGGGATGGTGAGACTCTGGGGGAAAGTGAGACTCTGGGGGATGGTGAGGCTCTGGGGGATGGTGAGGCTCTGAGGGATGGTGAGACTCTGGGGGATGGTGAGACTCTGGGGGACGGTGAGACTTTGCGGGATGGTGAGGCTCTGGGGGATGGTGAGGGTCTGGGGGATGATGAGGCTCTGAGGGATGGTGAGACTCTGGGGGATGGTGAGACTCTGGGGGATGGTGAGACTCTGGGGGATGGTGAGGCTCTGGGGGATGGTGAGGGTCTGGGGGATGGTGAGGCTCTGAGGGATGGTGAGACTCTGGGGGATGGTGAGACTCTGGGGGATGGTGAGGGTCTGGGGGATGGTGAGGCTCTGGGGGATGGTGAGACTCTGGGGGATGGTGAGACTCTGGGGGATGGTGAGGGTCTGGGGGATGGTGAGGCTCTGAGGGATGGTGAGGCTCTGGGGGATGGTGAGACACGAGGAAGACTTTACTTTGTCGGCCAGTAGTGTAAGGTGGGGTGACAGCCACCGCTGCTGCTGCTGCTGCTGCTGCTGCTGCTGCTGCTGCCGCTGCTGCTGCTGCTGCTGCTGCCTTCCGTGATCACACAACAACAATGGTCACTACACAACAACAATGGTCACTACACAACAACAATGGTCACTACACAACAACAATGGTCACTACACAACAACAGTGGTCACTACTCAACAACAATGGTCACTACTCAACAATGGTCACTACACACAACAACAATGGTCACTACACAACAATGGTCACTACACACAACAACAATGGTCACTACACAACAACAATGGTCACTACACAACAATGGTCACTACTCAATAAAAATGGTCACTACACAACAACAATGGTCACTACACAACAATGGTCACTACTCAATAAAAATGGTCACTACACAACAACAATGGTCACTACTCAACAACAATGGTCACTACACAACAACAATGGTCACTACACAACAACAATGGTCACTACTCAACAACAATGGTCACTACACAACAACAATGGTCACTACTCAACAACAATGGTCACTACTCAACAACAATGGTCACTACACAACAACAATGGTCACTACTCAACAACAATGGTCACTACTCAACAACAATGGTCACTACACAACAACAATGGTCACTACTCAACAACAATGGTCACTACACAACAACAATGGTCACTACACAACAACAATGGTCACTACACAACAACAATGGTCACTACTCAACAACAATGGTCACTACACAACAACAATGGTCACTACACAACAACAATGGTCACTACACAACAACAATGGTCACTACTCAACAACAATGGTCACTACTCAACAACAATGGTCACTACACAACAACAATGGTCACTACTCAACAACAATGGTCACTACTCAACAACAATGGTCACTACACAACAACAATGGTCACTACACAACAACAATGGTCACTACACAACAACAATGGTCACTACACAACAACAATGGTCACTACTCAGCCTACACACACAACAATGGTCCACTACCAACAACAATGGTCACTACACAACAACAATGGTCACTACATCAACAACAATGGTCACTACTCAACAACAATGGTCACTACACAACAATGCACTACTCACACAATTGGTCACTACACAACAACAATGGTCACTACACAACAACAATGGTCACTACACAACAACAATGGTCACTACACAACAACAATGGTCACTACACAACAACAATGGTCACTACACAACAACAATGGTCACTACACAACAACAATGGTCACTACTACACAACAATGGTCACTACACAACAACATGGTCACTACACAACAACAATGGTCACTACTCAACAACAATGGTCACTACTCAACAACAATGGTCACTACTCAACAACAATGGTCACTACACAACAACAATGGTCACTACTCAACAACAATGGTCACTACTCAACAACAATGGTCACTACACAACAACAATGGTCACTACTCAACAACAATGGTCACTACTCAACAACAATGGTCACTACACAACAACAATGGTCACTACTCAACAACAATGGTCACTACACAACAACAATGGTCACTACACAACAACAATGGTCACTACACAACAACAATGGTCACTACTCAACAACAATGGTCACTACACAACAACAATGGTCACTACACAACAACAATGGTCACTACTCAACAACAATGGTCACTACACAACAACAATGGTCACTACACAACAACAATGGTCACTACTCAACAACAATGGTCACTACACAACAACAATGGTCACTACTCAACAACAATCGTCACTACACAACAACAATGGTCACTACACAACAACAATGGTCACTACTCAACAACAATGGTCACTACACAACAACAATGGTCACTACACAACAACAATGGTCACTACACAACAACAATGGTCACTACTCAACAACAATGGTCACTACACAACAACAATGGTCACTACACAACAACAATGGTCACTACTCAACAACAATGGTCACTACACAACAACAATGGTCACTACACAACAACAATGGTCACTACTCAACAACAATGGTCACTACACAACAACAATGGTCACTACTCAACAACAATCGTCACTACACAACAACAATGGTCACTACACAACAACAATGGTCACTACACAACAACAATGGTCACTACACAACAACAATGGTCACTACTCAACAACAATGGTCACTACACAACAACAATGGTCACTACACAACAACAATGGTCACTACTCAACAACAATGGTCACTACACAACAACAATGGTCACTACACAACAACAATGGTCACTACTCAACAACAATGGTCACTACACAACAACAATGGTCACTACACAACAACAATGGTCACTACTCAACAACAATGGTCACTACACAACAACAATGGTCACTACACAACAACAATGGTCACTACACAACAACAATGGTCACTACTCAACAACAATGGTCACTACACAACAACAATGGTCACTACACAACAACAATGGTCACTACACAACAACAATGGTCACTACTCAACAACAATGGTCACTACACAACAACAATGGTCACTACACAACAACAATGGTCACTACTCAACAACAATGGTCACTACACAACAACAATGGTCACTACTCAACAACAATCGTCACTACACAACAACAATGGTCACTACACAACAACAATGGTCACTACTCAACAACAATGGTCACTACACAACAACAATGGTCACTACACACAACAACAATGGTCACTACACAACAATGGTCACTACACACAACAACAATGGTCACTACAGACAACAACAATGGTCACTACAGAATAACAATGGTCACTACACACAACAACAATGGTCACTACAGACAACAACAATGGTCACTACAGAATAACAATGGTCACTACACAAAACCAAGTAGAAGGAAGAGTGATAATTATTAAATAATTATCATTATTTAATAATTATCACTCCTTCTACTTGGTCCTGAAGGAGGCCGGCCTCGGGTGAAGAGGGGCTGTGACGATCCTTGTCTGGAACCCGTAAGTTCGGGACCGGGACGTCCACCTCCCGAGGGTCGTGTGGCCCAGGCTCTGCTTCAGGAGGCTGGGGTCGTTCATGCCCTTTATGGGGTGGTTCTTCTTCGGCCTCGACCACGACGGTCTCCGGGGTTGGAGGTCCCTGTGCCCTTCTTCACCCACTTCGAGGTCAACCCCGAAACTCACAGTTCCTGCGACGGCGCTGGAACCAATCGTATTGGCGTATGCCTTTCCATTGGAGACTTTCAGCGCCGTGGAGAGGGGGTGGGACCTGCTGCCTGGGTAACAGCTTCTCCCCCGAATCAACCTACCCTGGTTTTGCGCCCTGGTGAGGCCACTCCAGACCGACAACCAGAGCGCAACTCCATAGTCTCCTGAGACTGATGGATGCATACTGCTACTACTACTACACAGCAATGGTCACTACTCAACAACAATAGTCACTACTCAACAACAATGGTCACTACTCAACAACAATAGTCACTACTCAACAACAATGGTCACTACTCAACAACAATGGTCACTACTCAACAACAATGGTCACTACACAACAACAATGGTCACTACACAATAACAATGGTCACTACTCAACAACAATGGTCACTACTCAACAACAATGGTCACTACTCAACAACAATGGTCACTACTCAACAACAATGGTCACTACACAATAACAATGGTCACTACACAACAACAATAGTCACTACTCAACAACAATGGTCACTACTGAACAACAATGGTCACTACTCAACAACAATGGTCACTACACAATAACAATGGTCACTACTCAACAACAATGGTCACTACTCAACAACAATGGTCACTACTCAACAACAATGGTCACTACTCAACAACAATGGTCACTACTCAACAACAATGGTCACTACACAATAACAATGGTCAATACTCAACAACAATGGTCACTACTCAACAACAATGGTCACTACTCAACAACAATGGTCACTACTCAACAATAATGCTCACTACTCAACAACAGTGGTCACAACTCAACAACAATGGTCACTACTCAACAACAATGGTCACTACACAACAGCAATGGTCGCTACACAACAACAATGGTCACTACTCAACAACTATGGTCACTACTCAACAACAATGGTCACTACACAACAACAATGATCACTACTCAACAACAATGGTCACTACTCAACAACAATGGTCACTACTCAACAACAATGGTCACTACACAACAACAATGGTCACTACACAACAATGGTCACTACACAACAACAATGGTCACTACACAACAATGGTCACTACACAACAATGGTCACTACACAACAATGATCACTACACAATAATGGTCACTACACAACAATGATCACTACACAATAATGGTCACTACACAACAATGGTCACTATAATGTGACCATTGTTGTGTAATGACCATTGTGTAGTGACAAACATACAAGTATGAATACTGTATGTTTTAAAGTATGAATACTGTATATTTTAAAGAATGAGTACTGTATGTTTTAAAGTATGAATACTGAATGCTTTTAAAGTATGAGTACAGTGTGTTTTTAGAGTATGAATACTAAATGTTTTTAAAGTATGAATACTGTATGTTTTAAAGAATGGTTGCTGTATGTTTTAAAGTATGAATACTGTATGTTTTTAAAGTATGAGTACTGGATGTTTTAAAGTATGAATACTGAATGTTTTAAAGTATGAATACTGTATGTTTTAAAGTATGAATACTGAATGTTTTTAAAGTATGAATACTGTATTTTTTTTTACACTCTATTGCATATGTCTGTTTATGCACTGCAAGATATCCATTCCTTACACCACTACACCATCCCCCACTACATCCCAGAGGCCGGACGAAGTGTTTGCCAGGGTGCTTAAAGAATGCAAAGAGGAGTTTCGCGAGCCGTTGTCTACCATATTTAATAATTCATTAGAGACAGGCAAATTGCCTGACTCTGTCTGTCGTGGAAGGTTGCTAATGTGGTACCAATTTTCAAGAGAGAGGAGAAAGATCATTTGCGTCGAACTATAGGTCAATTAACGTCTATTGTGGGAAACTGATTGAATAAAAAATTTCAAAAGCCATTCGTCTACAGCTTGAAAAACATGGATTGATAAATCACAACATGGTTTAACTAAGAGCCACTCAAATTTGATAAATTTAATGTCATTCTATTCCTGCACAGTTGAGGCAGTAGATAGTGTAAAGATTTGTAATGTTGTGTACCTTGACTTTAGCAAAGCTTTTGATACAGTGCCACATGAATGATTAAAAAGATAGAGGTTCACAGAATTTGTGATGCTATATTAAGTTGGATTAGGGCATGGCTATACTATAGGAAGACACATTTATGAATGACTTTGAGTAGGAATAAATTGTAGCTGCCGCGTATGGGCCAATAGGCCTTCTACAGTTACCTTGATTCTTTGAACATCATTCCTTCATTACACCATCCCTGGAGTTTATGTGAAAGAGTTACCTGATGCTTGGACAAAGAGTGTCTTTGTTCCTATCCCCAAACCACATTCAAATAATTATAGGCCCATATCTCTAACATCGTGTGTTTGTAAAGTACTTGAACGCATTGTCCTCAACAGACTCATGTATCGTATACAGGGGCACCTGTCACCCCACCTGTTTGGGTTTATTCCCGGGCTCAGTACACAACACTGTTTTGCTGATTACTTGGCTCATTCAAACTTTCCCTGTCTCCATCGATCTAGCAGCAGACTTTGACAGTGCAAACAGGAAAATCATATGAGAACAGCTGGGAATTCAAGGTCAATTGCTGAAATGGATATTGGGTTTATTTTAATTTATCTATTTATAAATTCATTTTTATTAGACAATGATTACTTTTGACTGCACGAGGCTATGATTATTTTTTGACTGCACGAGGCTATGATTATTTTTGACTGCACGAGGCTATGATTACTATTGACTGCACGAGGCAATGATTACTTTTGACTGGACGAGGCTATGATTACTTTTGACTGCACGAGGCTATGATTACTTTTGACTGCACGAGGCTATGATTACTTTTGACTGCACGAGGCAATTATTACATTTGACTGCACGAGGCTATGATTACTTTTGTCTGCGCGAGGCAATGATTACTTTTGACTGCACGAGACTATGATTACTGTTGACTGCACGAGGCTTTGATTACTGTTGACTGCACGAGGCTATGATTACTGTTGACTGCACGAGGCAATGATTACTGTTGACTGCGCGAGGCAATGATTACTGTTGACTGCACGAGGCTATGATTACTGTTGACTGCACGAGGCAATGATTACTGTTGACTGCACGAGGCAATGATTACTGTTGACTGCACGAGGCAATGATTGCTTTTAACTGCACGAGGCTATGATTACTGTTGACTGCGCGAGGCAATGATTACTTTTGACTGCACCACGCTATGATTACTGTTGACTGCACGAGGCAATGATTACTCTTGACTGCGCGAGGCAATGATTACTGTTGACTGCACGAGGCTATGATTACTGTTGACTGCACGAGGTAATGATTGCTTTTAACTGCACGAGGCAATGATTGCTTTTAACTGCACGAGGCTATGATTACTTTTATCTTCTCTGCTTCCTTCCCTTTAATAATTGAAAACTAATAAGAACATATTTAGAACACTCGGGTGGTTGCTGATAGCTAAAGTTAAACCTGCAGCTCATACGTTCTGACACATTAAGTATCTATCTATATGGAACACTTAAAGCTACTGTGACGTTCAGACTTATTACATAGTGCAAAAGTGCGAGTGTGACGAGCAGTTATTGATCAACGACGTCAGAGCGTGTGAATGGTATTCATGACAACCTCCAGTGACGTCAACATTCAGTAGCCAGGATTAGTCTTCCTTAGTAAACTTTCAATGACAAACGTTGATGCGAGAAGCGTTTGGAGCCTAGTGCTGAGGTGAGAATTAATATCCTAGGCTGGTGTCTTTGTCACACGTGAGGCTGGTGTCTTTGTCACACGTGAGGCTGGTGTCTTTGTCACAAGTGAGGCTAGTGTCTTTGTCCCACGTGAGGCTAGTGTCTTTGTCACACGTGAGGCTAGTGTCTTTGTCCCACGGGAGGCTGGTGTCTTTGTCACACGTGAGGCTGGTGTCTTTGTCACACGTGAGGCTGGTGTCTTTGTCACACGTGAGGCTGGCGTCTTTGTCACACGTGAGGCTGGTGTCTTTGTCACACGTGAGGCTAGTGTCTTTGTCACACGTGAGGCTAGTGTCTTTGTCACACGTGGGGCTGGTGTCTTTGTCACACGTGAGGCTTGTGTCTTTGTCACACGTGAGGCTAGTGTCTTTGTCACACGTGAGGCTAGTGTCTTTGTCACACGTGAGACTGGTGTCTTTGTCACACGTGAGGCTGGTGTCTTTGTCACACGTGAGGCTAGTGTCTTTGTCACACGTGAGGCTGGTGTCTTTGTCACACGTGAGGCTAGTGTCTTTGTCACACGTGAGGCTGGTGTCTTTGTCACACGTGAGGCTAGTGTCTTTGTCACACGTGAGGCTGGTGTCTTTGTCACACGTGAGGCTAGTGTCTTTGTCACACGTGAGGCTAGTGTCTTTGTCCCACGTGAGGCTAGTGTCTTTGTCACACGTGAGGCTAGTGTCTTTGTCACACGTGAGGCTGGTGTCTTTGTCACACGTGAGGCTGGTGTCTTTGTCACACGTGAGGCTAGTGTCTTTGTCACACGTGAGGCTAGTGTCTTTGTCACACGTGAGGCTGGTGTCTTTGTCACACGTGAGGCTGGTGTCTTTGTCACACGTGAGGCTGGTGTCTTTGTCACACGTGAGGCTAGTGTCTTTATTCCACGTAAGGCTTTGTCTTTGTCACACGTGAGGCTGGTGTCTTTGTCACATGTGAGGCTGGTGTCTTTGTCACACGTGAGGCTGGTGTCTTTGTCACACGTGAGGCTAGTGTCTTTGTCACACGTGAGGCTGGTGTCTTTGTCACACGTGAGGCTAGTGTCTTTATCCCACGTAAGGCTGGTGTCTTTGTCACATGTGAGGCTGGTGTCTTTGTCACACGTGAGGCTGGTGTCTTTGTCACACGTGAGGCTAATGTCTTTGTCACACGTGAGGCTGGTGTCTTTGTCACATGTGAGGCTGGTGTCTTTGTCACACGTGAGGCTGGTGTCTTTGTCACACGTGAGGCTAGTGTCTTTGTCACACGTGAGGCTGGTGTCTTTGTCACACGTGAGGCTAGTGTCTTTTTCACACGTGAGGCTAGTGTCTTTGTCACACGTGAGGCTAGTGTCTTTGTCACACGTGAGGCTAGTGTCTTTGTCACACGTGAGGCTGGTGTCTTTGTCACACGTGAGGCTGGTGTCTTTGTCACACGTGAGGCTGGCGTCTTTGTCACACGTGAGGCTGGTGTCTTTGTCACACGTGAGGCTAGTGTCTTTGTCACACGTGAGGCTAGTGTCTTTGTCACACGTGGGGCTGGTGTCTTTGTCACACGTGAGGCTAGTGTCTTTTTCACACGTGAGGCTAGTGTCTTTGTCACACGTGAGGCTAGTGTCTTTGTCACACGTGAGGCTAGTGTCTTTGTCACACGTGAGGCTAGTGTCTTTGTCACACGTGAGGCTGGTGTCTTTGTCACACGTGAGGCT
Organism: Procambarus clarkii; assembly: GCF_040958095.1. Taxonomy (NCBI): domain Eukaryota; kingdom Metazoa; phylum Arthropoda; class Malacostraca; order Decapoda; family Cambaridae; genus Procambarus; species Procambarus clarkii. Next base: position 3,418,461 of record NC_091196.1, read on the forward strand.
AGTGTCTTTGTCACACGTGAGGCTAGTGTCTTTGTCCCACGTGAGGCTAGTGTCTTTGTCACACGTGAGGCTAGTGTCTTTGTCACACGTGAGGCTGGTGTCTTTGTCACACGTGAGGCTGGTGTCTTTGTCACACGTGAGGCTAGTGTCTTTGTCACACGTGAGGCTAGTGTCTTTGTCACACGTGAGGCTGGTGTCTTTGTCACACGTGAGGCTGGTGTCTTTGTCACACGTGAGGCTGGTGTCTTTGTCACACGTGAGGCTAGTGTCTTTATTCCACGTAAGGCTTTGTCTTTGTCACACGTGAGGCTGGTGTCTTTGTCACATGTGAGGCTGGTGTCTTTGTCACACGTGAGGCTGGTGTCTTTGTCACACGTGAGGCTAGTGTCTTTGTCACACGTGAGGCTGGTGTCTTTGTCACACGTGAGGCTAGTGTCTTTATCCCACGTAAGGCTGGTGTCTTTGTCACATGTGAGGCTGGTGTCTTTGTCACACGTGAGGCTGGTGTCTTTGTCACACGTGAGGCTAATGTCTTTGTCACACGTGAGGCTGGTGTCTTTGTCACATGTGAGGCTGGTGTCTTTGTCACACGTGAGGCTGGTGTCTTTGTCACACGTGAGGCTAGTGTCTTTGTCACACGTGAGGCTGGTGTCTTTGTCACACGTGAGGCTAGTGTCTTTTTCACACGTGAGGCTAGTGTCTTTGTCACACGTGAGGCTAGTGTCTTTGTCACACGTGAGGCTAGTGTCTTTGTCACACCTGAGGCTGGTGTCTTTGTCACACGTGAGGCTAGTGTCTTTGTCACACGTGAGGCTGGTGTCTTTGTCACGCGTGATGTCTGTGTCATGATCAAGGCAAGTTTATTTTAATTCCATTCTTCTGACATGTAATAAAAATTCTATAACTTGTCACAAATAAAATTCTTTTCATCAAATTTAGTAAGAAAATTTCACTGAATGACCCGATAGAATATGACATAACGATTGATTTGGCACTTTTGACAGCAAATCACACAATCTGCCCATTAACAGCAAACAAACACAATTTGCGTCTCCATATTAAACCTATCTTAACGAGCCTAGCCTGAGGACCGCTTGCAGTATTGACATGCTTCGAACCCTCCATCTCGCTAGTATGACTCACGGGATGCTCGTAAGCCTCCATCACCCACCACAGGGCCAGCCATCTCTCTGAAACATATATTGATAATCTGGCAGAGGATGCTGAGTCTGGAGATGAGGCGGGACACGCTGCCAGCATCAGGGCGCTGGATGATGAATACTTAGGACGGCGACAAGCACCGTGATTAATGGCTGGCGCCCTAGACGGCTTCAAGACATAAATTAAACACGTGTCGTATCAACGACGGGTGTTGGGGCATCTGCCATCCCATCTTCATGCCCAAACACACGGGGGTATAAAAGACTTGGTCGGGGTACCCGGCGTTGCCCGGGGACTGTCTCTCTTGTCATCTATTTATCTATTTATCAGTATAAATCATCTATTTATCTATCCACTTGTCCATCCATTTCTCCAGCTGTCTATTCATCTATCCATCGATTCATTTGTTCATCTATTCATCGATCTTCTTTCGGTCTGTTTCTCCATCTATCCTTCCTTCCATGTATCTTTGCAGAATATAATAGTTACCCCATTCGAATGTATGGTTCTTCAGTTTTCTATTGGAGCTGGAAGTTCACAATATAATTTTCATGTTTTATAGAACTACGGCCTTACTTTAAATAACAGGAAATATATGTTAGTTTTCCCGAGATCAATGAATAATGGTGTATATTTCTATAAGGAAAAAGTCTTTAATTTTCATTATTAATTTCGCAGGTATCCTGGCGGGCAGTGCCAAAAACCGTTGTTGGGGTTTGAAAGTGGCACTGGCACGCTGTTCCCTTATGAATTCTAGCGACTCCGATTAGCCTATGATCATCCCCTACCCCACACCATTCCCTCCACCAATTTAGGTGAAGCTCGCCCGAAGCGTCTGGCCTCCAGCTTTGGACAGACAAATAGATATTCTATCTCACAGTACAAACTTTTCACTGGAATACCTGTAACCTCCATCAATATTTAACAGAATATACTCTTCCTGGTTCTAACTGAATACGATCACTGATATTACAAATTTGTCTCATATATATATATATATATATATATATATATATATATATATATATATATATATATATATATATATATATATATGTCGTACCTAGTAGCCAGAACGCACTTCTCAGCCTACTATGCAAGGCCCGATTTGCCAAATAAGCCAAGTTTTCATGAATTAATTGTTTTTCGACGACCTAACCTACCTAACCTAACCTAACCTAACTTTTTTGGCTACCTAACCTAACCTAACCTATAAAGATAGGTTAGGTTAGGTTAGGTAGGGTTGGTTAGGTTCGGTCATATATCTACGTTAATTTTAACTACAATAAAAAAAAAATTGACCTCATACATAATCAAATGGGTAGCTTTATCATTTCATAAGAAAAAAATTTGAGAAAATATATTAATTCAGGAAAACTTGGCTTATTAGGCAAATTTGGCCTTGCATATTAGGCTGAGAAGTGCGTTCTGGCTACTAGGTACGACATATATATATATATATATATATATATATATATATATATATATATATATATATATATATATATATATATATATGTCGTACCTAATAGCCAGAACGCACTTCTCAGCCTACTATTCAAGGCCCGATTTGCCTAATAAGCCAAGTTTTCATGAATTAATGTTTTTTCGTCTACCTAACCTACCTAACCTAACCTAACCTAACTTTTTTTGGCTACCTAACCTAACCTTACCTATAAATATAGGTTAGGTTAGGTTAGGTAGGGTTGGTTAGGTTCGGTCATATATCTACGTTAATTTTAACTCCAATAAAAAAAAATTGACCTCATACATAGAGAAAAGGGTTGCTTTATCATTTCATAAGAAAAAAATTTTAGTAAATATATTAATTCAGGAAAACTTGGCTTATTAGGCAAATCGGGCCTTGAATAGTAGGCTGAGAAGTGAGTTCTGGCTACTAGGTACGACATATATATATATATACATTATTAAATATGACCGAAAAAGTAAGATTAATAATTCTAACACGAATTTTCTCAATCTTTCGTACATTTCTTTTCACTGTTGGTGGTAATTCAAAAATCAATTCTCCAAAATTCATTTTTATTTCTAGTCTGACGCGACACTTGAGCGCGTTTCGTAAAACTTATTACATTTTCAAAGACTTTAGTTTACACATACACAACTGAATAGAACTTACACATCTCCGATTTGTTTTATATCTACATTTGAGTGAGGTGGATGGGGTGAGGTGTATTAATAGGGTATTAAATGGAAGACACTGCTTTGTGTCCAGACACAAAGCAGAACGCTTTAAAAGAGACTAACGTCGTCTATGCCTTCAAATGCCCTCTTGGGGACTGTAAGCTCCAAAAAACCCAGTATATAGGCAAGACAACAACATCTCTTTCTAGGCGTTTAACGATGCATAAGCAACAGGGCTCCATTAAGGAACATATAATCTCTTCCCACAACCAAATTATCGCCAGAGAAATCCTAGTAAACAACACAGAAATCATCGATAGATACAGCGATAGCAGGCGGCTTGACGTTTGCGAGGCACTACACATTAAGAAGTCAACACCAGCAATCAACAGCAAATTAATGCCCAACTATATTCTACCCACCTCAAGACTCCGCTCCAATATAGAAGCATCAAGAAATATGGACCAATAGGCTTTCTACAATCACTTCCATTCAATACCCATTGTTTCGTGTTCTGTCTTGTGTTGATGAATTTAATACCCTATTAATACCACCTCACCCCATCCACCTCACTCAAATGTAGATATAAAACAAATCGGAGATGTGTAAGTTCTATTCAGTTGTGTATGTGTAAACTAAAGTCTTTGAAAATGTAATAAGTTTTACGATACGCGCTCGTGTCGCGTCAGACTAGAAATAAAAATGAATTTTGGAGAATTGATTTTTGAATTACCACCAACAGTGAAAAGAAATGTACGAAACATTGAGAAAATTCGTGTTAGAATTATTAATCTTACTTTTTCGGTCATATTTAATAATATATGTCTACAGGAAAGACTGCTACCAAAATATACTAATATATATATATATATATATATATATATATATATATATATATATATATATATATATATATATATATATACATATATATATATATATATATATATATATATATATATATATATATATATATATATATATATAGATAGATAGATAGATATGCATGCTTGTTTTAATTATAGACACAAAGATTTATTATATTTGACGAGAACTTTTATTTTCTCCATTTTTCTATTATAAACATTTTCTCTATAATTGTTAACAAAAATTCAAAATATTGAATTTTACGGTCTAAACATTTGGTTAATATTCGGTTCGTTGTATATGTGTGTACGAAACAACTGAATCCCAATTCAGCGGTGATGTTAAAAATAGAACAAGACGAAATTGTCACTGGAGGACTGCTCAGGACGTAATGGGGTGGAAGTGGTGTGAATGGGCAATACTGTTGAAATTTGAGGTGCGGTGTCGGACAAATGAAGATGGTTAGCTAGTGAATTAGAGGTTAGAAAGGCTGCTAGTGGCTAGAGAAGTTAGAGAAATGGACGGAGGGAGATAAGAAGCAAAGGTTGATGGAATAAATGAAATAAGAACAGTCGCGATGGGAGGCCGGGATGTGGGGGGGGGGGGGGGAACACGAGGGTCAGGGCAGAGGATAAATATAGAATTGAATGAAAAAATATTGTTGGTAAGAAAACATAATATTGTGAGGAAAGTGAACTCTGAGACAGGTGGGAAAGAGAGAGAGAGAAAGAGCAATACTGTCTAGGTGAGGGGAAAGTTAGTGCTCGCTAAGGAATGTGTTGTGAGGGGAGGGGAGAGAGAGAAAGGAAGGAGCGGTGAGAGAGAGAGAGGAAAAGAATGCGTGAGCTGAGAAACGCGGACCGAAGCTCTGGGGTGTTAAAGCTGCGAGGCTTTCCCTTCGTGGGACTCAAATGTGAGAAGGATGGGATGGTGTGACGGATGGTGGGAGGGAGAAGTAGAGCAGCGTTAAAGGTGAGATGGAAGGAGAGAGAGAGAGAGAAGGAGCAGAAAGTAAAGGTAGGGATACTTGATGTGTTGGGTGGATGGTTGATTTTTTGAGAGGGAGAGAATGGGTGAGGAGAGGACAAAATAACAATGTGTTAGGAGGGAGAGAAGGGCTGTAATGGGGCATAAGATTATCAGAAGAGGTTGAGCATGTTTATTAGATAAACATAGAGGTAGGGGAGGTGAGACGGATATAATAACAGGAGTATAAAGATGTAGGGATGTGAGTGGAGTAGACTTACGGGTTATTCATACCCGTGCCACCTCTTGGGTGGCTTAATCTTCATCAATCAATCAATGGGTAGAAAGAAGGCTGTTGGGCAGTAGAACTCCCAGAACTCCATCCAGGTACAATCCAAAAGGGGCTGGGTTAGAATGCTTGAAGGAACAGCGTGTATGTGTGTGTATCTACTCGCCCAGTTGTTTAGTTTGCACATTGTTTAATTTGTATAAGTAAGCTTCTGCGTTTTCATAAAGATTTTAAGTGGCAAAGCCTCGTGACCCTATCAGCACTGGTCTCATAAATCATAAAACTGTGGATGAAGCTTCCGTCAACAGCCTCATATCTGCGTCAACAGTCTCATATCTGGATCAACAGCTTCATATCTGCGTCAACAGTCTAATATCTGCGTCAACAGCCTCATATCTGCGTCAACAACCTCATCTTGTAGCTCCTAACATTTCCTCGCTGATCCCAAAATAAAAGTGTTTTATTTAAGTGAAAGTGAAATGAAAGTGTGAACATCACTGGCTTCATTAGGTAACCTTCTTCCTGTTATGGTTCTGTGTTTTATTGCTTCTTATACTGAAATGTCTAATGTTTATTATTTGTATTATGATCCGTTTCACTTGAGAATGAAGTTGAAAAAATAACTACAAAAGTTATTTTTACAGTCTTCTTATGGCCGGACGGAGATGCGATTCGTTGATCGTGTCAACATTTTCAAAGGCCGAGTAAAGTGAATATAATCTTGCATGTACGACCTGAATATTACAACCCATCCTCCTGTTTATATAGTACTTTGTGTAACTATGTGGACCATCGTACATATATTGACGTATTGGACAATTAGATAGTAAAATTTGGTACTATTAGTCTGAAGAAAGTAAGGGCAAAAACAAACTTAAGAATTCCTAGACCTAGTTCAGTACATATATATGCTATATTAGGCCTCAGATGGCATGTATTAGGTCTAGGATGGTTAGATTTTATTGGCAAAATATATACAAAATCTTTTGCAGTTTGTCCAAATTCAGTGGTACCAAATTCTACTTTCCAAATGCCCATTACGTCAATAATACAATGGTGCACATCACGGCTATAAGTACTGTCTGAAACAGGAGGATGGTCTAGAATATAACCGAGAGAGGGAAGTGTGTCTTATTGACATCCAGTTATTGCGACTTAGCCTGCATGCGACCATAGCCTCATGACACACAATAATAGAGGTTTCCCCGCGCAGGTTGGTGCTCGTGGGTGGCGGGTCCGGTCTTCGTGGAGTCTCCCGCCAACGTGACGGTGAGCGAGGGCGCCCACGCCTTCCTCCCCTGCCGGGTGGCCAACCTCGGCGACAGATCCGTAAGTATATGCACACTTCTCAAACTGTTTATTGTGCGCGGGAGATTTTGCTTCAACCAGTTGACTGGAAAGTTGAAAGAGTTATAAGAGCGGTTCTGTTGGCCCTAATAACCAGTCTTCACTCTTTTTCCTACGAAATCTCCTGCAGATAGTCTTGCAATTCCTAGCCTTACAATTCGGCTAGGAAATAGTTACCGGAATTTACCCAAGAGACACTAACACTCTAGTGCCTTCGACAAGGACAGGAAGCAGGCGGCTTGTCAAACGCCACACCTATCCCATTCCTACTGGTATCGGTCGACTCAACTGTTCATGGGTAATAAGGAAATAATAAATAATCTGCACTAACCTATTTTGAAGGGGGTAAGGGATCTCTCCTTGCTTTTTAACAACTCATTATTATAGATAAAAGAGACGCAGTTAAATTGGCCAACAATAAATCTTTGCTTAATATTCTTGAAAAGTAGAATGGAGACTTGAAGTTTTCTTGGTCTACAATATACTTTAGGTTGTATATAAAATTCTTTTTCTACTCCAGTGGAATTCTCTTAAGCGTGAAGGAACTGTCAGATTCAAGGATACAACTGTTTTGGGGCCTTAGGTCAAAATAGTTAATGAGCCCATCCTAAACAGGCCTAACTAAAGCAACAACATGGAAAACATTATTTTTGTTATTTGAAGAAATTTTGAAAGCTTTGAAACGAATGTCAGCGCAGCTTCTTTCTTAGATTTTAATTTACGTTTTGAGACTTTAAACATACAACAAAAGTATGTATGTATACTATTAACATACAACAAAAGTATGTATGTATACTTTTAACATACAACATAAACAGTATTAGGAATTAGGTCTCGCTTCTCGGCGTATTCACACACAGAGTTCATTAGTGCTGGACTATGTTCAAGCCTAACGCGTACTTGCTGATTGATCAGTAAACTACCTAAAGTATACATGCTGATTGATCAGTAAACTACCTAAAGTATACATGCTGATTGATCAGTAAACTACCTAAAGTATACATGCTGATTGATCAGTAAACTACCTAAAGTATACATGCTGATTGATCAGTAAACTACCTAAAGTATACATGCTGATTGATCAGTAAACTACCTAAAGTATACATGCTGATTGATCAGTAAACTACCTAAAGAATACATGCTGATTGATCAGTACACTACCTAAAGTATACATGTTGATTGATCAGTAAACTACCTAAAGTATGCATGCTGATTGATCAGTAAACTACCTAAAGTATACATGCTGATTGATCAGTACACTACCTAAAGTATACATGCTGATTGATCAGTAAACTACCTAAAGTATACATGCTGATTGATCAGTAAACTACCCAATGTATACTTGCTGACTGATCAGTAAACTACCTAAAGTATACTTGCTGATTGATCAGTAAACTACCCAATGTATACTTGCTGATTGATCAGTAAACTACCTAAAGTATACTTGCTGATTGATCAATACACTACATAAAGTATACTTGCTGATTGATCAGTAAACTACTTAAAGTATACTTGCTGATTGATCAGTACATTACCTAAAGTATACTTGCTGATTGGTCAGTACACTACCTAAAGTATATTTGCTGATTGATCACTAAACTACCTGAAGTATACTTACTGATTGATCAGTATACTACCTAAAGTATACTTACTGATTGATCAGTACACTACGTAAAGTATACTTGCTGATTGATCAGTAAACTACCTAAAGTATACTTGCTGATTGATCACTAAACTACCTAAAGTATACTTACTGATTGATCAGTATACTACCTAAAGTATACTTGCTGATTGATCAGTATACTACCTAAAGTATACTTGCTGATTGATCAGTAAACTATTGTGGTGGCATACAATAGCTCTCCAGAGCCATTGCCAGGTGTTAGTATTACGGCCAAACAACCTATGGAGATTTCCTATGTCTTGCACAAGTTCTCTCTGACCAGCCAGCAACTATGCTCAACGGCAAAAGATAACTTTCGGTTTATATACATACACCAAGAAGTCTGGTATACCCAGAGTGCTCCAGAGGTTTTTATAGACTTTAAGTCCAACACCAAACATGTAAAATTAAATCCAAATACGTATATTGTTAAATATAATTAACCAACAAATTAGTAAAACTTTAGGCTAATTATCATGTCCCAAGTTCCGTCTCGGTGGAACTAACAGGAGCGAGTGTTCACTCCTAGTTACACCACACTAGACCAGCCAACAGACGCTAGTGTTCACTCCTAGTTACACCACACTAGACCAGCCAACAGACGCTAGTGTTCACTCCTAGTTACACCACACTAGACCAGCCAACAGACGCTAGTGTTCACTCCTAGTTACACCACACTAGACCAGCCAACAGGCGCTAGTGTTCACTCCAAGTTACACCACACTAGACCAGCCAACAGACGCTAGTGTTCACTCCTAGTTACACCACACTAGACCAGCCAACAAACGCTAGTGTTCACTCCTAGTTACACCACACTAGACCAGCCAACAAACGCTACTGTTCACTCCTAGTTACACAACACTAGACCAGCCAACAGACGCTAGTGTTCACTCCTAGTTACACCACACTTGACTATTAACACAAATTTTTTACTCGAATTTAAATCCTTTCGATAAGGCTTCAAAATGTAAATTTTCCGCTAGATGTAAAACCATTTTTTTTAGGGATGAATCTTTGTTTCTTTAATATATGTATTTATATGTATATATATATATATATATATATATATATATATATATATATATATATATATATATATATATATATATATATATATATATATATATATATGTCGTACCTAGTAGCCAGAACGCACTTCTCATCCTACTATGCAAGGCCCGATTTGCCTAGTAAGCCAAGTTTTCATGAATTAATTGTTTTTCGACTACCTAACCTACCTAATCTAACCTAACCTAACTTTTTCGGCTACCTAACCTAACCTAACCTATAAAGATAGGTTAGGTTAGGTTAGGTAGGGTTGGTTAGGTTCGGTCATATATCTAAGTTAATTTTAACTCCAATAAAAAAAAATTACATCATACATAATGAAATGGGTAGCTTTATCATTTCATAAGAAAAAAATTAGAGAAAATATATTAATTCAGGAAAACTTGGCTTATTAGGCAAATCGGGCCTTGCATAGTAGGCTAAGAAGTGCGTTCTGGCTACTAGGTACGACATATATATATGTTGTACCTAGTAGCCAGATTGCACTATTTGGCCTACTGTGCAAGGCTCGATTTGCCTAATAAGCCAAGTTTTCATGATTTTATATTTTTTTATTTTTTTCGTATGAAATGATAAATCTACCCATTTCATTATGTATGCTGTCACGTGGAGGTGGGCCGGGGCTCTGATAGCACTCGGCTGCTAGGGGCTCAAAAGGCCGAATACTCAGCCCCTCCGACTCCCGGGATTCACCGGAGTCTCCTTGGTCACACAGGAGACGACCAACAATGCCCACCTCCGCAGGTCTTTGCTTCCACCACAAAAGGGGTGCCACTGATTCACCCTGGAAGTCCTTCAGTCAAACACGGGGAAACTGCTGTTAACAGTTCCGGCCTAGACCCGTGGAGGAGTGAAGGAAGACTCAGGCTTACCTTATAACCATAACCTCCCTGAGTCTTGCCTGCCAGACAAGAAGGTTGCAGGAATTCCTTTCCCGTCTGTCTTCTCTATCTTCTTCTTAGCAAGGTCGCCAGCTGGGTTATTATATCTGCACCCCAGCAATGCAGTTCAGTGGGTGTATTATATATTGTTTGTAGCCAGAAGATTGCTACTCCCAAAGATCTGCTACTAGACTGTTGGCCCAGGGTACTCTCCCAGGAAGGTCTGTGTGGCTTTACCTCTCTCTAGCCACTACGTTAATAGTTGCCACCATTCAGGCACCGATACTGATCGGATGGCTAAGGGTACACTTTTATGTAAGTCTGTGCTGTCTTTACCACTCTCCAGGCAATAAGAACTGCTATAGAGAACGTAGTGTTCCCTAGGTGGTACTATGATAACCTTCGTGTATGCTCATAGAGAAATATCATAAATGGAGGCACACTTAAACACAGTGATAAAATGTGTGAATTTACTGATGCAAATTACATGAACACACACAGAATCACAAGTAATACATGAATATGGAAATATGGATAATAAGTCTGGAGATCGTCAGCCTCTTCTTCCACGACCTCCAACACTCCTTCAACTGGGCAGAAAAACAGGAGTCCCACACTCTCACACAGGAGGGCCTCTTCACCCCGTTGGCGCCTCTCCTTCACTGTCCTGCCATCCATACACACTGTCCCCTCTGACAGTCCTGGACACAAGCTGCCTTGCAGCCTATTCTACTACTAAAGTTTAAAAGTCCTGCTGCCACATACATAAGTAAATATTGTGGCCTAACTAGCCTACTCACACAAGGGGTAATGGGAGGGAAAATGATCTACCTTACATTCCTGGCTCACGACGCCTGTCCCTCGATGGTGTGAGGTTCCCACGCTTCCTGAATCGATCCTCGACGATCCAGGAACGTTCCACAGGTCCTCAGGTGTCGTGGAGCCTTCGCGTCGTCGCCGTTCCAATCCCTGAGATTCAGCTACCCCAATCCTGGTTCATCGATAGGCGCTGAGCTAATCACTATTTTCCCACACTCGCCCCTTCCACAAGGCGTTGCTCCTTGTCCTAGGCACGGTGTCGTCCTTCCAAAACCCTCAGTGGATGTGACCCGGTCACAGTTAGGCTTGCCCGCCACACCTTTTCAGGCCCCCAACGTCCAGCGTCGCCGCCCAGCGTCGTCGCCGAATATTTTCCCAGTTTGGCCCTCTTTCGCTCAATAAACTTGGTTCCTTTTTGCTTCCCAGAAGCGCAGGGTCTCCAATATATCCGATGGGCTGCGATAGCCTACACTAATCCACTAAGAAAGGCTTGTAGAGCCTCTAATCCTTGAGAGCAGACCGAGGTGCGTCCTGTCGCTTCCAAGGTCGGGTCAACTCTGACGTTGGCGCCGCCCGGGGCACTCAGTGACGTCACGGTGGGCCCTGATTGGTCGCCCGCGACCTAAGTCGGCCAATCCGCGATCGGCTAGTGTCCCTTCCAAAAGGTCATATCTGCATTAGGGGATACTCTTTCATTTTATATCAGGGCGCCAATTTCCCCTTATTTACAACTTATAATGTAACGTTCTCCCTTAACTGGCAGCCGGTCCGGTCGCCACATATATCATTAGACTCCCTGAACCTCAGAGAATCAGTAGGGAGAGCTGATACGACTCTTTAAGCCGGCAAACGAAAGAAATAGGAGAGGGCACCGTAACAATGCGTTATTTTTTTTAAATTTGAGTTTAAACTAACATAGATATATGACCGAACCTAACCAACCCTACTTAACCTAACCTAAACTAACATTACTAAGACAAAAAACTTATGTTCTTGATATAATATAATAATACGAAGTCCAAAAAAGCAATTGGAAACAATTTATTGAAAATAATGAAAATTACTCGGCCTATTAGGCAAATCAGGCCTTGCATAGTAGGCCGAGAAGTATATATATATATATATATATATATATATATATATATATATATATATATATATATATATATATATATATATATATATATAAGGGAAGGGAGTACCACCTCTGGCTGGAAGAAGGGGGATCCATAGCCTCGGAGGAATCCACACATAACGCATTGGAGGGAATGTAGGTCCCCTCCAGTACAGTTTCTGTGTGCTTTTCTCCTACCACCCCCTCTTTTCTTTTTTTTTTTTTTTTTGCTTTATTGTGTATTTAAAGGTTATATATATACATGTATATATATATATATATATATATATATATATATATATATATATATATATATATATATGCGAACAAGCCTGAATGGTCCCCAGGACAATATGCAACTGAAAACTCACACCCCAGAAGTGACTCGAACCCATACTCCCAGAAGCAACGCAACTGGTATGTACAAGACGCCTTAATCCACTTGACCATCACGACCGGACATAATGAGGTGATAGCCGAGGCTATTTGAACCACCCCACCGCCGGCACTCGGATAGTAATCTTGGGCATAGCATTTTACCAAATCACCTCATTCTTTGGGGCACACGTGAGGAACACAAATGCGAACAAGCCTGAATGGTCCCCAGGACAATATGCAACTGAAAACTCACACCCCAGAAGTGACTCGAACCCATACTCCCAGAAGCAACGCAACTGGTATGTACAAGACGCCTTAATCCACTTGACCATCACGACCGGACATAATGAGGTGATAGCCGAGGCTATTTGAACCACCCCACCGCCGGCACTCGGATAGTAATCTTGGGCATAGCATTTTACCAAATCACCTCATTAAGGCGTCTTGTACATACCAGTTGCGTTGCTTCTGGGAGTATGGGTTCGAGTCACTTCTGGGGTGTGAGTTTTCAGTTGCATATTGTCCTGGGGACCATTCAGGCTTGTTCGCATTTGTGTTCCTCACGTGTGCCCCAAAGAATGAGGTGATTTGGTAAAATGCTATGCCCAAGATTACTATCCGAGTGCCGGCGGTGGGGTGGTTCAAATAGCCTCGGCTATCACCTCATTATGTCCGGTCGTGATGGTCAAGTGGATTAAGGCGTCTTGTACATACCAGTTGCGTTGCTTCTGGGAGTATGGGTTCGAGTCACTTCTGGGGTGTGAGTTTTCAGTTGCATATTGTCCTGGGGACCATTCAGGCTTGTTCGCATTTGTGTTCCTCACGTGTGCCCCAAAGATTGAGGTGATTTGGTAAAATGCTATGCCCAAGATTACTATCCGAGTGCCGGCGGTGGGGTGGTTCAAATAGCCTCGGCTATCACCTCATTATGTCCGGTCGTGATGGTCAAGTGGGTTAAGGCGTCTTGTACATACCAGTTGCGTTGCTTCTGGGAGTATGGGTTCGAGTCACTTCTGGGGTGTGAGTTTTCAGTTGCATATTGTCCTGGGGACCATTCAGGCTTGTTCGCATTTGTGTTCCTCACGTGTGCCCCAAAGAATGAGGTGATTTGGTAAAATGCTATGCCCAAGATTACTATCCGAGTGCCGGCGGTGGGGTGGTTCAAATAGCCTCGGCTATCACCTCATTATGTCCGGTCGTGATGGTCAAGTGGATTAAGGCGTCTTGTACATACCAGTTGCGTTGCTTCTGGGAGTATGGGTTCGAGTCACTTCTGGGGTGTGAGTTTTCAGTTATATATATATATATATATATATATATATATATATATATATATATATATATATATATATATATATATATATGTATATTGGATAAGTAAACATATGAATGGAAGTAACTGCAGAAGGTCTATTGGCCCATACTTCCTCTGGCTGCTTCTATATTAGTTCGGGGTCTTGAAGTAGGTAGAATATAGTTGTGCATTAATTGGCTGTTGATTGCTGGTGTTGACTTTTTGATGTGTAGTGCCTCGCAGATGTCAAGCCGCCTGCTATCGCTGTATCTATCGATGATTTCTGTGTTGTTTGTTAAGATTTCTCTGGTGATGGTCTGGTTGTGAGAAGAGATTATATGTTCCTTAATGGAACCCTGTTGCTTATGCATCGTTAATCGCCTGGAAAGAGATGTTGTTGTCTTGCCTATATACTGAGTTCTTTGGGGCTTACAGTCCCCAAGTGGGCATTTAAAGGCATAGACGACGTTGGTCTCCTTCAGCGTTCTGCTTGGTGTCTGGCGAGTTCTTCATGAGTAGATTGGCCGTTTTTTTGGTTTATAATAAAATTATCAATTGTATTTTCTGATTTTTGTCTGTAGGGATGACATTCCTATCAACAATATCTTTCAGGACCCTTTCCTCCGTTTTATGAGCTGTGGAAAAGAAGTTCCTGTAAAATAGTCTAATTGGGGGTACAAGTGTTTTGTTGGTTGACTCTTCAGAAGTTGCATGGCTCTACAGACAAAAATCAGAAAATACAATTGATAATTTATTATAAAACAAAACAAAAACGGCCAATCTACTCATGAAAAACTCGCCAGACACCAAGCAGAACGCTTTGAAGGAGACCAACGTCGTCTATGCCTTTAAATGCCCACTTGGAGACTGTAAACCCCCAAAGAACTTAGTATATAGGCAAGACAACAACGCCTCTTTCTAGGCGACTAACTATGCAGTCAAGTGTATAATATATATATATATATATATATATATATATATATATATATATATATATATATATATATATATATATGTATATATATATATATATATATATATATATATATATATATATATATATATATATATATATATGCGACCAACTTGAATGATCTCCAAGCCAATATAAAACTGAAAGCTCCACACCCCAGAAGGTTTCGAACCCAGACAGCCAGGAGCATTATGCAACTGGCGTACCCGGTACCTTAACCACTCCACAACCGTGACTGTACAAAAAGACATTGGTAACCGAGGCTATATCCCCCAACGTCCCGACAGCACTTGGTGGTAATCTTGGGCATACCCCAAGAGCTATACACACACACACACACACACACACACACACACACACACACACACACACACACACACACACGCACACACACGACGAGGATAAGTACAGGACAGAGATGGTTGGGCAGACTGCATATTTCTGGACTGCCAAAAAGCCTTTGATACAGTACCGCACATGAGACTGCTGTTCAAGCTCGAGAGGCAGGCGGGGGTGGGGGGAAAGGTCATAGCATGGATAAGGAACTACCTAACAGGAAGGAGCCAAAGAGTTACGGTAAGGCTCGAGAAGTCGGACTGGCGAACAGCAACAAGCGGAGTACCACAAGGATCGGTGCTGGGACCAATTCTATTTCTTGTATATGTTATCGACATGTTTACAGGAGTAGAGTCCTACATGTCGATGTTTGCGGATGACGCAAAGTTGATGAGAAGAGTTGTGACAGATGAGGATTGCAGGATCCTCCAAGAGGACCTGAAACAGGTTGCAGAGATGGTCAGAGAAATGGCTACTGGAATTCAACCGAGCAAATGTAAAGTTATGGAAATGGGACTAGGAGATAGGAGACCAAAGGGACAGTACACAATGAAGGGGAACAGCCTACCTGTGACGACACGCGAAAGAGACCTGGGGTGGACATAACACCTAATCTATCTCCTGAGGCACATATAAATAGGATAACGACAGCAGCGTACTCTACACTGGCAAAAGTTAGAACATCATTCAGAAACCTAAGTAAGGAGACATTTAGGGTGCTTTACACTGCCTACGTGAGGCCAGTCTTAGAGTATGCCGCCTCATCATGGAGTCCCCATCTGAAGAAGCATATAATGAAACTAGAAAAGGTTCAGAGGTTTGCAACGAGACTCGTCCCAGAGCTACGAGGGATGGGGTATGAGGAGCGCCTGAGGGAACTGTGCCTTACGACACTAGAAAGAAGAAGGGAGAGGGGGGACATGATAGGAACGTATAAGATACTCAGAGGGATTGACAGAGTGGACATAGACGAAATGTTCACACGGAATAGTAACAGAACGAGGGGACATGAATGGAAGCTTGAAACTCAGATGAGTCACAGAGATGTTAGGAAGTTTTCTTTTAGCGTGAGAGTAGTGGGAAAATGGAATGCACTTCAGGAACAGGTTGTTGAAGCAAATACTATTCATAATTTTAAAACCAGGTATGATAGGGAAATGGGACAGGAGTCATTGCTGTAAACAACCGATGCTCGAAAGGCGGGATCCAAGAGTCAATGCTCGATCCTGCAGACACAACTAGGTGAGCACACACATGCACACACACACATACACACACACGCACATACATAAACACACATATATATATATATATATATATATATATATATCCTCTAGGAAACTTTCTTCATCAACAGCCTCTAGAAAACAAAAATCCTTTTATTTCCTCTTGATGTTCTCATTTTGTTACCAATCATATATATAAATGAGTAATTTTATATAAAGAAGTATATAATAATTATAATTAAAAAAAGGGGTTTGTAGCAGAAGCAAATACTGACAAGGCTTTAGAGTCAAATTAAAAAATTTTTTATGAATATTTCACTCTGAATAATCATTTCTCTGAGGCTATGGAGAACCCGCGTAGACTTGTAACACCCACTGAAGCTGTGTTGCAGGTGTAGTGTCACAGGTGCTGCTACAAGTGTTGTGTTCCTGCAGGTGACGTGGATGAGACGACGAAACCTGCACATCATCACGGCGGGACTCCTCACCTACTCTCCCGACGACCGCTACAGAGTAAGTCACTTCACACACACTCAACACTCAGGCAACTAATGTACTCTTACTTGGCTTACCTCTTGTCCGATCTTTATGTAATTATTTGTTTATTGATATATATATATATATATATATATATATATATATATATATATATATATATATATATATATATATATATGTGAGAAGCTGCATGAACGCGCAAGCCATATATATATATATATATATATATATATATATATATATATATATATATATATATATATATATATATATATATATATATACATATATATATATATATCTGTATCTATAAAGGGAAATACCTCTATATTTGTTTGTTAGTTTGTTAGTTTGTTTAATTGTTCCTAGTAGTTGCTATTGCCAACTCTGGCGAGTCGGGAGTGGCATCAATAAAAAGAGTGTCATGAGATTCTGTGCCAAAGTGACCCCCACACAAAAACATGACATTCTGACACGACTCTGAATTGTTATTATTATCATTATTATTTTGAGACAATCAACTGGTGCTCTTAGATGCCTCGAACCCACGACCAGCATACTGCCAGCTGCAACCTCTGCAAGAGTCACTGCAGAGTTGCAGTTGATTTTCTCATTGATATATATATCACGTTAGTGTACTTTCTCGGTTATTATCTTTATTTTAAATTTTATTATTATTATTATTATTATTATTATTTTTGTCATATTATAAAACATTATGCACTGATCATTCCAAATCAAAAATAAATCTAATAATAATAAGACCGACATATACTGACATGTGATACATGCTGACACACATGCCAACTCATGATACTTGTTAACACATGATAAATAACATTGGATTCAAACTGTCACACATGACACATGACACATACTGACACACGTGAGACATACCCGCACTTGGGTAGACTCCGGGCTGTACTAGACTCTTAAGATGGTAGAAGGCAACTGTTGGCTGGCTGTTGAAAGTTGGTTGAGAGGGTGAGAACAAACACTATATATATATATTGTCGGGAAACGTCCTGTAAGCGAGTAACGGTGTACGCAAGATCTTTATCCCGGACACCTGGCAAGATCGCCAATGTCAGGGTTTACTTTAGTTGTAAGTATAAGTATAAGTAACCGTTTTTGATATCCGGTCAACGGTCGCCAACGTCGGGGTGTCCCTCTCTCTACATCGACACCACCCAGTAGTATTAGCGACAACTGTTACTCACCGTAGCCCTGCGGGTCTTCACTCAATCCTCGCGGCGCCACTGTTCGCCAGGAGAGTATCCTAGTCGATCTCCAGCTGGCCTTCTAGCCAAAGATGAGTGGGAACACAGTCTGCTCTCTCCCAACCATGTGCCCGCCCCGACAAGGGCTCTACTACTAACTGCAAGGTCGCCAACTGGTGTTTCCCATGTCCAGTAACACGTCAGTGGTATTGTGGAATTGTGGTACTAATGGCAGAGTGCTCACTCATTAAATCTGGTCACAGGCAGGTATATGTCTCTAATACTCTCACTCTTTGGAACTGTTCTATAGCAACAAGATATATGGAGGGATAATACAAGAGCAAAGGTATTTTGTATTTTACTTAAAAACTTCAAGGTATTATATCCGTATCAACAACGAAACATCAAGTACAATGCAGAAAGTCACTCTCTCTTCATAAAACTGGGGCTCGTCTAGAGGGCAACACTCCCCCTCTCCTGTCAATGTCAGCTGGGCAGCCCCCTTCACCGTGCGAATGCTTAGTACTTGTTTCTTTGGCGTGAAGTGCCTGATTCTTTAAATTCGCAGGGATCACTATGTTTGTAATCAACACAATATTTCTATAATGGCAATGATTCACCACACTGATCTCAAGTTCAATAACTCATTTCTACAGCGATTAACATATTTCACTATAATGGCATAATGCACTGTACTTCATAATCATTACAATGAATGCAATTAACCACGGTACTGTCCTTAGATTAAGCAATTCCTCTCGAAGGCGATAACGCAATTAATCACTGCACACATGTAAATGTTATTCATCCCACCAACATATACATATATAGAGATAAATTCATCAATATCAATAATAATAAGATAAATACTGGGCACACAGCCTAACATCAATAACTGGTACACTTATATATATATTCTCTGACATAAGTTATCATATTAATGTCACATGAAAGAAATCATCAACGACACAGTAAACTCTTCAATGATAACAGATGCATCCACACACCACAAATATATATATATACCGTGAGAGCTTTCTACAGCCTCACTTCTCACAACTGTGTCCTACCGTGACATAGAGATTAGTGAGCCTTGCTCACGACATGAAAGATACTCTGGCTAAATATATAGCTGACTAAAGGGGAATTGGGAGGGAAACTAGAATCACCTTCTTCCACCTCACTGATGTGGACTCGCCCTCCGGGGAAGGTTGAATTGTAGCTCCTGGTCCCGGCTCTCGCCTCATTGTAGGAAACGCCCCCACACACACTTTTTTTTCAGGGATATTCCTGCGCGGGCCCTAAGCCTCTGGCTGGCCCACTAAGTGTTGCTTGTTTCTGTTTTACTTGGGCGGAGTATGAGTATTTATGACTCGTATGGTCGCTTCAGTAAGATTTTGCCATATGTGTTTAACAACTTCTTCTGCACTGTTAAATCTAAGTTGAAATCTTAATGGGTTTGTAACTGTGCACTGTGTTAGATAATGTTCCAGTGGTCTGTCGGGCATTTCTCCACAGTGTTAACATTTCCTCTCATCTTCCGGAACCTGTAAGCCTATTTCCCATGCACATGGGTATCCAAGCCTGATGCGATGTAAGTGCACTTCTGTTGCTCTACTGTTCCCTTTCATCAAACTAAGTGGTTCGTAGTTGGTTGAATTCTTGTACCAACCCACAGATCTTGATGTTGCAACTGCTGTGTTGTGGTCACTGTACATCTTTTGCATTGCTCTGTTTCTAATTACTTTCTTAATCTGTGATAGACTCTGTGGTATGTAAATGTCTACATTTCTCCTCTTAGTAGCAAGTTTTGCAGCTTTGTCTGCAATGTCATTTCCTATTATTCCCACATGACTTGGCACCCAGTTGATAAGTACCCGTCGGCCTTGTCGTTTGAGTGTTTGCATGAATGATATGACATTTGTGATCAGATGGATGTTATCACATATGTGTTCTTGTTGCAAGGTTTCAATGGTGGTTCTCGAATCTGTATGTATGATAACATGTTGTCGGTGTTCAGCAAGAGCATGTTCCAAAGCCTTTTGAATGGCTAGCATCTCTGTTTGTAAAGTCGAACACCCATTTGAGAGCCTCCAACTATTTACAGAGTTTCCTGCTTTAACTGCAGCTCCGGTTTCTTGTCCCTGCTGGTCTACTGATCCATCTGTGAAGTAAGTGAAGCTGTCGGATGCCATGTTTGCTTCTATATGCATCTGTGCAATGTTACGTAGCAGATGAGGATTTGTCTGGTTCTTCTTTCCTTCAAGAGCCATAATCTTAAAGTCTGCTGGCAGAGATTCCCAAGGGGCTTGCATAACAAAGTCTGTATGTATTTCGTCGACACCCCTCTCAGTGACGGTGTTTGTTATATCGAATGTATTGATGGTGTTTATCGCACAATGGGTCTACCTGTTGCTATTGGAGGCTCTTCTGTCCAGAGTTAGTGCTCCAGTGATTATATCTTTAAGTGAACTGATTCTAGGTCTAGTCAATATCTTGGTCAGCATGCACGCAGCAATCCCTTTTACCCTTATTTCAATCGACGTTAGCTTTGTTTCTAGTCTTAGGTTCAGTATTTTAGTCCATCTGGGAGCTCCACACACACTGATGCGTTCTCCAGGAACCCAATCACCGTCCCAAAATAAACACGTCGTCACCGTGCTCTGTCCTCCGCAGGTCCGTGCTCCTCCACAACGTCTTGCAGGGTTGGAGTCAGTCTCCCGGCCGTCGACTTCTCCTCACAACTACGGCTGCCAACCTACTCGGCTGCAGTCGTCCTGATTCCCAATAAGTTTTCTTCTCTCACTGATTCCCGGTGGATTGGCCCAGCCGCGACATCGTCACTGTGAAGCTATCAGACGTCCCAGTCGTCACTATCTAGACTTCACTCTTGCACAGCACCTGTCCCTGGAGCACTTGCTGCTCAATATTCCGTCAATTCCCTCTTCGGTCCACACATGGAATGAAGGAAGACCTCTCAGCATACTTGCAGACTACGGGTGACGCGTAAAATCTACTGGAGCGGGGTACAACTGTTAAATCTAACAGGACCAGCCTTCGCACATCCGTCCACCTTGACGTGTCATGTCAGACTGGTGGCGCCAAAGAGGCGTGATCTCCGGACCCCCCTGCCTTCGTGACGTCATACTTGCCAGGGGCGGTTTTCATTGGCTCCCTGTGTCACGTCACTGTCAGTGACCAATCTGGTGCCACTGACGTCACACAGTTTTGGCGGCAAAACGGAGGGGCTAGCGCCATATTGGCATCCTAAAGGGCCTAAACCACAGGCCAAAATACCTTTCTTTTACGAATTTCTCGCCAACGAAAGAACACTACACGCTCCCACATATATCAAATTGTTGCCTGCAACGTAGAGAACGCTCGGGAAAGGTGGATATGACTCTTACAGCAGGCATGGAAGAAATATAAGGGGGGGGGGGGAACACCGTCACAATATATATAATATATAATATATATATATATATATATATATATATATATATATATATTTTCCTACATCCGTGGAAGGGTGGCAGACAGATGGCATGGGACTATACTTGTGTATCCACCCTGGCAACAATTTACATCAATCTCTCTGCCAGCACAGTAGGAGCCGCGGCGACACACAGAGAAAGAGAAGTCAGCCAAGTACAGGCAATTAGTTCATCGGTATAACTTTGTTCCAATAGGGTCTGAGACCCTAGGCCCATGGGGAGAGAGTGCAAGAAGATTTCTTAAGGATCTTTGTTCCAAGCTCATTGACACCACAAGAGACCCTAGAGCGGCAAGTTTTCTCTTTCAGTGCCTCAGTGTCGCGATCCAAAGGCGGAATGCCCGCTGCATCCTCGGTTCCTGCCCGATGTCGGAGGAGTTCGAGGAGATCTACAGCCTCTAGGAAGAAAACTTTTTCTTGTGTCCTCTTAATGTTCATTTTTTGTATAAAATCAGATATGTAACTGTATAACCTTGCATAATACAGTGTACACCATAAAAAAGGGGGGTGGTAGGAGAAGACTCATACTTAGTCAGAGTTAAATGGCAAGTTTTTTCCTGAATACTCTGTGTTCCCTTCTCTGAGGCTGTGGGTCCCTACAATTGCACCAGAGGTGGTACCCCCATATATATATATATATATATATATATATATATATATATATATATATATATATATATATATATATATATATATATATGTATATATATATATGCAAACAAGCCTGAATGGTCCCCAGGACTATATACAACTGAAAACTCACACCCCAGAAGTGACTCGAACCCATACTCCCACAACTGGTATGTACAGGGACGCCTTAATCCGCTTGACCATCACGACCGGACAAAAGGAAGTGATAGCCGAGGCTATATGAACCACTTCCCCGCCGGCACTCGTATATAGTCCTGGGGACCATTCAGGCTTGTTTGCATTTGTGTTCCTCACGTGTGCCCCAAAGAATGAGGTGATTTGATAAAATGCTATGCCCAAGATTACCATCCGAGTGCCGGCGGGGAAGTGGTTCATATAGCCTCGGCTATCACTTCCTTTTGTCCGGTCGTGATGGTCAAGCGGATTAAGGCGTCCCTGTACATACCAGTTGTGGGAGTATGGGTTCGAGTCACTTCTGGGGTGTGAGTTTTCAGTTGTATATAGTCCTGGGGACCATTCAGGCTTGTTTGCATTTGTGTTCCTCACGTGTGCCCCAAAGAATGAGGTGATTTGATAAAATGCTATGCCCAAGATTACCATCCGAGTGCCGGCGGGGAAGTGGTTCATATAGCCTCGGCTATCACTTCCTTTTGTCCGGTCGTGATGGTCAAGCGGATTAAGGCGTCCCTGTACATACCAGTTGTGGGAGTATGGGTTCGAGTCACTTCTGGGGTGTGAGTTTTCAGTTATATATATATATATATATATATATATATATATATATATATATATATATGTCGTACCTAATAGCCAGAACGCACTTCTCAGCCTACTATTCAAGGCCCGATTTGCCTAATAAGCCAAGTTTTCATGAATTAATGTTTTTTCGTCTACCTAACCTACCTAACCTAACCTAACCTAGCTTTTTTTGGCTACCTAACCTAACCTTACCTATAAATATAGGTTAGGTTAGGTTAGGTAGGGTTGGTTAGGTTCGGTCATATATCTACGTTAATTTTAACTCTAATAAAAAAAAAATTACCTCATACATAGAAAAAAGGGTTGCTTTATCATTTCATAAGAAAAAAATTATAGTAAATATATTAATTCAGGAAAACTTGGCTTATTAGACAAATCGGGCCTTGAATAGTAGGCTGAGAAGTGAGTTCTGGCTACTAGGTACGACATATATATATATATATATATATATATATATATATATATATATATATATATATATATATATATATATATATATATATATATATATATATATGTATATCATCAGCCGCTACATCGGCTGTACATATATATATATATATATATATATATATATATATATATATATATATATATATATATATATATATATATGTCGTACCTAGTAGCCAGAACGCACTTCTCAGCCTACTATGCAGGGCCCGATTTGCCTAATAAGCCAAGTTTTCCTGAATTAATATATTTTCTCTATTTTTTTTCTTATGAAATGATAAAGCTACCCATTTCATTATGTATGAGGTCAATTTTTTTTTACTGGAGTTAAAATTAACGTAGATATATGACCGAACCTAACCAACCCTACCTAACCTAACCTAACCTATCTTTATAGGTTCGGTTAGGTTAGGTAGCCGAAAAAGTTAGGTTAGGTTAGGTTAGGTAGGTTAGGTAGTCGAAAAGCAATTAATTCATGAAAACTTAGCTTATTAGGCAAATCGGGCCTTGCATAGTAGGCTGAGAAGTGCGTTCTGGCTACTAGGTACGACATATATATATATATATATATATATATATATATATATATATATATATAAATGGTGTACCTAGTAGCCAGAACGTCGTACTCGGCCTGCTATGCAAGGCCATTTTTGCCTAATAAGCCAAGTTTTCCTGAATTAATATATTTTCTCTAATTTTTTTCTTATGATAAAGCTACCCATTTCATTATGTATGAGGTCAATTTTTTTTTTATTGGAGTTAAAATTAACGTAGATATATGACCGAACCTACCCAACCCAACCTAACCTAACCTAACCAATCTTTATAGGTTAGGTTAGGTTAGATAGCCGAAAAAGTTAGGTTAGGTTAGGTTAGGTAGTCGAAAAACAATTAATTCATGAAAACTTGGCTTATTAGACAAATCGGGCCTTGCATAGTAGGATGAGAAGTGCGTTCTGGCTACTAGGTACGACATATGTATTTGTATATATATATATATATATATATATATATATATATATATATATATATATATATGTCGTACCTAGTAGCCAGAACTCACTTCTCAGCCTACTATGCGAGGCCCGATTTGCCTAATAAGCCAAGTTTTACTGAATTAATATATTTTCTCTAATTTTTTTCTTATGAAATGATAAAGCTACCCATTTCATTATGTATGAGGTTAATTTTTTTTTATTGGAGTTAAAATTAACGTAGATATATGACCGAACCTAACCAACCCTACCTAACCTAACCTAACCTATCTTTATAGGTTAGGTTAGGTTAGGTTAGGTAGCCGAAAACGTTAGGTTAGGTTAGGTAAGTTAGGTTGTCGAAAAAACATTAATTCATGAAAACTAGGCTTATTAGGCAAATCGGGCCATGCATAGTAGGCTGAGAAGTGAGTTCTGGCTACTAGGTACGACATATATATATATATGTTGTACATAGTAGCCAGAACGTCGTACTCGGCCTACTATGCAAGACCCGATTTGCCTAATAGGCCAAGTTTTCCTGAATTTATATATTTTTCTTATTTTTTTCCTTATGAAATGATAAATCTGTCCATTTCATTATGTATAAGTTAATTTTTTTTAAAATTGAGTTAAAACTAACATAGATATATGGCCGAACCTAACCAACCCTACCTAACCTAACCTAACCTATCTTAACCTAACCTAAACTAACACAACTAAGTCAATAAATTATGTTCCTAATATAATATAATAATAATATTTCCAATGAACTAATTGGAAACAATTTATTGAAAGTAAAGAAAATTACTCGGCCTATTAGGCAAACCGGGCCTTGCATAGTAGGCCGAGAAGTGCGTTCTGGCTACTAGGTACGACATATAAATATATATATATATATATATATATATATATATATATATATATATATATATATATATATATATATATATATATGTCGTACCTAGTAGCCAGAACTCACTTCTCAGCCTATTATTCAAGGCCCGATTTGCCTAATAAGCCAAGTTTTCCTGAATTAATATATTTACTATAATTTTTTTCTTATGAAATGATAAAGCAACCCTTTTCTCTATGTATGAGGTCAATTTTTTTTTATTCGAGTTAAAATTAACGTAGATATATGACCGAACCTAACCAACCCTACCTAACCTAACCTAACCTATATTTATAGGTAAGGTTAGGTTAGGTAGCCAAAAAAAGCTAGGTTAGGTTAGGTTAGGTAGGTTAGGTAGACGAAAAAACATTAATTCATGAAAACTTGGCTTATTAGGCAAATCGGGCCTTGAATAGTAGGCTGAGAAGTGCGTTCTGGCTATTAGGTACGACATATATATATATATATATATATATATATATATATATATATATATATATATATATATATATGTCGTACCTAGTAGCCAGAACTCACTTCTCAGCCTACTATTCAAGGCCCGATTTGCCTAATAAGCCAAGTTTTCCTGAATTAATATATTTACTACAATTTTTTTCTTATGAAATGATAAAGCAACCCTTTTCTCTATGTATGAGGTCAATTTTTTTTTATTGGAGTTAAAATTAACGTAGATATATGACCGAACCTAACTAACCCTACCTAACCTAACCTAACCTATATTTATAGGTAAGGTTAGGTTAGGTAGCCAAAAAAAGCTAGGTTAGGTTAGGTTAGGTAGGTTAGGTAGACGAAAAAACATTAATTCATGAAAACTTGGCTTATTAGGCAAATTGGGCCTTGAATAGTAGGCTGAGAAGTGCGTTCTGGCTATTAGGTACGACATATATATATATATACATATATATATATATATATATATATATATATATATATACATATATATATATATATATATATATATATATATGTATACATATAAATATATATATATAGGTACGACATATATAATAATATTTCCAATGAACTAATTGGAAACAATTTATTGAAAGTAAAGAAAATTACTCGGCCTATTAGGCAAACCGGGCCTTGCATAGTAGGCCGAGAAGTGCGTTCTGGCTACTAGGTACGACATATAAATATATATATATATATATATATATATATATATATATATATATATATATATATATATATATATATATATATATATATATGTCGTACCTAGTAGCCAGAACTCACTTCTCAGCCTATTATTCAAGGCCCGATTTGCCTAATAAGCCAAGTTTTCCTGAATTAATATATTTACTATAATTTTTTTCTTATGAAATGATAAAGCAACCCTTTTCTCTATGTATGAGGTCAATTTTTTTTTATTCGAGTTAAAATTAACGTAGATATATGACCGAACCTAACCAACCCTACCTAACCTAACCTAACCTATATTTATAGGTAAGGTTAGGTTAGGTAGCCAAAAAAAGCTAGGTTAGGTTAGGTTAGGTAGGTTAGGTAGACGAAAAAACATTAATTCATGAAAACTTGGCTTATTAGGCAAATCGGGCCTTGAATAGTAGGCTGAGAAGTGCGTTCTGGCTATTAGGTACGACATATATATATATATATATATATATATATATATATATATATATATATATATATATATGTCGTACCTAGTAGCCAGAACTCACTTCTCAGCCTACTATTCAAGGCCCGATTTGCCTAATAAGCCAAGTTTTCCTGAATTAATATATTTACTACAATTTTTTTCTTATGAAATGATAAAGCAACCCTTTTCTCTATGTATGAGGTCAATTTTTTTTTATTGGAGTTAAAATTAACGTAGATATATGACCGAACCTAACTAACCCTACCTAACCTAACCTAACCTATATTTATAGGTAAGGTTAGGTTAGGTAGCCAAAAAAAGCTAGGTTAGGTTAGGTTAGGTAGGTTAGGTAGACGAAAAAACATTAATTCATGAAAACTTGGCTTATTAGGCAAATCGGGCCTTGAATAGTAGGCTGAGAAGTGCGTTCTGGCTATTAGGTACGACATATATATATATATACATATATATATATATATATATATATATATATATATATATATATATATATGTATACATATAAATATATATATATAGGTACGACATATATATATATATATATATATATATATATATATATATATATATATATATATATATATATATATATATATATATATATATATATATATATATATATATATATATATATATGTCGTACCTAATAGCCAGAACGCACTTCTCAGCCTACTATTCAAGGCCCGATTTGACTAATAAGCCAAGTTTCCATGAATTAATGTTTTTTCGTCTACCTAACCTACCTAACCTAACCTAACCTAGCTTTTTTTGGCTACCTAACCTAACCTTACCTATAAATATAGGTTAGGTTAGGTTAGGTAGGGTTGGTTAGGTTCGGTCATATATTTACGTTAATTTTAACTCCAATAAAAAAAAATTGACCTCATACATAGAGAAAAGGGTTGCTTTATCATTTCATAAGAAAAAAATTATAGTAAATATATTAATTCAGGAAAACTTGGCTAATTAGGCAAATCGGGCCTTGAATAGTAGGCTGAGAAGTGCATTCTGGCTATTAGGTACGACATATATATATATATATATATATATATATATATATATATATATATATATATATATATATATATGTCGTACCTAATAGCCAGAACGCACTTCTCAGCCTACTATTCAAGGCCCGATTTGCCTAATAAGCCAAGTTTTCATGAATTAATGTTTTTTCGTCTACCTAACCTACCTAACCTAACCTAACCTAGCTTTTTTTGGCTACCTAACATAACCTTACCTATAAATATAGGTTAGGTTAGGTTAGGTAGGGTTGGTTAGGTTCGGTCATATATCTACGTTAATTTTAACTCCAATAAAAAAAATTGACCTCATACATAGAGAAAAGGGTTGCTTTATCATTTCATAAGAAAAAAATTATAGTAAATATATTAATTCAGGAAAACTTGGCTTATTAGGCAAATCGGGCCTTGAATAGTAGGCTGAGAAGTGAGTTCTGGCTACTAGGTACGACATATATATATATATATATATACATATATAAATATATATATATATATATATACATATATTTATATATATATATATATATATATATATATATATATATATATATATATATATATATATATATATATATATATATATATATATATATGTCGTACCTAGTAGCCAGAACTCACTTTTTGGCCTACTATGCAAGGCCCGATTTGCCTAATAAGCCAAGTTTTCCTGAATTAATATATTTTTTCTAACTTTTTTCTTATGAAATGATAAAGCTACCCATTTCATTATGTATGAGGTCAATTTTTTTTATTTTAGTTAAAATTAACGTAGATATATGACCGAACCTAACCAACCCTACCTAACCTAACCTAACCTATCTTTATAGGTTAGGTTAGGTTAGGTAGCCGAAAAAGTTAGGTTAGGTTAGGTTAGGTAGGTTAGGTCGTCGAAAAACAATTAATTCATGAAAACTTGGTTTATTAGGCAAATCGGGCCTTGCATAGTAGGCTGAGAAGTGCGTTCTGGCTACTAGGTACAACATATATATATATATATATATATATATATATATATATATATATATATATATATATGTCGTACCTAGTAGCCAGAACGCACTTCTCAGCCTACTATGCAAGGCCCGATTTGCCTAATAAGCTAAGTTTTCCTGAATTAATATATTTTCTCTAATTTTTTTCTTATGAAATGATAAATCTACCCATTTCATTATGTATGAGGTCAATTTTTTATTACTGGAGTTAAAATTAACGTAGATATATGATCGAACCTAACCAACCCTACCTAACCTAACCTAACCTATCTTCATAGGTTAGGTTAGGTTAGGTAGCCGAGAAAGTTAGGTTAGGTTAGGTTAGGTAGGTTAGGTAGTCGTAAAACAATTAATTCACGAAAACATGGCTTATTAGGCAAATTGGGCCTTGCATAGTAGGCTGAGAAGTGCGTTCTGGCTACTAGGTACGACATATATATATATATATATATATATATATATATATATATATATATATATATATATATATATATATATATATATATATGTCGAACCTAGTAGCCAGAAAGCACTTCTCAGCCTACTATGCAAGGCCCGATTTGCCTAATAAGCCAAGTTTTCAATAATTAATTTATTTTCTCTAATTTTTTTCTTATGAAATGATAAAGCTACCCATTTCATTATGTACGAAGTGAATTTTTTTTATTGGAGTTAAAATTTACGTAGATATATGACAGAACCTAACCAACCCTACCTAACCTATCTTTATAGGTTAGGTTAGGTTAGGTAGCCGAAAAAGTTAGGTTAGGTAGCCGAAAAAGTTAGGTTAGGTTAGGTTAGGTAGGTTAGGTTGTGGAAAATAAATTAATTCATGAAAACTTGGCTTATTAGGCAAATTGGGCCTTGCATAGTAGGCTGAGAAGTGCGTTCTGGCTACTAGGTACGACATATATATATATATATATATATATATATATATATATATATATATATATATATATATATATGTCGTACCTAGTAGCCAGAACTCACTTCTCAGCCTACTATGCATGGCCCGATTTGCCTATTAAGCCTAGTTTTCATGAATTAATGTTTTTTCGACAACCTAACCTACCTAACCTAACCTAACCTAACGTTTTCGGCTACCTAACCTAACCTAACCTATTAAGATAGGTTAGGTTAGGTTAGGTAAGGTTGGGTAGGTTCGGTCATATATCTACGTTAATTTTAACTCCAATAAAAAAAAATTGACCTCATACATAATGAAATGGGTAGCTTTATCATTTCATAAGAAAAAAATTAGAGAAAATATATTAATTCAGTAAAACTTGGCTTATTAGGCAAATCGGGCCTCGCATAGTAGGCTGAGAAGTGAGTTCTGGCTACTAGGTACGACATATATATATATATATATATATATATATATATATATATATATATATATATATATATATATATATATATATATATATATATATATATATGTCGTACCTAGTAGCCAGAACGCACTTCTCGGCCTACTATGCAAGGCCTGATTTGCCTAATAAGCCAAGTTTTCCTGAATTAATATATTTTCTCTAATTTTTTTCTTATGAAATGACAAAGCTACCCATTTCATTATGTATGAGGTCAATTTTTTTTTATTGGAGTTAAAATTAACGTAGATATATGACCGAACCTAACCAACCCTACCTAACCTAACCTAACCTATCTTTATAGGATAGGTTAGGTTAGGTAGCCGAAAAAGTTAGGTTAGGTTAGGTTAGGTAGGTTAGGTAGTCGAAAAACAATTAATTCATGAAAACTAGGCTTATTAGGCAAATCAGGCCTTGCATAGTAGGCTGAGAAGTGCGTTCTGGCTACTAGGTACGACATATATATATATATATATATATATATGTCGTACCTAGTAGCCAGAACTCACTTTTTGGCCTACTATTCAAGGCCCGATTTGCCTAATAAGCCAAGTTTTCCTGAAATAATATATTTTTTCTATTTTTTTTCTTATGAAATGATAAAGCTACCCATTTCATTATGTATGAGGTCAATTTTTTTTTATTGGAGTTAAAATTAACGTAGATATATGACCGAACCTAACCAACCCTACCTAACCTAACCTAACCTATCTTTATAGGTTAGGTTTGGTTAGGTAGCCGAAAAAGTTAGGTTAGGTTAGGTTAGGTAGGTTAGGTAGTCGAAAAACAATTAATTCATGAAAACTTGGCTTACTAGGCAAATTTGGCCTTGCATAGTAGGCTGAGAAGTGAGTTCTGGCTACTAGGTACGACATATATATATATATATATATATATATATATATATATATATATATATATATATATATATATATATATATATATATATATATATATATATATATATATGTCGTACCTAGTAGCCAGAACTCACTTCTCAGCCTACTATTCAAGGCCCGATTTGCCTAATAAGCCAAGTTTTCCTGAATTAATATATTTACTATAATTTTTTTCTTATGAAATGATAAAGCAACCCTTTTCTCTATGTATGAGGTCAATTTTTTTTTATTGGAGTTAAAATTAACGTAGATATATGACCGAACCTAACCAACCCTACCTAACCTAACCTAACCTATATTTATAGGTAAGGTTAGGTTAGGTAGCCAAAAAAAGCTAGGTTATGTTAGGTTAGGTAGGTTAGGTAGACGAAAAAACATTAATTCATGAAAACTTGGCTTATTAGGCAAATCGGGCCTTGAATAGTAGGCTGAGAAGTGCGTTCTGGCTATTAGGTACGACATATATATATATATATATATATATATATATATATATATATGTCGTACCTAGTAGCCAGAACGCACTTCTGAGCCTACTATGCAAGACCCAATTTGCCTAATAAGCCAAGTTTTCAAGAATTAATGTTTTTTCGACTACCTAACCTAACCTAACCTAACTTTTTCGGCTACCTAACCTAACCTAACCTATAAAGATAGGTTAGGTTAGGTTAGGTAGATGTTGGTTAGGTTCGGTCATATATCTACGTTAATTTTAACTCTAATAAAAAAAATTGACCTCATACATAATGAAATGGGTAGCTTTATCATTTCATAAGAAAAAAATTAGAGAAAATATATTAATTCAGGAAAACTTGGCTTATTAGGCAAATCGGGCCTTGCATAGTAGGCCGAGAAGTGCGTTCTGGCTACTAGGTACGACATATATATATATATATATATATATATATATATATATATATATATATATATATATATATTATATATATATATATATATATATATGTCGTACCTAGTAGCCAGAACTCACTTCTTGGCCTACTATGCAAGGCCCGATTTGCCTAATAAGCCAAGTTTTCCTGAATTATTATATTTTCTCTAATTTTGTTCTTATGAAATGATAAAGCTACCAATTTCAGTATCTATGAGGTCAATTTTTTTTTATTGGAATTAAAATTAACGTAGAGATATGACCGAACCTAACCAACCCTACCTAACCTAACCTAACCTATCTTTATAGGTTACGTTAGGTTAGGTAGCAGAAAAGTTAGGTTAGGTTAGGTTAGGTAGGTTAGGTAGTCGAAAAACAATTAATTCATGAAAACTTGGCTTATTAGGCAAATCGGACCTTGCATAGTAGGCTGAGAAGTGCGTTCTGGCTACTAGGTACGACATATATATATATATATATATATATATATATATATATATATATATATATATATATATATATATATATCACACTATTTATTTTCTTCTATTTATTTTTTGTTTAAACATTTATTGTTTAAAACATTTATTGTTTTTGTTTAAACATTTAAACATCTAATTTATTTATTATTTAAACACTATTTATTTTCTTCTTCGAGGATGTGGGTCCCTTTAATTAAACCAGTGGTGGTACCCCTAAATATTAATCCCTTGACCTTTCTTAGATATGTGATCCAGTCTGTCTACTTAACATGTACTTCCAATCATCATTCGTTAAGTGTTGTAGTAATGATCCTCTAGCTAATAATTCCTACTAACTTGAGGATTACAACACTAGGGGCTATGGCTGACCATCCACGTGGTAATCAACATATAATAGAATGTGCAGAAAACGGGGGAACAGCGACTCACCTTGGGCTGAAGTCTTCTCCCAGGGTTGCTGAAGCAATACGACGGCTTCTAGGGGCGAGGATGGGCGAGGTCCAATGATAGCTGGCCAATATGGGGTGCTGGATAACCACAGTCCAGGAGGCGTTGCTAACAGGTCCGATCTCGGTCAGGTGCGGTTCTCGTCTGGCCTCCTCGCCTCCAGGCATGCGCGCGGATGATGCGCAGACGCTCGGTGACGAGCTGCCACCCACCAATCAGGAGCGGCTAATCTAAAAAGTTACCCTGGCGGGTATTTTAAATATGGTTCCCTCCACACTCCCCCCCATCTCTATAAAGTAAGGGGTGTATTAGAAATTAATGTAACTTAAACTGTCCCTTTCTTGGATGCACCCACCACTGGCTTCACATTGAGGAGTGGAATGGTTACCTTGAGATTACCTTGAGGTGCGTCCAGGGCTTAGTGTCCCCGCGGCCCGGTCGTCGACCAGGCCTCCTGGTTGCTGGACTGATCAACCAGGCTGTTGGACGCGGCTGCTCGCAGCCTGACGTATGAGTCACAGCCTGGTTGATCAGGTATCCTTTGGAGGTGCTTATCCAGTTCTTTCTTGAACACTGTGAGGGGTCGGCCAGTTATGCCCCTTATGTGTAGTTATATAATGGTGTGTATGGTAATGGAATAGAATGTCTGGTTTTAATTAAAAAAGAATATTGTCATTGGGTTATTATTTACACATGCACGATTCACTTTTTGGTATAGTATTTATTTTTGGTTCATTGAAATATTATACTAAGATATTTGATTTATTTTTATAAGTATAAAATTATATATTTTATTGGCATGCAAGTACTTCCTTGCATCCTTTTATTTGTATTAAGGGGGCGTCTGGTTGGCATCTGGGTCCAAAAATGCAAAAATGAAAACTCATTCGATTTCAATCAAACTTTTTGGACAAGTTCTATATGAAAAGTGTTTCATCTGGTCCAAGTTTCAGCATTGTAGCATAAATAGGACGGGAGAAAAAACATATTGAAGTAGTTGTGAAAATTATGCAAAAATGGTCAAAATCGATTATCAATCAAAAGTGTCAACTGAAATCATAACTACAACTCTTTGCTATCACAATAGCATATATTAAACAAATATTATTATTAGTTTAATTGGAAAAAAATTTTAAAGAAAAAAAAAAAAAGGATTTTTTTTCATTTTTTTTTTAATATTTTTTTTTTTCATTTTTTTGGGGCGATTTGCATCAAACTTACACACCTAACTGTACGTAAGCCTATCTGTAAGGATGCCAATTTTGGAGAAAATTGGTTAATGTCA
This sequence comes from Procambarus clarkii, assembly GCF_040958095.1. Taxonomy (NCBI): domain Eukaryota; kingdom Metazoa; phylum Arthropoda; class Malacostraca; order Decapoda; family Cambaridae; genus Procambarus; species Procambarus clarkii. Next base: position 3,452,974 of record NC_091196.1, read on the forward strand.
ACCCCAGCCACAGATTTTAGAACCTTAGACTTTATTCATTTCTGTTTTTTTTTTCAATTGACACAAACGTTTACAAAACTCATTCTTTTTTTATTCAATTTACATGAAACTTACACAGTATATGTGGAGGGCATGTCTCTACATTAGGGGGCTTTCATTTTTCTCTAAGTTCATTTATTGATTTTATAATAGCAATAAACATGCCATATTTGCAAAAAAAATTTTGGGAACTTTGAACATTTGTATTAGGAAAACTAAAGATGTTTTGGAAATTCTAAATCCCCAAATCCTTTATGATATGCTAATGTGTCAGAAAAGTGTCACAGAATAATTTTATCTGAAACGTGTGTTCTGAAGTGTAGACTTGAAAATGTGTAAAAAACGTTCAAAAAAAAAAAAAAAAAAAAAAACTCCCTTTCTATTTACGCTGCAGTACTGAAACTTGGGACAATTTAAGCACTTTTCATATACAACTAGAAAAATAATATTGGTTGACATTGAACAACTTTCATTATAATAACCAGACGCCCCCTTAAATTAGATATTATTTTAATTTTTTAATTTTCTATATTTATAATGTTATTTATATTCACACTTTGTACAATTACACTACACTACACTCTATAATTATTTTTTTTTTCTTTCTTTTTTCTTTTATTGTTTCTTTTGCACAGGATTGAACAGCCTCCGACCGTTCTCGGTAGTAACTTCGGCCAGGAGTTTGATGTCCACGTTTAGCCATTTTGCAACACATCCCCACGTCCCCGACGTATGCAAGTGATGTAAGCGGGTTTGGTCCTGCCTTGGTTATCACAGGTGCTGCTGACTCCAGGAGTAATCGCTCTTTTGGTATGGCCTTCAACGCATCTATTTGCTCGATCATTGGCTGTTCCTCAACATCCAGACTGAAATAGGTATTTGGGAAGAACTTGAGCCATTTTCGAACTGTCTCTCCCGACCCTGTAAAACCTCGCAAATGCATAGGTTGAGCGGATCCGCAGAATTCCTGCAGATCGGTGAGTGCTGTATAGAAAATTGAGTCCGATCTTTGGGAGCGTAGGGAGATGACTAGAGGTCGCCTCACCGAGGCATATTGGAGAACGTGTCAGAAAACGTCTCTTTGTATTTTCCTTTCTCCCAGGAGTGCTGTCTCCCAATCAAACCCAAATGGTCCCAGAGGTACAGTTGGCAGTACATTCATATATATTCTTAGAGTTTTAAGGGACATTGCATCTGCGCAGCCTGGGTAGAGTCCCAATGACATTACCCACCCCGGAGGAGTCTCACAGCTCCTTGGGTATTTCATCGGGTTCATGTATGCCATGACCCCGCCCGCTAAACTGTGGGTTGGTGTTGGATTTAGCTCTTTGATTTGCAGGTTAATTTTCCGCATAGCATAAATCGGGAGGAGAGTGTCCTCACCAGAAATTAAGTCTCCCTTAGTCAGGGTATCGTTCACCCTGAAGTGACTATCAAAAAAAAGAGATGCTCCAGGTGAAAGGAGCCAAAAATACACTGGTGGGGTTATGTGGGCCTATATAATCCTGGTGACACGTTGCTAAATGTGTGTCCACGCTTGAGGTAGGATTAGAAAGAGACCTTGTGTCTCCGGTCTGGCGATGTCTTGCTAGACTTATATTCTTGCTAGAGGAGTAATAAGATGGAACGAATTCGTCCATGGCCTTCGGGGGTTCTAGTGTCTCCCCTCCAGGACGTTCCACCCGACTCAACTGGAGTTGAGTATCCAAATACTTCATTATTAACCCCCACTTTGAGATGATAGGTACACCTCGGATTTTTCCTGGTCCCCTTGATTCCCGTTGGGTTTCTGACTCGTAGTCAGAGTAATCAGATGATGACTCCTTGGTAGCCATCGTTGTGTTCGGATGTAGTGCTGCAATAAATAGTGACTTAACAGTAAGAAAGGCATGTGTTGAAATTATTCCCTACGTGCGTTCTTACACCATGGACATATATACTCCGGCTGAGAACGTACATTCGCCACAGTTGCTCCCACACAGCTCCCATGAAACCATTCCGCACACCCATCACATTGCACCATAAATTTTCCGTCATATGGTTGCCTACATATGCAGTAAAGGTCTTGATAAGGTAATGATGTCGCTTCTGGAACTTGTGTCATGTGCTGTTTGAATTGAACCACCCAGTTTGGACATACACGGTCCTTACACTTCTTTAGTCTATCATGATTTACTGTAATGAGGTCACGTTGAAGTTTAACTCTAAATAAACAGGATGAAAATTTATGTATGATGATTCCTGGTCCTTTCCATTGTGGCGATAATTTCTTATACTGCCCTTTTGTCTGTGCTGTATCCAGTAGATAAACAAGATCGCCCTTTTCATAGGTCTGTAACCGTGCCCTCAGATCGTAATCCTTCTTCATTCGTTCTTGAGTATATGAGAGAGATTTCCGGGCTAGCTCGTGTGCCCTTTCTATTTCCTGTTGCAACTGCGCTAAATAGGGTATTGCTTCTTGAATAGGACATCCCTCCCGAGGATACATCAGATCTATCGGCTGGTTAGTTTCTCGGCCAAGTATTAACTTGTTAGGAGTGAATCTCGTGTGTCGATTCACGCTTGATCTAATTGCCCCAGCTATGTGTTGAACGTAGTCATCCCAACTATCCTGTTGAGAACTGGCATAACATCGCAAGGCATCCATGATGGTTCTATTGTACCGTTCTACCTGGCCATTCGCTGACGGCCTATAGGCTGTGGTACGGGTCTTGTGGATGTGCATCATCTCGCAAAGTTTAGTGAACAAGTCACTCTCAAAATTTCTCCCTTGATCGGTAAATATTTCAAATGGATACCCAAACCGGGTGAAGAATCCATCGAGCGCCGCTCTTGTCATATCCTCTGCTGTTTGGGATGGTAATGGCACGCATTCTATCCATTTGGTAAATTGGTCCACCATTACCAAAAGATATTCATTCCCCTTCTGAGTCTTGGGCAGTGGTCCCAAAAAGTCTAAATGGACCCTTTCCATTGTGCCCCTGCATGGTACTTGCAGGGGCATGAGTAATTCATGCCTACTGGATTTGGACGCTTTTTTGTTGATACTTCAGAGATGGCACGAAGCCACATAATTCGCAACCTGGGTTGTTAGTCCGTACCAGAAATACTTTGCTTTGACTCTCTCCAATGTGCGGTTCCTGCCCTGATGACCCATATCGGGTATATCATGGCATAAATTCAACACTTCCTCTCTCAAGCTATTTGGGATGTACAACAGTTTTTGAGCCATTCCATCCTGGTCTACCTTATGCCACCACCACAGGTCATTTTCTAAAACAAAGGCCTCTTTGTTGAGCCAGTAGTATTTCATGGCGGGGCTGGCTCCGAATAAGTCCCCTTCTGCCGGTTGTTGGCCCCCTACCCATGCTCTCACCATACTCATGTCTGGGTCATTTTCAGTCTGCTCCTGCAATTCACAAATGGGCATCCCACATCTTTCCCCCGTGGCCTTTGTGAGTATTCGAATGCTTACTATGTTTGGTAGGACTTCATCCCGTCTCATTCTGGATGTGTCCTCTACTTCTCGTTGATCTGTATCCCCCGGGTCCCATGGAAACACAATCAAATCGTCGTCTTCCGACCACCAGTTTGTCGAAAGAGGCTTGGTATTTATTTGTCTAATTGTCCCTCGAGCCTGAATACTACATGCACAATCGAATGATCCTGTAGCTAGTGGGACCACGTCATCTACCGTTTCTTGGAATGTTACCCAGTTTTGGTGTGCCCTGTGGCAATAAGAACAGCCCCTGTACGGTAAATCCTGTAAGGGAATGTCATGACGAAAATGTGTACATAGCTGCTAGTTGTCCCCTTCCCTCGACAACGAGTCCGCATTGGTGTGTTTCTTTCCGGCCCTGTGTTGTATTTTCAAGTCAAACTGGCTTAGTTCCTCCAACCAACGAGCTAATTGGCCATGGGGGTTCTTGAACCTAGTCAACCATACCAGACTGCCATGATCCGTTCGGATAATAAAAGGCCGGCCCAGTAAATAGTGCCGAAAAAGCCTGGTAAACCTCACAACTGCCAACAATTCCTTCCTGGTAGTGCAATACCGTCTCTGCTCTGGGGTTAGTGCAAAACTAGCATAAGCAATGACCTTCTCCTGCTCGTCCTGAACTTGCAGCAACTCAGCACTTATTGCCCAATCAGAGGCGTAAGTATCTAAAATAAATGGATCCTGTCCATTGGGTAATCCCAAAACAGAGGCCGTAGTCAAAGCAGTTTTGATAGCGCCGAAAACCTCTTGATGTTTACATTCCCACTTAAATTTGTTTGCCCCGGTTAAGGCATATAAAGGGGCTGCTAGCTCCGCACATCCTTTTATAAAAGCCCTGTGATAGTTGGCTAATCCTAAGAATTTTTCCACATCTTTGGATGACCTAGGAGTTTGCCATCTCACCACTGCCTCTATTGCCTCCTTTCCCAATTCCAGCCCCGTCCGGCTAACTATTCTGCCCAAGAATTCCACCCGCCTTCTAAATAAAGCACATTTTTGCGGTTTAAGGCGTAGACCATATTTTCTAAATCGTTCAAAAACTTGTTCCAGGTTGAAGAGATGACTCTGAAAGGATTCACCTAGCACTAAGATGTCATCCAAAAAAGCTAGTACAGTCTCCCAGTTTAATTCCCGTAACACTAGATTCATTACTCTTGCGTAAGTAGCTGGTGCATTGCAAAGGCCAAAAGCCATTTTCTTAAATTCAAAAAGGCCATACTTGGTGATAAATGCCGTCTTTTTTCTGTCTTCCTCTGCTACGTTAATTTGGCAATACGCTGAATTGGCATCTAATTTACTAAACCATTCGTTCCCTGCCAACGTGTCTAAACATTCATCAACTAATGGAAGTGGATATACATCTTTTATGGTATGGGAATTCAGTTCCCGGTAGTCCACGCACCACCGAACTGAGCTATCCCTCTTCCTCACTAATACTGGTGCTGATGCCCACTCAGACATTGATGGTTGAATAATACCTGCATCAAGCATACGCTGAAGGTGTCCTTTTTCCTCCTGTGCAAAACATGCTGGTGTTCCTCGTATTTTTTGTTTCACCGGTCTGGCATTGCCTGTGTTGATGTGATGTGACACTTCATTAAAAGAACCCAAGTCAAATTCGCTTGCCGCAAATACATCTTTATATGTCAATAACAAACGAGATAGTTGGCACACCTGTTCTGCTGCCAGGGTCTTTTCTATGTCCTGTAAATGGCTTAACATATGATTGGGTAGATTATCGTGGGTTTCCTGTGATGTTTCCCCTATTGACCTTACAGCCATTGCTGGCCTAGATTTGGGTAAAACTTCCCATGCTGCTTCTGCGCTAGCCACTTGCATCTGTCTCTTCAATGTGAGATTCCTTTCTGTGACATTAAGTACACATATTCGTAGGGTTTTCCCATTTTGGTGCAAAGTGCGCATTATTGGTACCCTCCCCTCATCCAAGGGTTCTACTAGGTATTGTGGCATGTTATTGTCCAGTTCACATAGGACGTTTGCCATCGACCGAGGTGGAATGACCGTGTGTTGAGACACTGCCACTTTAGCTATGCAAGGGTTGGAGTTTGGGTCTGGTGTGTCTTCCCTTCCCAATTGCATAGGAAAAATTTGTCCCTGTAATATCATTTGAGATTGGGCCAAGGCCAGGCTGATGCCCTGACGTTTCATAAAATCTAGCCCCAATAGCATGTTATCTTCAATTGGTGCTACATATATGTTTACTTCAAATTTCCCTCCAGCAATTAGTAATGTAACTGGCCCTATCAGTGTTCCTGGAATACACATACATTTCCCCGCAGTATTGAGTGTGATTCGCCTTATTACTGGGGGTGGAGGTATCAACTGTTGATGAACCTCTTGAGAAATAATTGTGACCTCTGCCGCTGTGTCAACTATTGCTTTCACCATTACATTCTCTACTTGAATTGGGATCCAGAACATGGACCCAGACCGTAATTGCCTAATAGTTATTTGTTCTTGTTCCTCCCTTTCCTGCTTATCGATGCCCTCGGGTGTGCAGGATTGGTCTACCTCATCCTCCCTGGGGAAACAACTACTCTGCTCTTGAGAGAATCCTTCCTCTTCACCTACTTGCTGGAACCTTAAATGTACTCCCTCATGTTGATAGAAGTCATCTTCATCTTGCGACACTTGTCCGTCGCTTATGTCCTTTACGTCCGCCAGTGCTATCGTTTCAGGTGCACCTTCTGCAAATGTCTGATCAGGCGGCCAATCTTCCTGATAAATATCCAGTGCTGGTATTTGGAGGGTATAAGTTTTGAACCCTCGAGAAGGACTTTGTGTCCTTGGAGGTGGGGTAACCACGCTCTAGTGTAACCACGCTCATGGGTCGAATCTAGGCCTCTTCAGCCGACCCATCTTTGTCTAAAGACTGATCCTCCTCCAAAAATGAAACATGATACTTATCATTAGAACGCTCTTCCTGTTTACGGCCTTCGTCCCAGCCACTCCTAGATTGTTGGCAATCGCGAGCAAAATGACCTTCTTCCCCACATAGGTAACAATTATTACTCCTCCTAGGTGATGGGGAGCGGTGGCCCCGAGGCGATATGATGGCGTTTGTGAGAAGCCTCAAACCCTCACATACCTCATCCAATTTGTCACGAACCCCTGAGACGACTTCGTCTAGTTTTGCGTTCATGCCTGTCAATATATCTAATTTTGTATCCATTCCCGCAAGAGATGGGGATCCTGCTCCAGCATTTGTTTGCCGGAAACCCCCCTTACCCTGGCCTGATAAACTATAAGCCGGTGACAACTCTGGCGATTTTGTGGGTGTCCTTGAGAGGAGGTGGAAAGCTAAATTACTCCTGGCTGGTTGTTCATATTGGGAAGGCCTACCCACGGCATTTATCCGCACTGCTGGCCCTTGGGACCTCTGCTGCTGGGAACTAACTGAGGATATTCCTGCTGACCCGTGAATAGCAACAGAATTATACTGAAATGTTTGAGCCCTATCAATGGCTTTTTCCATGGACGAAATATTAGCGTTGGAAATATACTCTGCTAAACGCTTATCTAACAAACCTTGGCCAAATCGCATGATTGCCATCTGCTCTTCCTCTCCCCGTTCCAGATGTTTGTAGGCTCGATGGGCCAAGTGCTGGACTCTATCAGCCCATTCTAAAATGTCCTCACCATTCTCCTGGTGGGCCTGAGAAAATTTCATTATTGCCACGTCTAAATCCTCCCTATCTCCAAATCTCTTTACAAGTTTGTGCATCATGCGAGTATAATCAATTGATGGTTCCCGGTCTAGTATCCGGTTGTAAAAATCACTAGCTTTTCCCTTAAGACACCAACCCAAGTTTGTTAGAGAAGTCGTGCCACTCCAATCTTTTTCCACTGCATACAATGTGAAACGGCGATAGAATGGAGTCCAATCAGATTTACCATCATAATCGAGTTCTCGAGGTGGTGGACGGAATGAATTATTCCTTCGACCATGACGATTCCACTGTCGAGGATACATGGAGTCATCTGAATCAGAATCCTGAGAGCTAGCTGACACCCTCCGAACTGGATGACGAGTGGAATGAGACGAACCCTTAGAGGAAATATGCCCGTCTCTGAAAACCAGAACTATGCAAACCGTGGATATTACGAGAAGGAGACCCACGTCTGGTGCGACTGCGTGTAGCTGCGCCTCCAGAGACGGCGGAGGCATTCCCATCAGATGATGGCGAGCCTGAATGTCTTCCAGTATTTGGTTCCGCCAATGTGATGGAACCTGAGCCATGAGGTGCTGTTTCCGTGTCAAAAGATATGGCATTCAATAAAGACGTTGTAATCTTAAGGTGAGCTATATGATGGATGTTGTCTGCCGTGATAGTGCGTGTGTGTCTGAACTTAACAATTCTGTTGGCCAGTGTGTACGACACTCCAGGTAATGTTATTAGATCAGTTACAAACGCCAAGTTAATGCGTATTCCGGGCATCTTGCGGTAATGAAAAGCCACAGCTCAGAACTAGTCTTTTTGCAAAATGTACGTTCATAGCCAAAGTAAACAGGCAATGAATAAGAATAAGACACGTCAGGGAATAGGCCTTAAAACTAGGAATGGTCAAGAATAGTATCCTGCTCCAAGCCTGTAACCAATGGAAGCAGTTGCCGCTTAGGAATTATCCAGTATGTTTGAAGTAACTATCCACGGTACGATTGTCCAAAAATTGGAGAAAAAATAGTGTGGCCCCAATAATTAGGATGACCTGACCCCAATGTTACTCCCTCCCCAAAATTTTCAAAAGATGGGATGCACTTGGTATGGTCTTGAACACTCACTAGGACTGGATAATTATAAGCGCTTACACTGAATTTGATCATGTATGAAATCTAGGATTTTCTTAGGTCTAGAATCATGCACTTAAATTTAGAAACATGCACTTAAAACTAGAAGCATGCACTTAAATTTAGAAACATGCACTTAAAACTAGAAGCATGCACTTAAATCTAGAAGGTAAACATACATTGCACTTTAACAAGTATATGTTAGTTAAGAACCTTTTCACTTATTACTAGGTATTTTCACTGGTGACTCGTAGGATGATTATATGTAGTAATGTTCTCCTACAAAGTGGACATGTGTAACCAACATGATCCAATATTCCAAATTTCACATATGTAATCAGTATCAGTCACTTAACCAATGTCTCAAGTAAATTTACCAAATGTTACTGAAAAGTAAGTTTATTTACTAATATCTGTATTCAGCAATGAGTATACAGTTCAAAATTCATGCACCTGTTAAAGAACAACACATCCAATTCAGAGGAATGGGTAAGTTCAGGGTAGAAGTATCATTTCTGTTTCTCAGGATTCTAGTACACCAGCACAAATTTTCTTGACACATATGTCTCCTGACTCCTGGAGTCATATATGTAAGGAAAGTTCATGAAGGCAAAGTAGGAGACAGTCCAGTAAGATGCAACAAACACCTATGATAGCTGACGCCTCTGAGTCCTCCACGACCGTGAGTAAACAATAATACTGAGCCCGGATACGCTCGTGAACGAAGGCTGAATCCGTGAGGGATCAACTTTCTCCTCACTCCTATTATAAGTACAAAAATACTGAATACTGCTAATTCTGATGTAAAATATCTAGAAAAATAGGAAAGGCAAAGAAAATTGATGGTACAACCTTAGTAGGAAGTGGGAACGCCAATTGGTAGAGCAGACGCCAACTGATAGAGCAGACGCCAACAGGTGGGTGGGGCTGGCAGC